>NC_029790.2:80064496-80237000 GCF_000816755.2 Arachis ipaensis
CTCAATTTTTGAGGTGGAAAGAACTTTGCCAAGAAGGTATTGACTAGCTTTTCCCAAGAGTTTAGGCTTTCTTTAGGTTGTGAATCCAACCATGTTCTAACTCTGTCTCTTACAGAAAAAGGAAAGAGCATAAGCTTGTAGTCCTCGGGATCAACCCCATTAGTCTTGACAGTGTCACAAATTTGCAGGAATTCAGCTAAGAACTGATGAGGATCTTCTATTGGAAGTCCATGAAACTAATTGAGGCTTAAGCTCAAAGTTGTTTGCTTCAATGGCAGGGATTGAGATGCTTCTCCCATAGAAGTCGGGAGTAGGTGCAGTAAAGTCACCAAGCACCTTCCTTGCATTGTTGGCATTGTTGTTATTTTCGGCTGTCATGTCTTCTTCTTGTTCGAAAAGCTCTATTAGGTCCTCTATAGAGAGTTGTACTTTAGCTTCTCTTAGTTTTCTCTTCAAGGTCCTTTCAGGTTCAGGATCAGCCTCAACAAGAATGCTTTTATCCTTGCTCCTGCTCATAAGAAAGAGAAGAGAACAAGAAAGTATGGAATCCTCTATGTTACAGTATAGAGATTCCTTGAAGTGTTAGAGGAAAAGAAGATTAGAAGGAGAAGGTAGAAAGAGAAGAATTCGAACTTATCAAGAGGGATAGAGTTCGAATTGTTGATAGTGGATGAGTGTTAGTCCTTTAAATAGAAGGATGTGAGAAGAGGGGAAGAATTTTCGAAATTAAAGTAAAAAATTTTGAAATAATTAAAAGAAATTTTGAAAATTTGATTGATGATTTTCGAGAATTAAAGTTGGGAAAGAAATTAAGTGATTTTTAAAAAAGATTTTTAAAATTAGAAATCAAAAAGATATGATTGAAAATTATTTTGAAAAAGATGTGATTAAGAAGATATGATTGAAAAGATATCGTTTTAAAAAGATATGATTGAAAGGATATAATTAAAAAACAATTTAAAAAGATTTGATTTTAAAATTAATGACTTGTCTAACAAGAAATTTAAAAGATATGATTCAGATATTAAACCTTTCTTAACAAGAAAGCAACATACTTGAAATTTTTGAATAAAATCATTAATTGTTAGCAAGTATTTTCGAAAATAGTAAAAAAAATGGAAAGAAATTTATTTTGAAAAGATATGATTGAAAAGATATGATTTGAAAAAGATTTGATTTTGAAAACTTATGAAAACATGAAAAAAATTTGAATTAAAAACAAAATCTTCCCTCTTATGTCATCCTGGCGTTAAACGCCCAGAATGGTATCCATTCTGGCGTTTAACGCCCAAAATGCTACCCTTTTGGGTGTTTAACGCCCAGCCAGGTACCCTGGCTGGCGTTTAAATGCCAGTTTTCCTTCTTTACTGGGCGTTTTGAACGCCCAGCTTTTTCTGTGTAATTCCTCTGCTGCATATTTTGAATCTTCAATTCTCTGTATTATTGACTTGAAAAGACATAATTTTGAAAAAATTTTTGGATTTTTAATGATGAGGAACAATCAAAATACAATTAAACATGGAAAACTAAGATCAAATACATAATGCATGCAAGGCATCAAACTTAAAAGTTTGTATACTAAGGACTATAACGATTTGAAAAATGCATCTGAGAAACAACTAAACACACGAAACAAGAGAATTTAAAGATCAGAGCACTGAAATCATCAAGAACAACTTGAAGATCAATGAAGAACATAATGCATATATTCGAAAAATGCAAGAAGAATAAAGACATACAATTGACACCAAACTTAAAATTGATACTAGACTCAAACAAGAAACATAAAATATTTTTTATTTTTATGGTTTTATAAAAAATTTTTTTTTGTGATTTTTCAAAAATTGAGTGGAAAAGAAAAGAAAGGGATTCAAAATTTTTAATAAGAATTCCAGGAATCATTGCAATGCTAGTCTAAGACTCCGGTCCAGGAATTAGACATGGCTTACTAGCCAGCCAAGCTTTCAAAGAAAGCTCCGGTCCAAAACACTAGACATGGCCAATGGCCAGCCAAGCTTTAGCAGATCATTGCTCACAACAGCAAAATTGATAGAAATCAACAAGCTCTTGGGATGATAAGTTGAAACCTCAATCCAATAAGATTAGACATGGCTTCACAGCCAGCTAGACTTCAACAGATCATCATGAAACTCTAGAATTCATTCTTAAAAACTATGAAGAACAAAATAGAAAATTTTTTTTGTATTTTTGAAAATTTTTTCAAAAATAAAAAGTAAAAAGCTTAAACATAAAATAAAATTACCTAATCTAAGTAACAAGATGAGCCGTCAGTTGTCCAAACTCGAACAATCCCCGGCAACGGCGCCAAAAACTTGGTGCACGAAATTGTGATCATCAATGGCGCCAACAACTTGGTACGCACAATTGTAATCTCAACTCTTTATCACAACTCCGCACAACTAACCAGCAAGTGCACTAGGTCGTCCAAGTAATAAACCTTACACGAGTAAGGGTCGATCCCACAGAGATTGTCGGCTTGCAGCAAGCTATGGTTATCTTGTAAATCTCAGTCAGGCAGATTCAAATGGTTATGGAGAATTGATAATTAAAAGATAAATAAAATATATAATAAAGATAGAGATACTTATGTAATTCATTGGTGAGAATTTCAGATAAGCGTATGAAGATGCTTTGTTCCTCCTGAACCTCTACTTTACCATTGCCTTCTTCCAATCATTCATACTCCTTTTCCATGGAAAGCTTATGTTGGGTTTCATCGTTGTCAATGGCTATCTCCCATCCTCTCAGTGAAAATGGTCCTGATGCGCTGTCACCACATCGGCTAATCAGCTGTTGGTTCTCGATCATGTTGGAATAGGATCCATTGATCCTTTTGCGTCTGTCACACGCCCCACACTGGCGAGTTTGAAGCTCGTCACAGTCATCCCTTCCTAGATCCTACTCGGAATACCACAGACAAGGTGTAGACTTTCCGGATCTCAAGAATGACCGTCGATAATTCTAGCCTATACCACGAACGTTTCAATCTTAGATTAGAAACCCAAGAGATACGCATTCAAGCCATTGCTAGTAGAACAGAGGTGGTTGTCAGGAACATGTTCATAGGTGAGAATGATGATAAGTGTCACAGATCATCACATTCATCATGTTGAAGAACGAATGAATATCTTAGAGAAGAAGTAGGCGTGAATTGAATAGAAAAACAATAGTACTTTGCATTAATTCATGAAGAACAGCAGAGCTCCACACCTTAATCTATGGTGTGTAGAAACTCTACCGATGAAAATACATAAGAACAAGGTCTAGGCATGGCCGAATGGCCAGCCTCCAAACGTGAAAAGGTCTATCAAACTATCTGTATAGGTCTGAAAATACAATAGCAAAAGGTCCTATTTATAGAGAACTAGTAGCCTAGGGTTTACAGAAATAAGTAATTAATGCAGAAATCTTCTTCCGGGCCCACTTGATGTATGCTTGGACTGAGCATTGAAGCTTCCATGTGTAGAGACTTTTCTTGGAGTTAAACGCCAGCTTTTGTGCCAGTTTGGGCGTTTAACTCCAGCTTTTGTGCCAGTTCTGGCGTTTTGACGCCAAAATTCTTAAGCTGACTTGGAACGCTTGTTTGGGCCATCAAATCTCGGGCAAAGTATGGACTATTATATATTTCTGGAAAGCCCAGGATGTCTACTTTCCAACGCAATTGAGAGCGCGCCAATTGGGCTCCTGTAACTCCAGAAAATCTACTTCGAGTGCAGGGAGGTCAGAATCCAACAGCATCTACAGTCCTTTTTTAGCATCTGAATCAGATTTTTGCTCAGGTCCCTCAATTTCAGCCAGAAAATACCTGAAATCACAGAAAAATATAAAAACTCATAGTAAAGTCCATAAAGTGATTTTTATTTAAAAACTAATAAAAACATAATAAAAACTAACTAAAATATACTAAAAACATACTAAAAACAATGCCAAAAAGCGTATAAATTATCCGCTCATCAGAACGTTAGGGAAAAAGGTGATCGTTACTAACGTTCTCGAACCCACATTTTCACTTAATGTTAAGACCACTAACGTCCTAACTAACGTCCATGCCTAACTCACACTTTTTCTGCAAGCAAAAGCTGAGCCCACTGAAGATGGTAATTGCTTCAACTCAAGATCGAAGGCTCATGTCCAAGACTTGAAGAGCCAACTAGAAGAGGAGAAGAGTAGTATATATAAGAGTAGTTTTGAACTAGTAGGGAGCTTTTGGCATTTTGGAGAACTACACTCTGTATATTCTACTTTCTCTGCAACTTCTAGTTTTATTTTTCAGAATGTACTTTTCATTTATGCTTTCCATTCCCAGAGCTATGAACAACTAAACCCTTTTTCATTGGGTTAGGGAGCTCTGCTGTAATTTGATGGATCAATAATAGTTTTCATTATTCTTCTTCTTTCTTTTCTCTTGATTTTACTAGAAGGCTTTTAATCTTCATCCAATTGGGTAGTTGTCTTGGAAAAGAAGCTATTCATACTTGGATCTCTTTGGAACCTTTGAAGAGGAATGAAGAGATCATGCTAGAAATGCTTTCTCATGTTGGACCAAATTGGGGTTTAGATGGATATAGTGACATAATATACTACCAACACTTTGATTTGGGAATACATGTGGTATAATCAGTGACCATACTTCATCTCTTCTCATGAGAAATTAGACCAAGGAATTGGCTATTGATCAAGATTTGAGAGATTGAATTACCAAGGAATTGGAATCCAATCATTTAAGATTGCCAAGGAGATCAATGAATGTATTGATTGAGGAAGAGATGAGAATGAACTTGATCCGGAGAATACAACATCTCCTGAGCCCAATGAACCCCCCATTTCTGATCTTACCCATTCTCTTTACTTTCTGCCATTTACTTTTATGTTCATTTCTCCAAATCCCCATTTAAGATTCTGCAATTTACTTTCTGCCATTTATATTCTGCTCTTTATTTCCAGCATTTACACTTTCTGTTATTTACTTTCTTGCCATTTACATTTCTGCAAGTATCAACTCAAGTTCTGCTTAACTCAACTAGAACATTCCTCTGATTAAAGTTGCTTAACCAATCAATCCCTGTGGGATTCGACCTCACTCTATTGTGAGTTTTTACTTGACGACAATTCGGTATACTTGCCGAGGGAAATTTGTTGAGAGACAAGTTTCCGTGCATCAAGTTTATGGCGCCGTTACCGGGGATTGATTTTGTATAAACAATGATTAAATTGGTGGATAACCTGATTGAGCATTTTGCTTTTGTTTGATTTAATTTCATTTGAGTGATTTACTTTCAGTTTTAGTTATTTTCTTCCCTTTACCCCTTACCCGTTTGTGGTGTTATCTTCAATTTTTTTACAATTCAGTTCACTAACCCACTAACTGTTTGATATATTGCATCACTCACACTAACAGCACCCCTAATAGGAGTAACTTCTCCATCAATTCTTTTTCCTGCTTTTTGCCTTGTTGGTTGTATGATAGGTAGAAGAAGCAGGGCTTCAACTTCCTTTGATTCTGAACCTGAGAGGACCTTCCTTAGATTAAGGAGGGAAGCAATAGGAAAGAGAGTCGTTGGTGCTGAGGAAGAGGAGGAGTATTTTGAACCAGACATGGATGAGAATATGGAGAACCACCATGAAGAAGAGGCTCACAACCATGCCAGAGAAGGACCAGCAAATCATGCTGGGCAAGAGAGAAGAGTTCTGGGCTCTTACATCAATCCAAACCCAGAGAACTGTGGAAGTAGCATCCAAAAGCCAACCATACATGCCAATAATTTTGAACTAAAATCCCAGCTCATCACCCTTGTTCAAAATAACTGTTCATTCGGAGGAAGTGTCCAAGAAGACCCCAACCAACATCTCACCATTTTCCTAAGGATATGTGATACTGTGAAGTCTAATGGTGTTCATCCTGACACCTATAGATTGCTTTTGTTCCCCTTTTCACTCAAGGACAAAGCATCTAAATGGCTGAAATCTTTTCCGAAGGAGAGTTTAACAACCTGGGAAGATGTGGTGAACAAATTCTTGGCGAGATTATACCCTCCTCAGAGAATTAATAGGTTGAGAACTAAAGTACAAACATTCAGGCAACAAGATGGTGAAACTCTCATGGGAGAGGTTTAAGGACTTGACAAGAAGGTGCCCACCAGACATGTTCAATGAATGGGTGCAATTACATATTTTCTATGAGGGTCTTTCTTATGAATCAAAGAAGGCAGTAGACCACTCATCTGGGGGATCTCTGAATAAGAAGTAGACCATTGAAGAAGCCATAGATGTCATTGAGATTATAGCTGAGAATGATTATTTCTATTCTTCTGAAAGAGGCAATACTAGAGGAGTGATGGAGCTGAACAACGTAGATGCACTGCTGGCTCAAAACAAGAAGATCACCAAGCAGCTGGCTGACCTTACTAAGAAGATGGAAAGAAACTAAGTAGCAGCAATTACTACCTCATCAGCAGCTCAAGAAGGAGTGAATGCTGAGGCAGAGGGTGATAAGGAACAAGCCAACTACATTGGGAACTCACCTAGGCAGACCCATGATCCATACTCCAAAACTTATAATCCTGGTTGGAGGAACCACCCAAACTTTAGGTGGGGAAATCAACAAGATCAAGGCTAAGATCAGAGATGTCACAACCCCAACAACAATATAGCTCACCAACATTCCACACAGAGATCATATCAGCACCCACCTATCAATACCCCTTAACATCCATATCAAAACCAAAATGGCCCTTCTCACCCCTCCAATCTCAACTCACCATCATCCGAAGATAGAGTCTTAAGGATAGAGAATCTACTTGAAGGCATATGTAAGGAAATCCAAGATAACAAGGTTTTCAAGGAGGAGGTGCGAGCCAATATCAAAAACCAGGGAGACACCATCAAGAGGCTAGAATTTAAAGTGGGATACCTCTCTGAGAAGATTCCCAAACCTACTGACAGCTTCCCAAGTGACACAGAGAAAAACCCGAGAGGTGAAGCAAAGAAAATAAGATGGGAAGAATGCAAGATTGTCACTATAAGTGATAGGGGGACTGAGGAAGATATGAACAAACTCTTGGAACGACTTGGAGATACCTCAGTAGAGAAGCAAGAAGAGGGTCACCAAGAAACCAAAACTACACAGAAGGAGATTCTGAACCTCTATGCACCTTTCCCCCAAAGACTCAAGGGTGGTGTAGAAAAGAGAATATACTCAAAGTTCCTCGACATATTTGCATCCCTTCATGTGAACATACCATTCATCAAGGCTCTCCAACAAATGCCCTAATACATTAAGTGTATGAAGGAGCTTGATAAACCACTATTTTATGGTTTATCTTGTGCTCAATTGAGTGGTTTTTATCAACGCTTTACCCACTTATTCATACTATTTTCATGGTTTTACATTTGCCTTCCTAATTATGTGCTTTGATTGAAAACATGCTTCTTTGGCCTTAAGTTCCCTATGTTTAAATCCTCTCTTATTACCATTAGATACCTTGATATGTGTGTTAAGTGATTTCAGAGATTACAGGGCAGGAATGGCTCAGAGGATGGAAAGGAAGCATGCGAAAGTGGAAGGAATACAAGAAGTTGGAGAAATTGCTAAGCTGTCCAGCCTGACCTCTTCGCACTCAAACGGCTATAACTTTAGCTACAGAGATCCAAATGATACGGTTCCAGTTGCGTTGGAAAGCTAACATCCGGGGCTTCGATTTGATATATATTTTGCTATAGCTTCTCCGAAGTTAGGCGACGCAAACACGTGAATGACGCACCCGCATCGCATCTGCGAACTTCAATCCGCGCGGACGCGTGGACGACGCCTCCGCGTCACTTTCCTGCGACCTGAACGTAACAGAAATCGCAGGTGGCAATTTCTGGGCTATTTTTGACCCAGTTTTCAGCCCAGGACACACAAATTAGAGGCTATAAAGTTGGGGAATGCATCCATTCAAAATTATGCTTTTCATAATTCACTTTTCATAATTTAGATGTAGGTTTTAGAGAGAGAGGTTCTCTCCTCTTTCTTAGGTTTTAGGATTAGGATTCCTCTTAAAGAATTTAGGATTCAACTCTTCATCAGGTTCAATATTTCTTTTACTTTATATTTATCTCTTATTTTCAGATACTTTAATGCTTGTATTAGTTATGTTGCCTAATTGGCTTATGAATTTTTCCATGTTAAGATTTGAACATTTTATTTAATATAATTGAGGTATTTCAGATTTATCACTTCTTCTATTGTTTATTATTAATTAATGTTCTAAGTTGGATCCTAACTTGATTTTAAAGTTGATTAATATTCAGAGACCCTTGAGTTGAATTACTCAAGAGTTAAATTGTAATTGGGTTTATCGTTGGCTGGCTCTCTAGTCACTAACACTAATCCTTCCCAAGGGAGAGGATTAGAACTTGTGAATAGAAGTAGACTTCCAACTTACTTGATTTTCTTTCACTTTACTTGGTAAAGGGTAACTAAGTAGAAGCAACCTTCAATTATCAATTGATCTTGAGAAAAATCCAACAAGGATAGAACTTCCGATTAATCTTCTCTGGGTCAAGGTTTTTTTAATTTAATTACAATAAAATTTTTTATTTATTTTTATTGCTTTAATTTATAAATATACCTGTGCCCATTGCCCAAACTCCAAAACCCCAATTTACAAACTGATAACCAATAATAAGAATATACTTCCCTACAATTCCTTGAGAAGATGACCCGAGGTTTAAATACTCGGTTATCAATTTTAAAGGAGTTTGTTACTTGTGACAACCAAAACTTTTGTAAGAAAGGTTGATTGCTTGGTTTAGTAACTATACTTGCAACGAGAGTTTACTATAACCTCTAAACCATCAATCTTCAGTTCTTTTAGAGCTGCTGACCAGGAAAAGCTCACTCAAAAGAGGGCAAACAATAGTGATGAATAAGGAGTGCAGTGCTCTCATTCAACCAGAGTTGCCTACAAAAAGGAAGGATCCAGGGAGTTTTCACATCCCCTGTGCCATAGGAGAAACAAGGTTTGATAAAGGACTCTGTGACCTGGGAGCAAGCATCAACTTAATGCCTTTATCCCTCATGAAGAAGCTGCAGATCAATGAGCTAACGCCCACAGACGTAGTCATCAAGCTGGCTGACAAAACTCAAAAGCAAGAAGTAGGAGTGGTTGAAAACGTGTTGGTAAAGGTTGGGAACTACTTCCTTCCCACAGACTTTGTCATATTGGAAATAGAAGAGAGTCACCTCCACCCAATCATAATGGGAAGACCGTTCCTAGCTACAGCCAAAGCGCTTATAGATGTGCAGTGAGGAGAGCTAATACTGAGGATACATGATGAACAACTCGCATTCAATGTCTTCAAACCCTCACAAGAAGCAGATCAAGAAAACAAGGAACCAAGGGAAGATCGTAATGATGCACTGGTGAAAGAAACAAGCACCGAAGCACAAACAGTACACCCTGGAATCCCTTTGGTTGGTAAACAAAATAGTCAGAAGGTGTAACAACTAAAGGAAACCCAAGAGGAGCCAAACTCACCAGAATCATATGAGACCAGCAACAAAATTTCCCTGGGAAAGGAGGCCACAAGGAGCAGGGTATAGTTAAAAGAAACAAGAAAGAAGGCACCAAGGGGATGGAGGAACAAGAAGATCCCTACAGAAGATTTCTCTTCAGGGGATAAAATGATCTCATTAGCTTATCTCCCAGCTATCCCACCTCATCTCCCCACCATCCCATCTCAACTGCCTAAAATTTTCACCATCAGCAAAATTCTCTCCTTAGAACATGTGGAGATCCTTAATGAAGCCAATGGAGATAGATTCACTGCGAGGGGGAAGATTTGAAGCATTACCAACCACCCTGACAAAGGCAGAACGTAAAGCTAGTGACGCTAAAGAAGCGCTTCATGGGAGCCAACCCATGTTTTATATGCTTTTAAAGTAGTTAATAATGCAAGGTTCATGAATTCCAAATCAACTTTGACATACACTTAAATGAATCCTTTTATGCAACATATATTGAAGAACAAGTTTAGTGTTCAAGGCACACTAAGAGAACATAAATGCAATTCATATCATGTCACTCTTAGAACCTTGAACAAATCTTTTTACACCACATAGCCACAAACTAAGTTTGGTGTCACCAATGTTGCATACATGGACAGTTAAATAGTCAGTTGGTTTGCATTCATGAATAGCACTTAGTTAGTTAAAAACAAAAATTTTAAAAAGTAGTTATTCTTTTTTTTTAAATTTTGCCGCCACTATCCAAAAATTTATTAGTTACATTCTTTTTTTTTCTTGTAGGAGAAATGAAGGGAAGATTGGAAGGAATTGATGGGACAATTAAAGAAGGAGGGTTCGGCCACTTCAAAAATGGGGACTATACACATGTCTTCAAAGAGAATACATTGGGAAATGTTGCCACGCAACATTGGAAGAATAACACGCTTGGAAACCAAACCAACCCCATCATAAAAGTGATGATCATTGTGCCCATCCATGCTAAACCCCATCCGTTCATTATAAGCCTACACCATCAATCCACACCTTTCATTTACTCACCACTTTTCTATATAAGTAGTTCCTAGTCCGTACCTCTTCACATTCCAATTCCCCTTTCTTTGTACTTCTCACTTTTGGAACTCAACACTTCTTACTCCATCAAAAGTACTCTCACCAATCATCCATACTTCGACAAATTCAAATTTAAAAGTCACTCATGGCCTCGCCTAGCTCTAAAAGAGCAAAAGTCGAAAGGAGTCATGAATCAGTAAGGAAAGCACTTGAGGATTGGAAAAGAGCCAGAATGACACGGATACAAGGAAACACAAGTGGACACAAAGAGGACAAACAAGAGAGAGAGCATGGGCAGCCCCATGAGTAAAAGGTGGTGGAGTTCCCTCTTCGTTTTATCTTTTTCAAGTCTAAATAAGGAAAATTATGTATGAAGTAGAACATGCTTCCATAGTAGATTAGGAATTTTCAATTCTGTCTTTAGCATTTTCAGTTATTAAGTCTATGTGTGCTGGTCCACGTTACCTGTTTTCATTTTCATCCTACTTACTTGTATGCTTGCCCTTTGAATTTAATGAAAGAGAATGTTATGAAAGAAACTAGAGTAGGGTTCATATGGTGAATAAGTCCTCAAGGTTGGTGATGGGATAATAGATTAGCTAAGTTAGATCACCTATAGGGTATGAGGGCACTTATGTGTATTGAAGTATATGCTTGAAGCACATTCTATGAGATTAGCCAAACAACAAGATCCTAATAAGAAAAAAAGAAAGAACAATAAGAGTTTGAAAAAGAAAGAAAAATAATAAGAAATAAGGCTAGGCACCAAGGGTTTGAATCTTGAGGGGATGTGTCTGTAGTGATCTTGTACCAAGGATCTGCTTGGATGAATAAGTTCTTAGGAGTGCTTCATCACTTGGTAACTTGGGTTAACTAACCCGGGATTACCAACTGAAAATCCACTTTTAAGAGTAACCTTGCTACAGAACATTTAGTAACCCAAAGAGGTGCTGGACACCAAGGCCTCAAGGAAAGAAAATAACAAACCATGTGCCTGTGGTGTGCATGTATGGGGGAGAGAGACTTGAGGGAGTAAGCCCTTAGGGGTATTTCAACACCTAGCACCTTGAACCAACTGGTTCGGGAGTGTTGGCTAAAAACTTACTTTAAAGAGTTGCCCCGTCACAGAGCACTTAGCCTAAGGATGCAATAAACCCTGAGAAAAAAAGGGAGGATCAAAGAATAAGGATCTCATAGGATGCAATCAAGCAAGTATTCAAGAGCATGATAAGGACCTGGAAACCAGAAAGGGAATGAACCTAAGTTGCTATGCATGAAACCCCATCAACCAAGAGCTTTACTTCTATAATAAGAACTTATTTCTCTTGTTCTTTCATTCATCATTCTGATGTTTTAGTACTTGCTTAGGGACAAGCAAGCTTTAAGTTTGGTGTTGTGATGCCAGGGCATTTTGAGCAGTTTCACTTACCTTTTCTTTACTGTTTTAGGGTAGTTTCATGCATTTTCTTAGTAAATAAGCAAGTTTTGGGTAGAAATACACTTACATCTTGATTCAAGCAAACATTGTGAACTTTATATGATTTCATGAGAATTATGCATGAATTGAATGACAAATTGGATAATGCGTGATCTCATGACATGGAATTGAGTTTTGAAAAACTTTATTTGCTTGATTTCAGGACAAAAGAAGCAAGGAAGATCTACCTTAGTAGCCATGTTAGTCTAATTAACGTGACCACTAACGTGGAATAGGCATAAGCTTGTAGCGTTAATGAGAAAAGTGATTGCCAATAACGCCTTCGAAGCCATCATAACCCACGTTAGTTGCCACGTTAGTTACATTAACGTGGGAGCTAAAGTGGAAAGAAAAGAGGAGCTCCAACGTTAGTGGTAAAAGTGAACACCACTAACGTTCTAAAAGGCCACACATAAGCCACGATAAGAGCCACGTTAATCTAATGTGAACTCTAACGTGGAGATTAGAGGAGATCGCCAACGTTAGTGACACTCACCTTTGTCACTAACGTTGGAACAGGCCAAGATTGCCCACGTTAGTGGTCACGTTAAGACCAATAACGTGAAGGGTAACGAGCAAGGAGTGATAGGCCAACGTTAGTGACACTCACCTTTGTCACTAACGTTGGAGATGGCAATTACCACCATGTTAGTGGCCACGTTAATCTAATTAACGTGAACTCTAACGTGGGAAGGAGGGGCGTTTAGAGCGTTAGTGACAAAGGTAAGTGTCACTAACGCTCTCGAAGCTTAGGCAAGCCCACGTTAAGGGTCACATTAGTTATACTAACGTGAACTCTAACGTGGGGAAAAGAGGCAACAAGCAACGTTATTGGAAAAGGTGAATGCCAATAACGTTTGTGAAGGACCAAGAGGCAACGTTAGTGGTCACGTTAGTGCCACTAACGTTGAAGTTAACGTGGACCGTTTTTGGCTTGGAACGTTAGTGAAAAAGGTGATCGTCACTAACGTTCTCGAACCCACATTTTCACTTAACGTTAACACCACTAACGTCCTAACTAACGTCCATGCCTAACTCACACTTTTTCTGCAAGAAAAAGCTGAGCCCACTGAAGATGGTAACTACTTCAACTCAAGATCGAAGGCCCATATCCAAGACATGAAGAGCCAACTAGAAGAGGAGAAGAGTAGTATATATAGGAGTAGTTTTGAACTAGTAGGGAGCTTTTGGCATTTTGGAGAACTACACTCTGTATATTCTACTTTCTCTGTAACTTCTAGTTTTATTTTTCAGAATGTACTTTTCATTTATGCTTTCCATTCCCAGAGCTATGAACAACTAAACCCCTTTTCATTAGGTTAGGGAGCTCTGTTGTAATTTGATGGATCAATAATAGTTTTCATTATTCTTCTTCTTTCTTTTCTCTTGATTTTACTAGAAGACTTTCAATCTTCATCTAATTGGGTAGTTGTCTTGGAAAAGAAGCTATTCATACTTGGATCTCTTCGGAACCATTGAAGAGGAATGAAGAGATCATGCTAGAAATGCTTTTTCATGTTGGACCAAATTGGGGTTTGGATGGATATAGTGACATATAATCCTACCAATACTTTGATTTGGAAATACATGTGGTATAATCAGTGACCATACTTTATCTCTTCTCATGAGCAATTAGACCAAGGAATTGGCTATTGATCAAGATTTTAGAGATTGAATTACCAAGGAATTGGAATCCAATTACTTAAGATTGCCAAGGAGATCAATGAATGCATTGATTGAGGAAGAGATGAGAATGAACTTGATCCGGAGAATACAACATCTCCTGAGCCCAATGAACCCCCCATTTCTGATCTTACCCATTTTCTTTACTTTCTGCCATTTACTTTTATGTTCATTTCTCCAAATCCCCATTTAAGATTCTGTAATTTACTTTCCGCCATTTACATTCTGCTCTTTATTTCCAGCATTTACACTTTCTGTTATTTACTTTTCTGCCATTTACGTTTCTGCAAGTATCAACTCAATTTCTGCTTAGCTCAACTAGAACATTCCTCTGATTAAAGTTGCTTGACCAATCAATCCCTGTGGGATTGGACCTTACTCTATTGTGAGTTTTTACTTGACGACAATTTGGTATAGTTGCTGAGGGAAATTTGTTGAGAGACAAGTTTCCGTGCATCATACATTCTCTTATTAGCTTTTTCTTTTGGGTGTTTTGCCCCATGAGTTGATAACAAAGCTACGACTCTAAATGCTTTGTTTTCAAGTATTACCACTTGATACATAAGCACCACAAGCATTTAATTAAAGGACCTTTTAAAGCTCATTTGTTTCTTTTTTTTACTCTCTAATCATTGATGCTCAGAGCCTTGAGCTTTGAGGGAGTGCTTTTGCACTTTAGCCTAGCCTTGACTCTAAGTATTTTGTTTTCAAGCTTTTTGCCTAATACATAAACACCACAAGTACTTAACAATTGAATTGTCATTGATACTCAGAGCCTTCAGCTTTCTCATTCTTTCCCTTTTGCTTTTCTTGCCTTAATTTGCAATTGCTTCTTCAAGGTTTTCATGATTTCAAAAAAATTTCATAAAATGTTCTAGATGAAAACTTCAATTAAATAAAATCTAATGCAATTGAGCAACAGTTAATCATACTAACTATCTAGTACTTGTATACATATGCTAAGTTCTTCTTTAATTCCTTGTTTGTTTATGATCATGATACTTAAATGCTTTTAAACTCACAAAACTCAAGTTGGTAGTCATAATGGCACAGCAACATGTTACAATTCAGTAATCAAGCTATGTTTATTCATAACACACATGCATACAGAGAAGATAAAGACAATCATGCAATTTACAGTGCTGGAAGTAAGTAAGAGGGAAAAGGAACGTTACCACCTTGTAGTTCATCTTCACTGTTGTTGACCTTTTCCTCCTATTCTTCCTTTTCCCATACCAACTTAGAGTGTTTGCTCATCCTCAAGCAACAATTAGAACAATGGTGATGGGGTCTAGAATGGACCATGAGTGTCTTACACAAGAAAGTGTCACCAGTACATGTGTTGAGCAAGCAAAATGAAAAATAACAAAGAAGGCACAGGAAACAGAGACATTGTGATTGTAAAAATAAGAAGGTGTGCATGATACATTGCATAAATGATAAGTGGCACACCAAACTTAGTGTAACACTTTCACTTGGAATTGATGCAAGTATCTAGTAAAGATTGGAAGCAAATTTTGTTGTATAGCAACATGATAAACCCCAATTTTGTGGTTTATCTTGTGCTTATTTTGAGGAATTTTATCAATATTTCTCACACTTATTTGCAAAAAATGCATGGTTTTGTGTTCACTTCCTAATATTGCTCTATGATGTAAAACATGCTTATTTTGCCTTAAAATTTCCATATTTTAATCCTCTTCTATTGCCATTCGATGCCGTGATGTATTTGTTGAGTAATTTTAGGAATTATAGGGTAGGAATGACTTAGAAAAAAGGGAAAAAGCATGTACAAAAGGGAGGAACATGAAGAATTAAGATCATGGGAAAGCAGCATCGGCGCGCTCGCGCACTCCACGCGCACACGTGGATGGGATTGGCTGGAAGCGGCGCGCAAGGATGGACGCATCCGCGCGAATCAGGAGATTCTTATCGACGCGCACGCGCACTTGGCACGCACGCGTAGATCGCAAGAACAATCGGCGCGTGCGCACGCATGGCGCGCACGCGTGGAAGGCTACACATGACCTCATTATAGAAAATCGTGCCTGGCGATTTCTGAGGCTTATTAGGCCCAATTTCAAGCTGTTTCTGCATGGAAAAAGACCCAAGGATGCAAGGAGAAAGGGAGAGATCACTCATTTTACACTAGGACATAATTTTTTGCTAGTTTTTGGTTCTTTGGTTATTCTAGAGGGAGAAACCCTTGTTCCTCTCTAGATCTAGTTTTAATTTGATCTTCACTTGTTGATTTGTGACTTGGATCTTGTTAATTACTAGTTTTAATTGTTCAATTTGAATTTCTTTTTACAATTTTGCTTATATCCTGTGATAGTTTATGAATTCTTGTCAATTATCATTTTATACCCATTTCATGAATGTTGTGAATCTTGACTTGTTGATGTTACATTGATGATTTCTATGTTTAGTCTAGTAGTTTGGATGATTGTATATTGATAATTGTTAGTGGGTATTTGTAGAATTCAATTTAATCGCTATTTTGAACATGCCTTTTGTTAGTGCTTACCAAGTGTTTGATGAATTGTTCACTTTGATTATGGAGTAGTATTTTTCACTCTTGGCCTAGGTCAAGGGAATTGGGTAAACTTGAGTCATTGGGTCTAATGGATTTGATGGTTTGGGAGCCCTGATGAGTATTTTTGGAAAACGAATTCCAAACACACAAATCTAACCGGCAAGTGCACCGGGTCGCATCAAGTAATAATAACTCACGGGAGTGAGGTCGATCCCACAGGGATTGAAGGATTGAGCAATTTTAGTTTAGTGGTTGATTTAGTCATCAGCCACCCTCTTTTGCTGATATCAACGTTGGGGCAAAAGTTTGTGGTCAAACTTTTGCTCCAACGTTGGCCTCCCCTTGCACACTCATGGCGCCAACGTTTGCCAAAAAGTTAGAGGCAAATGTTGGCGCAAACTTTTGCTCTCCAAGGTGTGTTGTTCATGCGCCAACGTTTGCCAAAAAGTTAGGGGCTAACGTTGGCGCAAACTTTTGCTCTCCAGGGTGTTGATTTGTGATGCCAAAAGTTTGCCAAAAAGTTTGAGGCTAACTTTTGCTCCAGCTTTTTGCCCAAAAGTTTGCACAAAAGTTTGAGGCAAACTTTTGGTCCAGCTTTTTGCTCCCTGGTTCATTTTCACTTATTCCAAAAGTTTGAGCTAATGTTTGAGGCAAACTTTTGCTCAAACTTTTTGTCCTCTCTTCCTCCTAACCATTCCTTCTTGCTTCAACCTTTCTCCAAGCTTTCTTTACCTATCATTAATCAACCAAAAACATCAAAGTTATGCTCAAAATCATGAGATATTCATTCTTTCATAATATGTGACAATTATAGCATAAAACCTCATGAAATAGCATGAATTCATACATGGTTGATTAAATCAAAGGAAACATGAAAATCTACCCAATTGGCTTGCTTATGGCTCAAGAAAGTGCATAATTCAATTGAAAACAAAAGAAAAAGGCTAGTGAAACTAGGCTAAGATGACTTGTCATCACAACACCAAACATAAAGCTTGCTTGTCCCCAAGCAAGAAATGAATTTTGAGAAGAAAGAATGAAATGGAAGAGGATGTTCATGCTAGTAGAGTGTTATTGGTAGTTCATGGGGTTTTATGTGGATATGTAAACACTCACCTCTTATTGACTCTTAAGTCTAGAAAGTCTCCTTCAAGCTTCAAGTAACATACTGCTATGACCTCTCATTATTCCTTTATCCTTGGCTATTATCTTGTTCATAAGCTTTATTTGAGTGTCATGTGTAGCAAGTTCATTTCCTTTTCTTTATACTTGACACATTATTCACTATAGACACTTAGCTCACATTCCTTCTTAGAACATTGATGCCCAGCACCTCTTTGGGCTACTAAATGCCTTGTAGTTAGGTTGCTCTTGATAGTGGACTTTCAGCTGATGATCCCGGGTTAGTCAACCCAAGTCATCAAGTGTTGATGCACTCCAAAGAGCTTAATAATCCAAGCAGATCCTAATACAAAGACACCACAGGCATATATTCTAAGGTTCAAGCTATTGGTGTCCAGCTTTGTTTCTTTTTGTTTTTCTTTTGTTCTGCCACTCTTTGGCTTTTTCTTTTTCTCCCCCTTTTTTTTCTTTCTTTTTGTTTTTCTCTCTAACCAAGGATTTTTATTTGATTGAGATTCATAGACAGTGGCTACTTTATACTTAGAAGGAGACATCCTAGTTCTTTTATTCACTAAAGTGAGCTATTATACAATCACACACGCACACCACCACTTACTTTTATTGTACTTCTATCTAACAGAGAACTATCTCACTTCATATTCAAACATTTCTTTTATTGAATTGAAGATGCAGGGGACAAAGCATGCTTTTTGCTCAGTGAAAGTAAACACACAAGCACACACATAGACTAGCTTACTTATTTTAAAGTGATTCTACTTGTATTAGATGAACACTTTATCAAAACACAAGTCAAAACATTTTTCAACAGTAAGAATTAAGTGTAAATACAACCTATTGGTTTACAGTTCCTTTGTCCTTCCTTCTGTTGTGCCCTTTTGAGTTATGATGCATAGTGTCTTCAAATGGTGGTGAATTCCCTGCATAATTCTCAAAAGTTGCTTGCTTCTCAAGCCCTTAGATGACCAGTTAGTATGCATAAATTGATTGTGGCTTGTGGATTCAATTTGGTGTGTGAACACCAAACTTAATTTCTTGCCAATTTTCTGGACACCGCAGGTTAACTCTAGGCAAAATTTTGTGTCCTTGCTAAAGGTTATGAAGTTTAAGACTAAAGAAAAAAAGTTAAGTGGTTGAATAATCTGTTTGATTGCTTGGAACTAGCAATGTGCAGGAAGTTAAAATGTGCTTTTGAATGAGGTTTTGGTGGAACACCAAACTTGGAGTCCTCCATTCTCTCTTGAGTTGTTTTTGGTGTGCAACACCAAACTTAGCTCCTTGCAATACATACCAATCATTCAACCTTTTTATTGAAATAGCTATAAAATGAAAATTACCTCAGGTTGGGTTGCCTCCCAACAAGCGCTTCTTTATTGTCATTAGCTTGACATTGGGGCTTTCTTTTATGGTGGTTGATGCTTGTAGTGCCTCAACTTGTCTCCCTTGACTGTGATCCTCCTCTTTATTTTCTGGTGTTCAATTTCAGCGTGCTCTAATGAGAGTATGTTGCAGACAGTGTAATAGTCATCAGTATGCTGGTTTGCTCCCAGCTGTTGATATATTAATTGCACTTTGTCACCTTTGGAAAACCCCTCTGTTGGAATCTTCCTATTCTTCCAACCCCTTTTTGTTTTGTTTCTGCGTTTCATCCCCTTTTTTGTTGATCTTTTTTTTCTGGTTGTAGGCTTACCTTGGGGATCTCTCTCTTCAGTGGCTAATACTCCAATATCCTCTTGGTCTTTTTCATCCTTCTGCACAATCTTCTGCCTTGGGATGTTGTTGTGAATCACCTTGTCAATTTCCATATAGTCCCTCCTCTCAATAGTAAACTGGGCTTCTGGTAATACCTTCAGAGTGACACTCTTATCATGCATCCTGAGAGTTAGTTCTCCTTGCTCTATGTCTATGATAGCTCTAGCAGTGGCCAAGAATGGCCTTCCCAGTATAATAGAGTCACCATCATCCCCATCTGAATCTAGAACCACAAAATCTGCAGGGTATATGAAATTGTCCACCTTGACCAGAAGGTCCAGCTTTTTGAAAGTCTCAAGGAACTTATTAAAATGTTGGTCTTTAGTTTCTTTGTTGAACCTCTGGGGATATGGCAGTGGAGGTGTGATGCTCTTTCCTATTTGCTGCTGTCCCTGAGTTACTTCTTTTGAACTGTGTGGTTGGTTGTCCTTCTCTTTGAGTTTCTCAATGCTCTTGTTTGGCATCACAACTTGATCCTTGGTTTCATCTGCCTTTGTTTGCTCCTCATCTTCTATTGGCCTTTTGCTGCTCTCTGCTTGCTTCTTTGTAGTGTCATTATTGCTCATCAATGTTCTCCCACTCCTTAATTGTATTGCCTTGCATTCTTCCTTAGGATTTGGAATTGTGTCACTCGGCAGAGAGCTTGAAGGTCTCTCAATAGAGATCTGCTTGGAGATTTGCCCAATTTGCCTCTCTAGGCTCTTTATGGAGGCTTCATGGTTCTTGGTTGTTATTTCCTGGTGTTTCAACATTTTATCCATTAAGGTCTCCAAGTTAGTGAGTCTTTGAGATTCAGGTGATACTTGAGGTGGGTTATGAGATGTGGGTGGTGGATGGTAGGCATTTTGGTTGGTGGGTTGGTTATTGGATTGGTACTGGTTGGAGTTGGGGTAGTTATTTTGAGGTTTTCTGTAGGGGTTCTGGTTAGTTTGCTGCTGGTTGTGGTTTTGGTTGCTTCTTGGGTTGTTTTGGTTTGAGTTCCTCTGCCATGGTTGTTGGTTTTGGGTGTGATTATCTCCCCATCTGAGGTTTGGGTGGTTCTTCCAGGATGGATTGTATGTATCACCATACACTTCATTTGGTCCTTGGTTGTGCATATACTGCACTTGCTCTTGTTGTTGTTCTTCTTGAGTTTCTTCATTTTGCCCCCATGTGGATGATGGTTGGCTTGTGTTAACTGCTGCAACTTGGAGGCTATCAATCCTTTTGGCCATTTGCTCAAATTGTTGTTGAATTTGCTGCTGCATCATCTTGTTTTGAGCTAAGATTGAGTCCACTCCTTCTAGCTCCATTACTCCTCTCCTTTGTGATGGTTGGCGATTTCTTTGGTGAGCAAAGAAGTATTGATTGTTGGCCACCATGTCAATAAGATTTTGAGCTTCTTCTACTATTTTCATCAGTTGCAATGATCCTCCAGCTGAGTGGTCAAGTGATTCTTGAGCCTTTAGAGTGAGTCCTTCATAGAAGTTCTGTAGCTTGTCCCACTCAGTGAACATTTCTGGTGGACATTTCCTCAGCAGAGCCTTGTATCTCTCCCATGCTTCATACAGATTTTCAGCATCCAATTGTGTGAATGTTTGCACCTCAGTTTTCAGCCTGACGACTCTTTGAGGTGGATAGAATTTGGCTAGAAATTTAGTCACCAAATCATCCCAGCTAGTGATGCTTCCTTGAGGAAAAGTTTCAAGCCATTGTGCGGCCTTGTCCCTTAATGAGAACGGGAACAGCAGAAGCTTGTAGGTCTCAGGATTCACGCCATTAGACTTGACAGTGTCACAAATCCTTAAGAAGATAGATAGATGTTGATTTGGATCCTCCAATGGTCCTCCCCCAAACGAGCAGTTGTTTTGGACCAATGTAATGAGTTGTGGCTTCAATTCAAAGTTGTTTACATTGACATTAGGGGTGAGAATGCTGACTCACTTAATCATTGTCAATCTAATCAATCCCCGGCAACGGCGCCAAAAACTTGATGAGTATTTTTGGAAAACGAATTCCAAACACACAAATCTAACCGGCAAGTGCACCGGGTCGCATCAAGTAATAATAACTCACGGGAGTGAGGTCGATCCCACAGGGATTAAAGGATTGAGCAATTTTAGTTTAGTGGTTGACTTAGTCAAGCGAATCAAGATTTGGTTGAGAGATTTGTGATTTGCAGAATTTAAATTGCATAGAAAGTAAAGGGAATGGGTAATTGGCATGAAATTAAAGAGAACTGAAATTTAAAGTGCTGAATCTTAAAGAACAAGAAATTAAATGGTAGAAACTTAGAACGCAAGAAATGTAAATGGCTTGAATTGTAAAGGGAATTGGGAATTGGATTTACAGAATTTAAACAAGGAAAAGTAAATTGCAACAAACAAAGAAGTAAAGGATGACTTGAATCGAACCGGATCTTAAAACAGAAATGTGAATGAGATTGAAAAACATTAAACAGAGGATGTAAAATTGGAATTCAGATCTCAGGACTCAAGAGACTAGATAACCAAGTCTAGATCTCAATGCCTTCCTAGATCCAACAAGAGTAATTGCAAAGGAAATGTAAATTGCAGAGAAAGTAGATGAGAGAGTAAGTAACAGAAACTGAAATTCAATTAAGCAGAGAATTAAACAAGATCCTAAGGTGAGATTGAAACAGAAGTTCTTCAATTCTCCACCCAAGATCCGAAGCAAGAAAATTAAAGAGTGCTGGGCAAGAACAAGGAAGAAGAGAGATCAATTCTCCTCCCCAATTCTCTTGAATTAAAATAACAATCCTAGAATGTAAAATGAGCTCTCTGCTGCAAGTATTGAAAAATTCTAAAAAGGAAGCTCTCCGAAAAACTTAAATCCTATGCTATTTATACACTTTCTTCAAATGGTCCTCAAGCCTTCAATTGGGCCTTTGCTCTTGATGGAATTGGGTTGATAGAGGCCTTGGTTGATTGCTCTTGGAGTTTGGAGAAGAACCGAATTGAACCGGGTTTGGAATCATGAAAGCTTGAGTAAAAGTTTGAGTAAAAGTTTGAGGCAAACTTTTACTCCAACTTTTCACATCAGCCACCCTCTTTTGCTGATATTAACGTTAGGGCAAAAGTTTGGGGTCAAACTTTTGCTCCAACGTTGGCCTCCCCTTGCACACTCATGGCGCTAACGTTTGCCAAAAAGTTAGAGGCAAACATTGGCGCAAACTTTTGCTCTCCAGGGTGTGTTGTTCATGCACCAACGTTTGCCAAAAAGTTAGGGGCTAACGTTGGCACAAACTTTTGCTCTCCAGGGTGTTGATTTGTGATGCCAAAAGTTTGCCAAAAAGTTTGAGGCTAACTTTTGCTCCAACTTTTTGCCCAAAAGTTTGCACAAAAGTTTGAGGCAAACTTTTGCTCCAGCTTTTTGCCCAAAAGTTTGCAGAAAAGTTTGAGGCAAACTTTTGGTCCAGCTTTTTGCTCCCTGGTTCATTTTCACTTATTCCAAAAGTTTGAGCTAAAGTTTGAGGCAAACTTTTGCTCAAACTTTTTGTCCTCTCTTCCTCCTAACCATTCCTTCTTGCTTTAACCTTTCTCCAAGCTTTCTTTACCTATCATTAATCAACCAAACACATCAAAGCTATGCTCAAAATCATGAGATATTCATTCTTTCATAATATGTGACAATTATAGCATAAAACCTCATGAAATAGCATGAATTCATACATGGTTGATTAAATCAAAGGAAACATGAAAATCTACCCAATTGGCTTGCTTATGGCTCAAGAAAGTGCATAATTCAATTGAAAACAAAAGAAAAAGGCTAGTGAAACTAGGCTAAGATGACTTGTCATCAAGCCCTAGGTGGTCAATTTGATACTCATTGATGCCAACCCACTACTAATCTAATTAGTAGGTAGGTTGGGACTTATGGGTTGATGTGATCAGGGCCATTTGACGTACTTCAAGTCTAGGAGTAGATATCTCGTACTTAAGACTTTGAGAGTAGACTTAATGAGCTTGGTTCCTTATAATTGTCAAGGTATAGTTGTTAGACAAGGATGGTGATCCCAATTCCCAAGCCTAGCCAAGAGTTACCTTTATTATTCATACTTGAAATCAACTTTCTCAACTAATTGCTTTAGTTGTAGTTTCTTGTTTGGGTTACAATAGACTTAAGTGGAATGTTGTTTATTCATTGAAAGTGCTTATGTTTTGCTTAGTTGATTGAATTAATTGTTGCATTTTAAGATTACTTGTTTGTTAAGATTCCCATTTATTTTCATGCTTATAACTCACAACCCCGGATTTCTAACCAATGTCGAAGCACATGATTGCCCATTCCTTGTGAGACAACCCGATGTGTGAATACTTCGGTTATTTCTATTGGGGTTGAACTTGTGACAACCAAATCCCTCTTCTAAATTTGACCCCCGAGGATTGTTGTTGGTAGAGCTATACTTACAACGCGGTTTTCTTGAAGAGAATCTTTACCAATACACCCTTGGTGCTGCCGTGTCAAATTTTTAGCGCCGTTGCCGGGGAATGGTTGCAACGTATGCCTTGATATTGGTTATGTGAATATGTGAATATTATAGATAGTTTACTCTTTTACTTACTTAGCCATAGTTTAGATTTCCTTTACATTTAAGCTATGACTCTCAAGTTTGATGACTCGGTCTCAACCGAATTCTAGCTTGGCCAATTTTGATCCCGAGATTGAAAGGACTTTATTACACACTCGGCAAGCTAGGCGGCGGTTGGACTATACACCTAGTAATTCGGCCTCTCTTGAGGAAAACACTGAATCACTAGACGTCACCGAGAGTGACTTGGAGTCTGTTACTTTCTATTCTTCTGTTGGCACTACTAATACATCTTTGCATCCTACAGGTGAGCCACACATGGCGGAGCCACGGCGGATCACTTTGCAAGAGCAAGGAGCTCCGGATATCATACTTCAACCGTTGCAAGCAAGGTATCCTAACCTTGACCCGAACTTTGAGTTGAAGATTAGCTTGATAAATCTACTTCCTAAGTATCATGGGTTTCCAGGTCAAGACCCTATCCGACATTTGAAGGATTTTCAAGTTGCTTGTTCTACGGCTCGAAGGCATAGAGCCGATGAGGTAGCTATCATGGTTTTTGCCTTCCCATTCTCTCTTGAAGCGCAAGCAAAAATATGGTTCTATTCGCTACCAGATGAAATTGTGACTAATTGGGATTTCTTGAGAAGAGAGTTTCTTGATAAATTTTTTCCATCGGAGAAGACCGACTACATTCGGAAAGAGATTTCGGGTATAATGCAAAGAGACAAAGAGAGTTTGTATGAGTATTGGTCTCGGTTCAAGAGGTTATTGGAGTCATGTCCACACCACGGGATGACCACTAACTTGCTCATTAGCTACTTTACCGGAGGTCTTTGTACGGAGGATAGAAGATTGCTCACCACTTCTAGTGGTGGCTCCCTTTCGAAAAACAAGACAGAGGGAGAAGCTTGGGATTTGATAAAGAATGTTGCCGAATCTACACAACACACAAGAGTGAGGAGTAATCCCCTAAAGGGTGTGGTAAACCATCCCCTTCCGAATCAAGCTTAGCCAAGGCACTTGGGGATATGACCACCATCCTTACACAAATTCAAAGGGATCAAAAGGAATACTACTCCATCAAAGCCGTCCAAGCCCCACCTCCAGTTGCTCAACTTGAAGGCCCTCCTAGAATTTGTGGTTTGTGCTCTAGCACCACACATTACACCGACCAATGCCATCAAATTCAAGAGGAACATGCTCTTGTGGTAGCCAATGTGAATTACAACAACCGTCCATCCTACCCTTCTCAAGGTCAAAACAATTACCATCAAGGTGGTAGTCAACATCAAGGGTGGAGAGATAATGCACAAGGAAGCAATCAAAACCAAAGATGGAACAACTCTCCTTCTCATCACAACAATAACCAATCTTCATCCCAATATCACCACAACAACACCAACTACCAAGCCAACCAAAGCCACTCCAACCAAAACCAAAACAACTACACCAAGTACCAAGCACCACACCATAGACAACAAAATCAAAACCCAACTCCTCCATCTTCCAACAATCAAGTTGAAGAGCTTAGAGCCGCTATGGAAAAACGAGATGAGAGCAACAAGGCTCAATTTGATGCCTTGAGTACTCAATTGGCTAACCTCACCAACTTGCTTTCAAAGATGAACATGTCAAACCAACCACCAAACCCTAATAACAACATCATCCAACCCTCAAGTTCTTCTAACCTTCCATCCCAACCCCAATCAAATCCAAAGGGCGGTCTCAACGCCATCACTCTAAGGTCGGGGACTACATTAGAGGAGATACCTCCAAGGGGCATGGAGGATGTTCATGAGAAAGAGGTAGTTGTCGAAGCTCCACATGAAGTAGAGGTGGTAGACAAAAGGCATGAGGAAGAAGGAGTAAACCTCAAGGAACCCAAGAGGAAAGCTATAGTGGATGAGTCCGTTCCTATTCCATTCCCTTCCATGGTGAAGAAAGCAAAGAAGACACCGGAATTTGATTTGAACATGCTTCAAGTGTTCAAAAAGGTTGAGGTAACTATACCGCTCCTTGATGCTATTCAACAAATTCTAAAGTATGCAAAATTTTTGAAAGACTTATGTACACACAAGGATAGGATGGGAGAATTGGAGATATTATCCCTGGATAGTTCAATTTCTTCCTTGATGGAACCTATTCCAAGAAAATGTGGTGACCTGGGACCATGCTTAATGTCTTGTTGTATTAGTGGATACACTTTTCATGATTGTATGTGTGACTTGGGAGCTTGTGTTAGCATCATGCCGCTTTCTATCTATGTGCTGTTAAATTTAGCTCCATTGAAGAAGTCGGCGGCGAGGTTTGCCTTAGCCGATAAAAGTGTGATCACAGTGATGGGAATAGCGAAAGATGTACTTGTGGCAATTAAGGATTTAGTCTTTCTGGTCGATTCTACATCCTTGAAATGCCTCCAACAGAAAATAGAAGCTCATCCTCCGTTCTACTTGGTAGACCCTTCCTCAAAACCTCCAAATTCAAGTTAGATGCCTTCACCAGTGTATATTCCTTTGGGGTTGGAGATAAGACTATCAAGTTCAATTTAGAGGAAGCCATGAAACATCCCCCCGAAGAATATTCTATGCTCCGATGTGATGTAATTGATGAAGTGGTAGCGGAAGTACAAGAGGAAGACCATGACAAGTTATGCTACCCCACTGGTGAGGAGAAGGATGACCAAGAGGATGAACAAGAATAAATTGTCAAGAATGAGTCCCATGAGCTTGATGAAAAGGAACCTCACCTTGAGGTAAAAAGTAAACTGAAGCCCCTTCCATCTCATTTGAAATATGCTTTCTTAGAGGACAGCCAAGGGTTTCCGGTCATTATTGCTAGTGAGCTCTCAAGTGAAGAAGAAAGAAAGCTCCTAGACGTTCTAAGAAAGTACAAGAAAGCAATAGGATGGAGCCTAGCGGATATTGTGGGAATTGACCCCCGCAAGTGCATGCATAGGATATTTCTCCAAGATGGAGCCAAGCCGGTTAGGCAACCACAAAGGAGGCTCAACCCAACCATCCTTGATGTAGTGAAGAAAGAGGTCACTCGATTACTGGATGTGGATATCATATACCCAATTTCCGACAATGAGTGGGTGAGCCCGGTTCAGGTTGTTCCCAAGAAGTCAGGCATCACAACGGTCAAGAAGGACGATGGTGAAATGGTTACTAAAAGGGTACAAAATGCGTGGCAAGTATGTATTGACTACAGAAGATTGAACGCCGTCACACGAAAGGACCATTACCCCCTACCCTTCATTGATCAGATGCTAGACCGCTTGGCAGGTAAATTTCACTATTATTTTCTTGATGGATTTACTAGCTATTTTCAGATACATATTGCTCCTGAAGATCAGGAGAAGACCACGTTTACCTGTCCGTTTGGCACCTTTGCCTATAAAAAAATTCCATTTGGACTATGTAACGCACCCGCTACCTTTCAGCGGTGCATGACGAGTGTCTTCTCCGATCTAATGGAGAATTGCCTGGAAGTTTTTATGGACGACTTCAGCGTTCATGGTATCTCATTCGATTGTTGTTTAGAGAGCTTGGCCAAGGTCCTAGCTAGATGTGTTGACACTAACCTTGTCTTAAATTTTGAAAAATGTCACTTTATGGTACGAAAAGGCATAGTGTTAGGACATGTAGTCTCTAGTGAAGGCATTTCTGTGGACCCGGCCAAGGTCGATGTTATTACTACTTTACCTCACCCCTCATCCGTGAGGGAGGTCCGCTCATTTTTGGGACATGCATGATTTTACAGGTGCTTTATCAAGGACTTCAGCAAGATCGCTTTGCCATTGTTGCGCCTACTCCAAAAAGATGTGGATTTTGAGTTTGACAGTGAATGTGTAAAAGCTTTTGAAGAGCTAAGGAGAGTTCTCATCACGGCACCGATCGTGTGAGGCCCCAACTGGACGTTGCCATTTGAGATAATGTGTGATGCGTCAAACTATGTTGTGGGTGCCGCGCTTGCACAGCGCGATGGTAAACTCCCTTACGTCATTGCTTACTCTTTTAAGACACTAGATGCAGCACAATCCAACTATACCACTACCGAAAAAGAACTCTTAGCCATTGTTCATGCTTTAGATAAATTTAGATCTTATTTGCTAGGTTCAAAGATAGTGGTATACACGGATCATGCGGCTTTAAAGTACTTATTGACAAAGAATGAGTCAAAGCCTAGACTCATACGTTGGATCTTGCTTTTGCAAGAATTTGACATTGAGATTAGGGACCGGAGTGGATCTCAAAACCTGGTTGCAGATCATTTAAGCCGCATTGAGAATTTAAAAACTGATCCATTTTCGATCAATGACTCATTCCCATTGGATAGTTTGCATGCTGTGTCGAATAGCTTTCCTTGGTTTGCCCCGATGGTGAACTACTTGGTTGCAAGAATCTTCCCTCCCAACTTTTTGAAAATCCAAAAGGACAAGTTGAGGAGTGATTCCAAATACTATATTTGGGATGACCATCACCTGTGGAAGAGAGACGTGGACCAAGTAATTCGAAGATGTGTCCCGGAATCCGAATTCCAACTGATCCTTGAAGCTTGTCATTCGTCCGAATGTGGTGGCCACTTTGGCCCACAAAGGACCGCTAAAAAAGTGTTGGATTGTGGATTCTGGTGGCCAACCTTATTCAAGGATGCTAATCGGTTATGTGTGTCTTGCCATCAGTGTCAGAAGTCAGGAAACGCATCCCAAAGGGATGAAATGCCTCAGCAACCTATGCTGTTCTGTGAGATATTTGATGTATGGGGCATTGACTTTATGGGACCGTTTTCCAACTCTAGTGGGTATCTGTATATTCTGTTAGCGGTTGACTACGTGTCAAAGTGGGTAGAGGCAGTGCCTACCCGCCTTGATGACGCCAATACCGTTGTTTCTTTCATAAGGAATCACATTGTATGCCGTTATGGGTCACCACGAGCAATCGTGAGTGACCAAGGATCCCACTTTTGTAACAGGAAGGTAGAAGCATTGCTTAAGCGCTATGGAGTGACGCATAAGGTTGCTACTGCTTACCATCCACAAACACATGGGCAAGCGGAAGTGTCCAACCGGGAAATCAAGAGAATCTTGGAAAAAGTGGTCAATCCACAAAGAAAGGATTGGAGCCTCCGGTTAGGAGATGCGTTATAGGCATATAGAACGGCCTACAAGACTCTGATAGGGATGAGCCCTTTCCGGATCATCTATGGTAAGGCATGCCACCTTCCGGTGGAGATTGAGCATCGAGCCTATTGGGCGGTAAAGCAGTGCAACATGGATCTGGCCAAGGCGGGTGAAGCTAGGAAGCTACAATTAGAGGAGCTTGAATGCTTGCGGAATGAGTCATATGAGAATGCCCGAATCTACAAGGAAAAGACTAAATCATTCCATGACCATCACATTCGAAAGAATGACTTTCAAGAAGGAGATGAAGTCCTCCTCTACAACTCAAGGCTCCGATTTATGCCTGGCAAGCTCCGCTCTAGATGGGAAGGACCTTTCAAGGTGAAGGAGATGAAGCCCTACGGAGTGGTGGAATTGTTTGATCCCAAAAGTGAAGCGACTTTCAAGGTGAACGGACATAGAGTGAAGAAGTATCATGGTTGCAAGCCTCCAAGAGAGCTAGAAGTGTACATATTGGAGGATGCACCAAGAAGAGAGGAAGCTTAAGAAAAGGACTGTCCAACTTAAGGACGTTAAAGAAAAGTGCTTGGTGGGAGGCACCCCACCATGGTAAGATCTTCCTTGTTTATACCATCTTCTTAGTATTCTTAATTTCTTATGAGTTTTGTGATCGTTTGATGACTGATTGAATGCATAGGAATGTTAGTTTTGCTGATTTTATTGGGTAGGAAGAATGCTCTTGTAGATAGGGTGTGCAAAAGCAAAGAAAACAAAAATTTGTTCTTTGAAAAGGGCACTGACGCGCCAGCGCACAGTGCGCGCGCGCGCCGGTAGCAAATCCCCACTCTTGGGCCAAATACCCGAGAGTTATGCCCACTTTGTGCCCAACTCGAGCCAGGCACTCACGCGTCCGCGTACATGCCGCCTACGCGCACTCTGGCAATTTAACCATCGACGTGCTAGCGCACAGTGCACGCGTGCGCCAATGGCGAATATGACTTCTCTGGTACAAAAACCAGAGAGTTGTGCCACAATTGGGCCAACCTTGTGCCAAAACCCAAGCGTCCGTGCGTGGTGCGCATCCGCGCCAGTGGCAAAACACCTCAAGCACGCGTCCGCGCAGGGTGCGCGGGACCTCACTGACTCACTCTGGTACAAAAACCAGAGACTTGTGCTAACTTTGTGCCACTTTTGTACCTGAGGCACAACCTCTCTTGCGCGCGTGCGCGCCACTGACGCACCCGCGCCATCTGCTAGCACTTTCACCGACGCGCCAGCGCACCTTGCGCGCGCGTGCCGGTTGCGCGAGTCAATTTAAGACCTTCGCGTCGTGCCCCGTTTTCCTTTCTCTCAACCCCTTCTCTTCTTTAGTTTCTTTCCCTTCTCAATCCATCATTTCCCTTCTCTTCTTCTTCTTCCACAATCCACCACCATTGTCTCCGGCCACTCACCGGTGACAACCCCATGCCAAGTGTTATGACCCTTGCTTTTACATCTACCACGGGCATTACAATTCACTTGCATGTCTTTTGTCAAATTGATTTTTGGGTTTAATATTTTCCTTCTTTCTCTCCTTGTTTTAGGATGGCCACCAAGAAAGGCAAGGGGATAGCTCCAAGGAAACCGGCTGCAAAGTGGGCACCCCAAAAATCAAATTCTAAGGCGGATTCTTCAGTAGGAGCCAAACCCCTATCTAAGAAAGGAAAGACACCCGCTCCTATTGATGCGAATGACAAGGGCAAGCCGGCGAAAGATCCTTCAAGGTTCCCTAACCGCTTCTGTGAACTAATGTTCCCCTCCATAGCGGTAAGAAACTATCACCCCAAGCATCTACTCGCTCCGCCGGACAAGGTTGCTCCTTATATTTTGCCCCGCATTGAACAGCGAGGATGGGAGTTTCTTTTGCGAAAACCAAGAGAAATCAACCTCTCTTGGGTGGAAGAACTTTATACCAACTACCATCCTCCCTCTCTTCAATCGGTGTACATGCGCCGGAAGCAAGTCTCAGTTTCAGAAGAGGCTATTCAGCAAGTGCTTAATGTCTTACCGGTGCCAAGTGACATGGATGGCTACCAAGAAGTATTACGTCAGCGTGAGAAGTATGAATTCAACTGGGACTCGATTCTCCGAGTGATTGCTGAACCAGAAGGATTTTGGATCCATGGTCGACTCCGGATGAGGCCCAAGAGCATTGTCGCTCGCTTCCTCACTGTGGAAGCTAGAGCTTGGGCCCAAATCCTATCCCACTATGTGCTGCCTAGCACCCACAAGTCGCCCATCACGGCGGACCTTGCCTTCCTTGTTTGGTGTGTTCTCACGGAGAAGCCGGTGAATATTCTGCCTCTTGTCAAGCAAGCGATGAGTCAAGTTCACGACCGGGGTAATTTGGCATTTTCAGCATTGGGGTCTGACTTAGTTGCTGCTGCGGGTGTTTCTTGGGAAGCCAAGGATAAGAAGATTATGGTTCCGGCTAAGGGCGATGTGGTCCCAAGCAGAAAATACCTACACCTTCCCATGAACAAACCAAGCCTCGACATGGCCCCGCCACTTCTCTTTCCTTCTAGCTCATCATCACCACCACTGAGATCCACACATCAAAGGATAGAAGATCTTCACCAAAAGCTTGATAGATATGAGCAGCGCAACCACCGCCGATATACTTACATCAAAACACTTCTGGGTTTTGTTACCCCCAGCATGGAGGAACCCGAAATATTCACATCCACCTCAGACCCGAGTGATGGGAGCTCTGATGAAGGGGATAGTGAAGGCTCCGGTCCCAACAGTCCCTTGCATATTATTCGTAGCACGGAGGACCGTGCTAATTTCTAAAGTGTGGGGAGGTCGTCCGACCGATCTCCATGGGTAACGTTCTCTTCCCCTCAATACCCATGGATTTATTTTTCTTTTTATATATTGCATGTGTAGTTAGTTTTGCTTGTAAATACCCTTTGCATGATAGTTAGTTTCTATAGCGTTACTTGGTCAAAACAATAACTTTCTTTCCAAGAAACTGTGTTCTGGGTGACCTACCAAAAATTCTGAAAATTTTTGCAGTAAACTTGCTTTAAGAATGTATTTTGGAACATAGTAATTGAGCTAAGGACACAAGCATGAAAGCTTTGAGCCTATTGCATGGTTACATCTTTTAACCATTATTTCCATTCTTGTGTGCATATCTCTCTCTCTATGAGTGTGATCCTTGCTTTGTCTGATTCTATATATCCATTGCTTTGTGTATGAATGCATCTACATGATTGAGGCCATCAATTCAATAGTCACTTCTCCCAAATAGCCTTAACCCTTATATCTACCGTTGCTAACCAATTTTGAGCTTTTGATAAACCCTCTTGTTCTTAAATAGAGCACATCAACAACCCTAAGTGAAAAACTATGAATGTTTCTGAATTTGAATCCTTGATTGGCTTAGGCAACTTAGGATGTGTATCATTCAATTAGGAGGGTATACTTGGGAAATTCGGGTAGATATGTAGGTATATAATTGTAGTGCAATTGAAAAATTCTAGGATTTTGGGAACATACTCATATGTTGAATGATTACACCATATGTATTGACACTTTGGTTCACAAAGAAACCCCAAGAAAAGGGGATGTAAAAAAAAAAAAAGAAAACAATGAAAGGGGACAAAGACGCCCCGAGATAGAGTAACAAAAACAATGCATATGGGTGTGAATTGAAAAGAATGCATGAGTATGCAAAAAGGGTAAAATTCAAGGGTAGCTAGGAATATATTGTAGTTGTATAGGTTGTTCTATGTGTCTAGTGGATCCTAGGTTGATCAAGGACTCAAATTTGAAACCCACTTGACCATATACATCCTTACCTTCACCCTAGCCCCGTTACAACCCATGAATAAGACCTCATGATACTTGTAAGCATGCATTAAGTAATTGTTGATTGTTAGATGAAAGACAAATCTTGGAAAGCATGATTAGGAGGAGATTGAGTGACGAACCCTAGACACTTGAGCAAATAGAGTGGATATACTTCCGGTGAAGGTTCGATGCTCAATGCTTGTTCCCAGCTTTCACAAGCGTTCGTTTACCAAGTCATATGCACTCTTTAGTGATATTCAATTTGGTAGGATTCATAAATTGCATACTATTTTCACCCTATCTGCTTACATGTATTCTTGAAGGATAGATTTACTCTTGACCAAGTATATATATGATTTTACATTAGTTGCATGCATCCACTTAGGTAGTTTGCATTTCATAAACCCTTTCTCACCATGATCTTTGGTCTTTTTATTTTAAGCATGAGGACATGCTTGGTTTAAGTGTGGGGAGATTTGATAAACCCCGATTTTGTGGTTTATCTTGTGCTTATTTTGAGGGATTTTATCAATATTTCTCATACTTATTCGCAAGAAATGCATGGTTTTGTGTTCACTTCCCAATATTGCTTTATGATGTAAAACATGCTTATTTTGCCTTAAAATTTCCATATTTTAATCCTCTTCTATTGCCATTCGATGCCGTGATGTATTTGTTGAGTAATTTCAGGAATTATAGGGTAGGAATGACTTAGAAGAAAGGGAGAAAGCATGTACAAAAGAGAGGAACATGAAGAATTGAGATCTTGGAAAAGCAGCATCGGCGCGCTCGCGCATGATGCAAGGGCATTTTGGCCAGTTTCACTAAGCTTTTCTTTATGGCTTTAGGGTAGTTTCATGCACTTTCTTAGGAAATAAGCAAGTTTTGGGTAGAATTTTACTTACATCTTGATTCAAGCAAACATTGTGATTTTTATATGAATTCATGAGAATTATGCATAAATTGAATGACAAATTGGATGATGCATATCTCATAACTTGGACTAGAACTTTGATGCACTTTATTGCTTGATTTCAGGACAAAGGAAGTAAGGAAGAACCACGTTAGCAGCCACATTAGTCTAACTAACATCACCTCTAACGTGGAATGGGAGCTAGCTTGCAACGTTAATGAGAAAAGTAATCGCCAATAACGTCCTCGAAGCCATCATAGCCCATGTTGAGAGTCACGTTAACTAAGTTAACGTGAACTCTAACGTGGAAGAAGAAAATGAAGCCAATGTTAGTGACACTCACCTTTGTCACTAACGTTGGACCAAGCTCATATCGACCACGTTAAGAGCCATGTTAACTCAGTTAACATGGACTCTAACGTGGGGAAGCAAAAGAATGGCCAACGTTAGTGACACTCACCTTTGTCACTAACGTTGGACTAAGCCACTTTGAGCCACGTTAGTTGCCACGTTAACTTAGTTAACGTGGAAGCTAACATGGAGGGAGCAAGAATCGCCAACGTTAGTGACACTCACCTTTGTCACTAATGTTGGAATGAGCCACTATGAGCAACATTAACTCCCATGTTAACTTAGTTAATGTGGAAGCTAACGTGGATGAAAGAATGATGAGCCAACGTTAGTGACACTCACCTTTGTCACTAACGTTGGAGATGGCTATCACCACCACGTTAGAAGCCACGTTAACCTAGTTAACGTGAACTCTAACGTGGGAAGTAGGGGCGTTTTGAAGCGTTAGTGACAAAGGTAAGTGTGACTAATGCTCTCGAAGATTTGGCAAGCCTACATTAAAGGCCACGTTAACTATACTAACGTGAACTCTAACGTAGGGAGAAAGGGGTACTCTCAGCGTTATTGGAAAAGGTAAACCCCAGTAACGTTTGCGAAGGGCCAAGAAGCAACGTTAGTGGTCATGTTAGTGCCATTAACGTTGAAGTTAACGTGGACCATTTTTTGGGTTAGGAACGTTAGTGAAAAAGGCGAATGCCACTAACGTTCTCGAACCCACACTTTCACTTAACGTTAACACCACTAACGTCCTAAGCTAAAAGTCCCTGCCCACTTCATACTTTCTTTCTGCAAGTAAAGCTAAGCCCACTGAAGAAGATAACTGCTTCAAACTCAAGATCCAAAGGCCCATATCCAAGATTTGAAGAACCAACTAGAAGATCAGAAGAGTAGTATATATAGGGGTAGTTTTGAATCAAAAAGGGGGTTGGAAATTTGAGAGCTACTCTCTGTATAATTTTCATTTCTCTGCACTTCTAGTTTACTTTTCATAATGTATTTTCCATCTTTGTTTTCCATTCCCAGAGCTATGAACAACTAAACCCCTTTCATTGGGTTAGGGAGCTCTGTTGTAATTTGATGGATCAATAGTAGTTTTCATTATTTTTCTTCTATCTTTTCTCTTGATTTTACGAGAAAGCTTTTAATCTTCATTCAATTGGGTAGTTATCTTGGAAAAGAAGCTATTCATACTTGGATCTCTTCGGAACTTTGGAAGAGGAATGAAGAGATCATGCTAGAAATGCTTTCTCATGTTGGACTAAATTGGGGTTTGGATGGATATAGTGACATATAATCCTACCAACACTTTGATTTGGAAATACATATGGTATAATCAGTGACCATACTTCATCTCTTCTCATGAGCAATTGACCAAGGAATTGGCTATTGATCAAGATTTGAGAGATTGAATTACCAAGAAATTAGAATTCGATCACTTAAGATTGCCAAGGAGATCAATGAATGCATTGATTGAGGAAAAGATGAAAATGAACTTGATCCGGAGAATGCAACATCTCCTAAGCCCAATGAATTCCCCATTTCTGATCTTACTCATTCTCTTTACTTTATGCTATTTACTTTCATGCTAAACTCCCCTTCCCATTTAAGATTCTGCAATTTACTTTCCGCTATTTACATTCAGCTCTTTATTTCCAGCATTTACGTTTCTGCTATTTACTTTCCCGCCATTTAATTTTCTGCAAATCACAAATCCAATTCTGCTTAGTTCAACTAGAACATTCTTCTAATTAAAGTTGCTTGACCAATCAATCCCTGTGGGATTGGACCTCACTCTATTGTGAATTTTTACTTGATGACAATTCGGTATACTTGCCGAAGGAAAATTGTTGAGAGACAAGTTTCCGTGCATCAAGTTTATGGTGCCGTTGTCGGGGATTGATTTTGTATCAACAATGATTAAATTGGAGGATAACTAGATTGAGCATTTTTCTTTTGTTTGATTTAAAGTTTTGTGTGAGTAATTTACTTTGAGTTTTAGTTATTTTCTCCTCTTTCCCCTACTTTTTTATGTTGTTTACAATTCAGTCCACTAACCTACTAACTGTTTGATATACTGCATCACTCACAATAACATCAATTCTAATAGAAACACTTTCTGTATCTATTTCCTTGCTTGTGTCTTGTTGGTTGTATGACAGAGAGAAGAAGCGGGGCTTCAACTTCCTTTGATTCTGAACCTGAGAGGACCTTCCTTAGATTAAGGAGGGAAGCAAGAGGAAAGAGAGTAGTTGGTGCTGAGGAAGAGGAGGATTATTTTGAACCAAACATGGATGAAAATATGGAGAACCATCATGAAGAAGAGGCTCACAACCATGGCAGAGAAGGTCTAGCAAATCATGCTGGGCAGGAGAGAAGAGTTTTAGGCTCTTATATCAACCCAAACCCAGAAAACTGTGCGAGTAGCATTCAAAAGCCAACCATACATGCCAACAACTTTGAACTAAAGCCACAGCTCATCACCCTTGTTCAGAACAACTGTTCGTTTATAGAAGGTCTCCAAGAAGACCCCAACCAACATTTAACCACCTTCCTGAGGATATGTGATACTGTGAAGTCTAACGGTGTTCATCCTAACACCTATAGACTACTTTTATTTCCCTTCTCACTCAAGGACAAGGCATCCAAATGGTTAGAGTCTTTCCCGAAGGAGAGCTTAACAACCTGGGAAGATGTGGTGAACAAATTTTTGGCAAGATTCTATCCTCCTCAAAAAATCAACAGGTTGAGAGCTGAAGTTCAAACTTTTAGACAACAAGATGGTGAGACTCTATATGAAGCATGGGAGAGGTTTGAGGACCTTACAAGAAGGTGCCCACCAGATATGTTCAATAAATGGGTGTAGTTGCACATTTTCTATGAAGGTCTTTCTTATGAATCGAAGAAGGCAGTAGACCACTCATCCGGGGGATCTCTGAACAAGAAGAAGACCATTGAAGAAGCCATAGATGTCATTGAGACTGTAGCTTAGAATGACTACTTCTATGCTTCTGAAAGAGGCAACACTAGAAGAGTGATAGAGCTGAACAATATGGATGCACTGCTGGCCCAAAACAAGCTTATCACCAAGCAGCTGGCTGATCTTACCAAGAAGATGGAGAGAAACCAAGTAGCAGCAATCACCACCTCATCAACAACCCAATAGGGGGTGAATGCAGAGCCAGAAGGTGAGCATGAACAAGCCAACTACATTGGAAACTCACCCAGGCAGACCCATGATCCATACTCTAAGACCTACAACCCTGGTTGGAGGAACCACCCAAACTTTGGATGGTGAAATCAACAAGACCAAGACCAAGATCAGAGACGCCACAACCCCAACAACAATGCAGCCCACCAACATTCCACGCAAAGATCATATCAACACCCACCTAACAACACACCTCAACATCCATACCAAAGCCAAAATGGCCTTTCTCATCCCTCCAACCTCAACTCACCATCATCTGAAGATAGACTCTCAAGGATTGAGACTATACTTGAAGGCATATGCAAAGAGATTCAAGATAACAAGGTGTTCAAAGAGGAGGTGCGAGCCAGTATCAAGAACCAGGGAGACACCATCAAGAGGCTGAAATTTCAAGTGGGATACCTCTCCGAGCATATTCCCAAACCTACAGACAGCTTCCCAAGTGACACAGAGAAAAACCCAAGAGGTGAAGCAAAGAAAGTAAGATGGGAAGATTGCAAGATGGTTACTATAAGTGATAAGGAGACTGAGGAAGAGCTGAACAACCCATTAGAACAACCTGAAGATACTTCAGTAGGAAAGCAGGGGGAGAATCATCAAGAAACCACAATTACACAGAAGGAGCTGACATAGAAGGAGCTGCTGAGACTCTATGCACCCTTTCCCCAATTACTAAATGGCTGTGTAGAGAAGAGAATATACTCAAGGTTTCTTGACATATTTGCATCTCTCCATGTAAAACATACCATTCATCAATACCCTCCAACAAATGCCCTCATACATTAAGTATATGAAGGAGCTGCTGACCAGGAAAAGCTCACTCAAAGAAGGACAAACAATAGTGATGAATAAGGAGTGCAGTGCTCTCATTCAACCAGAGCTGCCGACAAAGAGGAAGGACCCCGGGAGTTTCACATCCCCTGTGCCATAGGAGAAACAATGTTTGATAAAGGACTTTGCGATCTGGGAGCAAGCCTCAACTTAATGCCTTTATCCATTATGAAGAGGCTATAGATCAATGAGATAATACCCACAGATGTAGTTATCAGGCTGGCTGACAAAACTCAAAAACAAGCAATAGGAGTGGTTGAAAATGTGCTGGTGAAGGTTGGAAAATACTTCCTTCCCACAGACTTTGTCATCTTGGACATGGAAGAGAGTCACCTCCACCCAATCATATTGGGAAGACCATTCCTAGCTACAGCCAGAGCACCTATAGATGTGGAGCAAGGGGAGCTAATTTTGAGGATCAATGACGAACAACTCACCTTCAATGTTTTCAAACCTTCACAAGAAACAGATCAAGAGAACAAAGAATCAAGCAAGAATCACAGTGAGATACTGAACGAAGAAACAAGCACTGAAGCACAACCAGCACATCTGGGAATCCCCTTAGTTGATGAACAAGGGAATCAGTAGCTGTCACAGCTCAAGGAAAATCAGGAGAAACCTAAACCACCAGAGTTATATGAGACCAGCAACAAAATCTCCTTGGAAGAGGAGGTCACAAAGAGCAAGGCAACATCAAAAGGAACAAAGAAGAAGGTACCAAATAGGTGGAGGAACAAGAAGATCCCTACAGAGGACTTCTCTCCAGGGGATAAAGTAATCTCAGCTTACTTCCCAGCCATTCCCCCCGATCTCCCCACCATCCCATCTCAGCTACCTAAAGTCTTTACCATCAACAGAGTTCTCTCCCTAGAACATGTGGAGATCCTTGATGAAGCCAATGGAGATAGATTTACTGCAAGGAGGGAGGACTTGAAGCACTACCAACCACCCTGATAAAGGCAGAACGTCAAGCTAGTGACGCTAAAGAAGCGCTTCATGGGAGGCAACCCATGTTTTACATGCTTTTAAAAATAGTTAATAATGCGTTCATGAATCTCAAATCAACTTGATATGCACTTGAATGAATCCTTGTGTGCAACATATAGTGAGAAACAGGTTTGGTGTTCAAGGCACACTAAGAGAACATAAATGTAACCCACATCATGTCACTCTTAGGGGCCTTGAACAAATCTTTTACACCACATGGCACTAAACTAAGTTTGGTGTTGCCAATGTTGCATACATGGATGTTGAGTTAGTCAGTTGGTTTGCACTCATGAATAGCACTTAGTTAGTTAAAAACAAAAACTTTAAAAAGTGGTTAGCCTTTTCATGTTGCCGCCACTTACTACAAGTGTGTTTTTAATCACATTTCTTTTATTTTGTAGGAGCATTGATGGGGCAATTGAAGGGTTCGGATAACACAAAAGGAAGATACTACACACGTGTCTTCAAGGGGATTGCATTGGGAATGGTTGCCATGCAACATTTGAAGAAGATCAAGCTTGGAAACTGAACCAACCCCATCATAAAGTTGGTGATCCTTGTGCTCACCCATGCTAAACCCCATCTGTCCATCACACAACCACCCCATCAATCCACACCTTTCATTCACTCATCACTTCCGTATATAAGTGAGTCCTAGTCCGTACTTCCCTTCACATTCCAATTCCCATTCCTCACACTTCACACCTTCGGCATCCAAATCCTTTCATCACACCTTGTCCTAACCAACCGAATTCCTCATCTATCCGTACCTTCCACCCTCTTCACACATCAACTCAGACTCATGGCATCATCAAGCTCCAAGAGGCAAAAGAGGAAAGAACCGGTGGAGAGCACCCCTTTCGATGAGAGGGGTTTCAAAACTGCATTTCATGAACTCGAATTTGAACGGATGATGAGAGAACTTTTGCGTGGTCTAGAAATTTACGGATAAATCCTCTTTGCAAGTATAGTGTCTAAACCTTCAAAAGTCCTTTCATACAAACGTTTTGGTTGTCACAAGTAACAAACTCTTTTAAAATTGATAACCGAGTATTTAAACCTCGGGTCGTCTTCTCAAGGAATTGCAGGAAAGTATGTTCTTATTATTGGTTATGCAAAGGTATGTTTTGGGGTTTTTGGATCAAGGTAAAAAGTTAGAAAAGCAATGGCAGAGGGAATAAAATAACAATAAACATAAACTCTTGGCAAGGTATTAGAAATTAGAAGTCCAGACCAAGTTATCCTTATCAATGATAATAAAAATTGAATCTTAATTCCACTTAGTCAACCTTTACTAAAGTAAAGGAAAGTCAAGGGATTAATTAGTTTGATCTTCGAATCCTATTTATTTCCTAAGAAAAGATTGGGATTATTGAAGTTCAATTCAATTGGCAAGATAACAATTATCAATTATGCTGTTGAATTGGATAACTCCTGAGTTACTGATTTCTTAACCAAAACCAAGAATGTAAAAAGCTAAATATAAATCACAAATCTGAAAATACCTCAATTGCATTAATAAAGAAAATCATAACATGAAAGCCATAAGCCAATTATTCAAAAGATAAATATCAATTAAAGTACTAAGGTGAATAAAAATAGAAACCAATTTAAACAGAAAAAAACATTTAACCTTGGGATCGAGAGTCACTCTTAAAACTAAGAGAAGTCTTAAATCCTAATCCTAAGAGAGATGAGAGAACCTCTCTCTCTAAAAACTACATCTACTCCTAAAATTGTGAATATGAGAGCTTTCTCATGAATGGATACAATCCCCCACTTTATAGCCTCTAATCTGTGTTTTCTGGGCCGCGAACTGGGTCGAAAACAGCCCGGAAATCACTGGAGAAGAATTCAAATACGCTGATTTCCGTCACTGCGACACGGCCGCATGGAGCACGCGGTCGCATCGCCTAGCTTCAGGGTAACTATAGCATATTATATATCAAATCGAAGTCCCGGACGTTAGCTTTCCAACGCAACTGGAACCGCGTTGTTTGGATTTCTGTAGCTAAAGTTATAGCCGTTTGAGTGCAGAGTGGTCAGGCTGGACAGCTTAGCAATTTCTCCAACTTCTTGTATTCTTTCCACTTTTGCATGCTTCTTTTCCATCCTCTGAGCCATTCCTGCCCTGTAATTCTGAAAGCACTTAACACACATATCAAAGCATCTAATGGTAATAAGAGAGGATTAATATTAGCAAAGCTAAGTCCAAAGAAGCATGTTTTCAATCAAAGCACATAATTAGGAAGGCAAATGTAAACTCATGCAAATAGTATGAATAAGTGGGTAAAGAGTAGATAAAAACAACTCAATTGAACATAAGATAAACCATAAAATAGTGGTTTATCAACGGATAAAGCTCAAGAAGATACTGCCTGAGTTAACATTCCAAATTGACGAGGATGAGTGCCCACAAATTCGAGAGAAGATTGAACAAAGGGGTTGGCGAAGGCCTACGAACCTAGAGGGGAAGATAAATGCAAACCTCATCAAAGAGTTCTATGCAAATGTGGCCAGAGAAGACAAAACCAAGGCCCCCACCTTCAAAAGTTACGTAAGAGGGAGAGAGGTGGACTTCAGCCCCAATGCTATAACAAGGACTCTTCAGTTGAAATCACCACATTTTGATGAGCTTGGTTATCAAGCAAGAGTAAGTAAGAGCCCTGACAATGATGAACTCGAACAAATTGTGAATGACATATGTGTTATAGGAGCTGACTGGGAAAGGTATGCGGATAAGAGACCCAGGTTCATCAAGAGAGGAGACCTCAGCCCTGAAGCCAAGGGATGGTTTGAACTCGTGAGGAGATCTATCCTCCCAGCAGTGAACAATTCCGAGGTCAACGTCACTCGAGCTACTATGGTACATTGCGTAGTACAAGGTGGAGATATTAATGTGCACGAACTTATAGCTGAGGGAATTCAAGAGTCAGCTGAGAAGATTGATTCGGGTGCCAGGCTTTGGTACCCCAGCACCATCTTCAGACTGTGCACGAAGGCCAAGGTTGTCTTCGAGGATAGTAACCCAGATTGGTTAAATCCTGGGAGGCTAATTATGTTTCAGCGTCTAACTCATGTGACACCAGCCCAACAACAAAGAAGACCTCACATAGGAAAGCCAAAACCAAAAGGAGGATCTCACCAAGAAGAGTCTCATCAGGAAGAACACCAACAAAGAGAATGTTATGACCCAACCAACATAAACCTGAATCACATTCATGGAGCCATTGAGGAGCTAGCAAGGAGTTATATGGAGGGACAAGAACAACAACTGTACATTCAAGCTAAAAGGATGGATCATCAAGAAGAGCTCCTTTCTAATTGGATGAATCAACAAGGAGAATGGCAAAAACAGCAAATGGAACACTATTCCCAGCTTACCCAAGCCATAAATCAAGTGACTGAAAGACAAGAGAGACAAGACAAGCGCCTTCAAGAACTCAATCAACGACAACTAGCTCAGGCGAAGGCATTCAATGAGTTCAGTGTACTGAATGAAGGACGGCAACTACATAGGGAGGAGTTCTACATAAACACTCAAGCCAAGTTGAACTATATGTCTAGTCATATGCATAATCTGCACTCTGCAATCCCCAGGTATGATGAAGTCCAAAAAGAGCTAACAGAACAAGAGGAAGGGAAGGTGAAACACCAGAAGGAAACACTGAAGAAGAAGATGGAAGACGCTGGCTTCTGGAAGAAGTTGATTGGAAAAAGCAAGGGAAGTGGGAGTGCAAGCACTCAAGAAAAACACAAAGAGGACAAACAAGAAGGAGAGCAGGAGCACCCCCAAGAGTAAAAGGTGGTGGAGTTCCCTCATTGTCCCATCTTTTTCAAGTTTTTAAATAAGGAAAATCATGTATGAAATAGAACATGCTTCCATGGTAGTTTAGGATTTTCAATTCTGTGTTTAGTATTCTCCTTGCTTAGGTCTATGATTACTATTCAAATTGCCTGTTTTCAATTCCATCTTGCTTATTGTGTTGCTTGTCTCCTTTTGAATCAAATAAAAAGAGATGTTATGAAAGACCAGAGTAGAGTTCAAGTTGTGGAGTAAGTTCCTAAGTTTGTGGTATGGTAATAGATTAGCTAAGTTGGTTCACCAATAAGGTGGGAAGGCAACTATCTGTCCTGAATCATATGCTTGAAACACACCCCATGAGACTAGCTAAATAACAATTGGGAGTGTTGGCTAAAAGCTTATCTTAAAGAGTCGCCCCCTTACAGAGCACTTAGCCTAAGAGCACAATCAAACCCTGAAAATAATAAAAGGATCAATGAATAAGAGTCTCATAGGGTGCAATCAAGTGAATATTCAAGACATGATAAAGGTCTGAAAGCCAGTGAAGGAATGAACCTAAGTTGCTATACATGAAACCACCATAAAATCAAGGACATGACTTCCACAATAATGACTCGTAACTCTTAGCATTTCATTCATCATTCTCTTGTTCCAGTACTTGCTTAGGGTCAAGCAAGCTTTAAGTTTGGTGTTGTGATGCCAGGGCATTTTGACCAGTTTCACTAACCTTTTCTTTATTTTTTTTAGTGTAGTTTCATGCACTTTCTTAGGAAATAAGCAAGTTTTGGGTAAAATTTCACTTACATCTTGACTCAAGCAAACATTGTGACTAACGTGGGGAAGCAAAAGAATGGCCAACGTTAGTGACACTCACCTTTGTCACTAACGTTGGACTAAGCCATTTTGAGCCACGTTAGTTCCCACGTTAACTTAGTTAACGTGGAAGCTAACGTGGAGAGAGCAAGAATCGCCAACGTTAGTGACACTCACCTTTGTCACTAACGTTGGAATGAGCCACTATGAGCAACGTTAACTCCCACGTTAACTTAGTTAACGTGGAAGCTAACGTGGATGAAAGAATGATGAGCCAACGTTAGTGACACTCACCTTGGTCACTAACGTTGGAGATGGCTATCACCACCACGTTAGAAGCCACGTTAACCTAGTTAACGTGAACTCTAACGTGGGAAGTAAGGGCGTTTTGAAACGTTAGTGACAAAGGTAAGTGTCACTAACGTTTTTGAAGATTTGGCAAGCCTACGTTAAAGGTCACGTTAGCCACACTAACGTGAACTCTAACGTAGGGAAGGGAGGATTCTCAACGTTATTGGAAAAGGTAAGTCCCAATAACGTGTGCGAAGGATCAAGAGCCAACGTTAGTGGTCACGTTGATGCCACTAACGTTGAAGTTAACGTGGGTCACCATTGGGTTAGGAACGTTAGTGAAAAAGGCGAATGCCACTAACGTTCTCGAACCCACACTTTCACTTAACGTTAACACCACTAACATCCTAAGCTAAAAGTCCCTGCCCACTTCATACTTTCTCTCTACAAGTAAAGCAAATCCCACTGAACAAGATAAATGCTTCAAACTCAAGATCCAAAGGCCCATATCCAAGACTTGAAGAACCAACTAGAAGATCAGAAGAGTAGTATATATAGGGGTAGTTTTGAATCAAAAAGGGGGTTGGAAATTTGAGAGCTACTCTCGATATAATTTTACTTTCTCTGCACTTCTAGTTTACTTTTCATAATGTATTTTCCATCTTTGTTTTCCATTCCCAGAGCTATGAACAACTAAACCCCTTTCATTGGGTTAGGGAGCTCTGTTGTAATTTGATGGATCAATAGTAGTTTTCATTATTCTTCTTCTATATTTTCTCTTGATTTTACTAGAAACCTTTCAATATTCATTCAATTGGGTAGTTATCTTGGAAAAGAAGCTATTCATACTTGGATCTCTTCGGAACTTTGGAAGAGGAATGAAGAGATCATGCTAGAAATGCTTTCTCATATTGGAATAAATTGGGGTTTGGATGGATATAGTGACATATAATCCTACCAACACTTTGATTTGGAAATACATGTGGTATAATCGGTGACCATACTTCATCTCTTCTCATGAGCAATTGACCAAGGAATTGGCTATTGATCAAGATTTGAGAGATTGAATTACCAAGAAATTAGAATTCGATCACTTAAGATTGCCAAGGAGATCAATGAATGCATTGATTGAGGAAGAGATGAAAATGAACTTGATCCGGAGAATGCAACATCTCCTAAGCCCAATGAATTTTCCATTTCTGATCTTACCCATTCTCTTTACTTTCTGCTATTTACTTTCATGCTAAACTCCCCTTCCCATTTAACATTCTACAATTTACTTTCCGCTATTTACTTTCAGCTCTTTATTTCCAGCAATTACGTTTCTGCTATTTACTTTTCCGCCATTTAATTTTCTGCAAATCACAAATCTAATTCTGCCTAGTTCAACTAGAACATTCCTCTAATTAAAGTTGCTTGACCAATCAATCCCTGTGGGATTCGACCTCTTCTATTGTGAGTTTTTACTTGACAAAAATTTGATATACTTGCCGAAGAAAAATTGTTGAGAGACAAGTTTCCGTGCATCAGCGCACTCCACGGGCACGGGTGGATGGGATTGGCTGGAAGCGGCGCGCAAGGACGGACGCATCCGCACGAATCTGGAGATTCTTATCGACGCGCACGCGCACTTGGCGCGCACGCGTAGATCACAAGAACAATCGGCGCGCGAGCACGCATGGCGCACACGCGTAGATTTGCGACTTGGATCTTGTTAATTACTAGTTTTAATTGTTCAATTTGAATTTCTTGTTACAATTTTGCTTATATCTTGTGATAGTTTATGAATTCTTGTCAATTATCATTTTATACCCATTTCATGAATGTTGTGAATCTTGACTTGTTGATGTTACATTGATGATTTCTATGATTAGTCTAGTAGTTTGGATGATTGTATGTTGATAATTGTTAGTGGGTATTTGTAGAATTCAATTAATTGCTATTTTGAACATGCATTTTGTTAGTGCTTACCAAGTGTTTGATGAATTGTTCACTTTGATTATGGAGTAGTCTTTTTCACTCTTGGCCTAGGTCAAGGGAATTGGGTAAACTTGAGTCATTGGGTCTAATGGATTTGATGGTTTGGGAGCCCTAGGTGGTCAATTTGATACTCATTGACGCCAACCCACTACTAATCTAATTAGTAGGTAGGTTGGGACTTATGGGTTGATGTGATCAGGGCCATTTGACGTACTTCAAGTCTAGGAGTAGATATCACGTACTTAAGACTTTGAGAGTAGACTTAATGAGCTTGGTTCCTTATAATTGTCAAGGTATAGTTGTTAGACAAGGATGGTGATCCCAATTCCCAAGCCTAGCCAAGAGTTACCTTTATTATTCATACTTGAAATCAACTTTCTCAACCAATTGCTTTAGTTGTAGTTTCTTGTTTGGGTTATAATAGAATTAAGTGGAATGTTGTTTATTCATTGAAAGTGCTTATGTTTTGCTTAGTTGATTGAATTAATTGTTGCATTTTAAGATTACTTGTTTGTTAAGATTCCCATTTATTTTCATGCTTATAACTCACAACCCCGGATTTCTAACCAATGTCGAAGCACATGATTGCCTATTCCTTGTGAGATGACCCGAGGTTTGAATACTTCGGTTATTTCTATTAGGGTTGAACTTGTGACAACCAAATCCCTCTTCTAAATTTGACCCCCGAGGATTTTTGTTGGTAGAGCTATACTTACAACGCGGTTTTCTTGAAGAGAATCTTTACCAATACACCCTTGGTGCTGCCGTGTCACAACACCAAACTTAGAATGCAATCACATGTCAAATTATTTACAGTAAAACTAAGAAAATGAAACTGTTATATGTTAAATACAATCACCAAGCGAAGAATCTGTCACAATTAAGGATTTCTTGGTGAGGTATTAACAAGAACAGTTAAAGAGCAAAATAAATGAAAGGATTAAAAGCAAAGAAATGACTAAAACAAAGATAATAATAAAAATATTAAACCAAAAGAAAGATAACCTTGCAAAGGCATTATGATTATGCAGATAAGTGGTGTGCTGAATAAATTGCATAGAAAAATAAGTGGCACACCAAACTTAGAGTCTTGGTGTGACACTTTCATTTTTGATTTGATGCAATCATCCAGAAAGATTGAAAACAGATTATTGCAGGGCAACACCAAACTTAGAATGTAATCATATGCCAATTTATTGAAATTTAAACAAAGCAGACAAAGAAAATAGACAAAGCAAAGGAATAAAATGTTACCTAAGGTTGGGTTGCCTCCCAACAAGCGCTCTTTTAGTGTCATTAGCTTGACATGTTGTTCTTCACTTTCTTCCTCTTCTTCCCGTTTGTTAAAAGGAATGACCTCAAGGGGGGAGAAGATTCAGCTATTGTCACCTGTTTTGGTCCCTCCTCAGCAAGCTTCCTTTTGTTATTCGCTGGATTGAGCTTGCTTGGTGGATCAGGGGTAGGATTTTTTGCAGTTGACCTTTTCTTGAATGTTGTCCTTGGTATCTTGGTCACAATCCTCTCTTCGGTGTTCTTGTTAGTTGCCTTCACTGCTTGGATATTAAGACATGATTGCTGTGTGATTGTTGGAGCTTTATCTTCATTAAAAGCCTTTTGAATTGGTGGTTCAATGAGCCCTTCTTCTATGCAACTTTCTACCTCACTTGAGTATGGACTTTCTTGATTGTCTTTCTCACTTTCTTGATCTTCCACTTCCTCTTTTGCACTCAACATTTGATGTAATAGCACTTTCATGGAGGAGGTTTGTTGTTCTTCCTAAGATTTGTTCATCTCCTCTTTATATTTTTCAATCATAGATTCAAGTGTTGAGAGTCTTTGGTTCAGGGAAGTTTGTGGGGGTTGTGAGTTTTCATGTTCCCTTGTCATCTTAAATAGCTTCTGTAGATGTACGGTTTCAGGTTCAAATATCTCCACCACCTCATTCTTCATCGAAATTTTGCTTGACACAAATTCCTCTTCTTCTTGCTCTTCCACTCCCTCCTTTACATCCACCAATTGGTCTTCATCTTCCTTGCTCAGCAGTTATAAGTTTCTCCTCATTTGCTCTAAGTGCCCATCCATCTTCTTGAAGAGGGTCTCTTGCTCTTTCCAGGATTGTTCTTGTCTTTCAAAGAGTTCTCTAGTTCTCTCCCTAGAGTCTATGGCACTTTGCAGGTCTTGTTCTGCTTGTAGCAAGAGAGAAGCAGATTGGGGTGGATTTTGTGGGCTTGTGGGTATTGTGGTGAGTTGAGGGATATAAAATGAATTTTGTGAGTAATCAGGTGTGTCTTGTGGTTGGTGAAATGAATTGTATGGATCTTGGAGGAAGCTTTGTGTTGAGGTATAGTCAAGTGATGAAAGATTTTCAAATGAAAAACAGGGAGGTGAAGTTGGACAACTTTGCATAAATGAGTTGAAGGTTTGTTCAAGCAATGATGGCTCTTGATAAGTGGAATATAAACTGTCAAATGCTTTCTGGTTTTAATCCTCCCATCCACAATGCGAATTATTATAGAATTCATCAGAGTGTGAATCATCTTGTGGTATTAGGGGACAATTTTGCATGAATTTATTGAAATCACACTCCAGTGATGATGTCTCTTGATGAGTGGAGTATGAACTATTGAATGCTGTTTGGTTTTAATCCTCCCACCCACAACTTGAGTGATTATTGAATTCATCACAGTGTGGATTATTTTGTGATAATGTAGGTATTGACAGCATAGTCAAGTGATAATGTCTTTGAATGATTAGAATGTGAATCATTGCAATTTCCTTCTCAGCCATCATTTGTGTGTGTGTCATAACAGTATGAGTCACTTTGTGCCTTTGGGAAGTAGTTCATTTCACTTGATTGTTCATACTCTCTCATTCCTTGTTGATATTCCCAGTCACCATGAGGATAATAATCTAAATCATCTTGTGGTGGTAGATAATATCCCATGAATTTGTCTTGCTCATCTTGTGGCTCTGAAGCATATCTCCATTGATTGGAGTGCTCAGAATCTGTGATTTTTTGGTGATATTCCTGGCCACCATTAGAATAGTAAATTGGTGATGGTGGATAATATCCCATGAAATTTGTTTGGTCATAAGATGAGTTGAACTCCATTTGAATTTTGTAAAACACATCACCAATGAAAATTAAAATTCATGTCACAGATGAGAATTTCTTAGAGACGCAATAACTCAAACACCTTGGTATCATCTTAAAACAGAAAATTAAAAGAACAAAAACAAAGAAAATGCTTAATCTAGACTTCTCACCCACTTAATCACTGTCGATCTATATCAATCCCCGGCAACGGCGCCAAAAACTTGATGAGGGTAAAACGATTCCACACAAACTCACCGGCAAGTGTACCGGGTCGCATTAAGTAGTAATAACTCACAAGAGTGACGTCAATCCCACAGGGATTGATGGATTGAGCAACTTTAGTGAGTGATCAGTCTAGTTGATAAACCACGATTTCGTGATTTATCTTGTGCTTATTTTGGGGGATTTTGTCACTTTTTCTCGCATTTATTCAATGAAATAACATGGTTTTGTAATTCTCCCTTGAATTTTGCTTAAGTGTAAAAACATGCTTTTTAGGCCCTAAATTGGTGATTTTAATTCACTTTAATTCTATTCGATGCCTTGATGTATTTGATGAGTGATTTCAGGTCCGTAAGGCAAGTATTGGATGGAAGAAATGAGGAGAAAAGCATACAAAAAGGGAGAATGCATGGAGAAACAAAGATTGGGAATGCACCAAAGGACGCGCACGTGCACCAGGCGCGCATGCGCAAAAGTGATTTCGCCTATGGACGTGCTCGCGTACATGCCGCGTCCGCGCGGGTTGAGAATTTGCCAGTGACGCACACGCGCACATGGCGCGCACGCGTCGATACTCTCACGTGGCCCACTTGAAGGCAAAACGCTGGGGGCAATTTCTGAGCTGCCCAGGCCCAAATCCAACTTGTTTCTGAGTGTATTTCATGCAGAATTGAAGTCCAAGCAAAGGGGGGGCAATTAGTTTAGCCAACATGAGCCTTTAGTTAGTTTTCTAGAGAGAGAAGCTCCCTTTTCTCTCTAGAATTAGGTTAGGATTAGGTTAGAATATTTTAATTTCATGTTTAATTACTTGATCTCATCTTGTTTCTTCTATAATTTCTCATTTCTACACCTTGTTCCTCCTAGTTTTTATGCTAGTTTCTCAATTTGCTCTCGTTTGTGATGATGACTCATGTTGGATTTGTTTACATTTAATGCAATTTTGATGTTGATGTTTCTTTAATTGATGAATTGAGTTGTGACCTCACTTTTCTTGCAATTAATAGTGGTAGATTTTAGTATCTTTGCAATTTGTGATGTCAACTTTTATTGCACTCTAAGTGTTCCATGAAATGCTCTCTTTAGTTCTTGAGTAGTTTTATCAACTCTTGGTCTAAGGCAAGGGACTTGAGTGATCTTGAGTTTTTGGATACAATGGATTTGGTAATTTGAGAACCCTGTGTGATCAATTTGAAGCTCATTGACGCTAACCCACTACTAAGCCAATTGGTAGGGAGTTTAGGACTTATGGATGGATGTGATTAGGCCTATTTGACATACTTCCAGTCTAGGAGTAAATGTTACGTACTTAAGGCTTCGAGAAGTAGACTTAATGGGTTGGCCTCTTATAATTATCAATAATTGGTGTTAACTAGGATTGTGATCTCAAGTACCCAAGTCTTAGCAAAGAGTTCTTTATTTTGCTTTCTTTATTTACTCGCTCAATTTACTTTCTTGCCATCTCATAAACAAAACCACCTTTTTACCCCATCATAGCCAATACGCATGCACTCCATTGGTTCCTAGGGAGACGACCCGGAGTCCAAATACTCCGGTAAATTTTCATTGGGGTCTGTTACTTGTGACAACCTAAATTTTTGTATGAAAGGACTATTGGTTGGTTTAGAAACTATACTTAACAACGAGACCTCATTAGATAAATTCTAAACCGCCTAGAGTCACGATCATCAAAATGGCGCCGTTGCCGGGGACCAATGGTGCTATGTTATTGGCTATTGTACATATTGTGAATAGCTTGAACTTTGGTTTGTTTGCCAGTTTTTACTAGTTAAGATTTTATCTTCTTTATTTCTTATTGCCCTTTGTCTTTATTTTCTATTTCATTATGAATTCTCATCCTTTTGGCTATGAGTGTAGTTCAAACTATGTTGTAGGAAATGAAAGCTCCAATGAGGATATGCATCAGGGATTTGGGAATCAAGGATGGGAGGAACCTCAAGCTTATGAACAACCTTCATGGTAACAACCTCCTACGAACTCCTATGGGTATAATTCTGATCCTAATGTACGCCAGTCCAATGTGTGTGATGACCCTTATTATGGTTGTCAACCACAATCATCATATGCATGTGACCCCATTCCTCAATATAGCCACACATCATACTCACAAGCCTCACACCACCATTCCACTCTACATGACCATAACTTATACATACCATATCAACCACCGTTCGAATCACATATGGAACGACCACCATCCCAATACCCATATCCCCAAGAACCACAATTTCCACATACACCACCTCAAGAACCCCACCAACATGAACCACCTTCTGATTACAACAATCTTCCCTTAACCGAGGAACCCTCTCTTCCACCACCACCTCCCGACGAAGCCTTCATATCAGAACTGAAAAACCTTGAATCTCGCATCTTAAGGCGGCAAGAGGAGGATGAAACTAAGTTTAAGGAGCTAAGAGTAAAGATAGCTAGCATGGTAGAAGCCGTGAATCACTTAACGTCTCACCTAAGTTCGTGCCCTTTAAGTACCCCCATTGTTGAATATGGAGAAACAATCAAGGAGCTTAGTGAGAGTATGAACTTGAAGCTCCATGGTGAGGAAGGAGAATTGAAGCCAGAAGGACAACAAGGGGAGAAGATAGAGATTAGCGAACAAAAGAAAGTAGTAGACGGATGTTTGGGATACGTTGAGCACATAAAGGAATCTCGAATTGAAAAACCCTCTTCCAGGAAGCATGAAGGGGATTTCGAAGAAAAGAGTAATGTTGCAAAAGTAAACAGAGAGTCGAAGGAAATTGATCAAGAAGTAGGTTTCATCACTAGTGATTTTTTACCTATGTTGATCAACTCCCTCGATGATCTTGTTGAACCCTTCCCCAGTGGATTAGAAAGCAAGGTTGAGGAACACTTGAAACCTTCAAGGCCTACTGAAGATGAAGAACTGGGAGAAGTATTCTAAGCAACAAGCGCTCCTATCTATGATGATTCCGAATCAACATATGATCCGTCCGAGTTTAAAGAGTCCTTCCCCAAAATGTCTAGATTCGATGACAAGGTAGATTTTACTTTACCTCCTATCTATGATGAGAGTGATGGGGAAGAAACAGAAGAAATTGGTGAAGAAGGAGGTGAACATGAGGAAGCTCGGCATGAGGAGGAACTTGAAGAACCTCGCCAAGTGGTGGAATCCTCTAGAAGAGGATGGACGGGAGTAGATCATGCTTTATCAAGATCTTTGGGAATTCCACCACCTAGTTCGTCATCTAATCCTCCAGTTGAGTGGATAAAACTTCTAACTCTCAGCTTTACTATCACACTTGAGTATGGTTTGCTTGAAACAGATGGCCAACTTAGGGCACTTTGTGGAATTAAGCGAAGGAGGAGGATGTTTGGTGGTTGGCGTTCTAAATCTAGGCTCATTATGGTGGGAAGCTCGAAATTGGAGAGCATGGGTTGGTGTAATGCTCGATTAATTAGGTCTAGGAGAGTAGTCTGGTGCTTCCATGAGAATTATGTTTTCTCGTCGCCCGAACAAAGTCAAGGCAATCAACTAGAAGATGGGTGCGAGGACAAGATATGGGATCCTGGATCATCTTACGATGGTCAATCTCGGGAGCTCACGTCTTAGAAAGGACCTCACTAAAGCTTAATGAAGAAGGTTGGAACTTCTGACAACCAATTGAAGGACAAGCACTCTTGGAGGTTCAAGGACGGATACAAGCGCAAACCACCTTGACAAGGAGCCTCCCAATGTCCAACTTAAGGACTTAAACTAAAAGTGCTTGGTGGGAGACACCCCACCATGGTAAACTCTTTCCATTCTCTTGTAGATATAATGAATGAATGAATTTGGTTCCATTGTATATAGTTTCTTTACTTCTTGGTATATTTTTCTTTGCTTGCTAAGATGTTTATACATTCTATGCTTTAATAAGGGATAATTCTTTGAATTGAGTTTTTGCTTGAATTGCAAGTTTTCTCAAGTTATTTGAAGAATCCCCTATGTTTCAAAATACGCTTAATCTTGCATCTTAGCTAGTTTAGAGTTTCAGAGAAGAATGGGAAGGTTATGAGCTCTTTTTGACGCTCATTAAAAAACAAAAAAACCAACCTACGCGCAAGCACAAAGTGCGCGCACGCGTAGGCTGCCCATTTTAACTATCTGGGCCAAGAACCAGAGAGTTGTGCCACTTTTGGGCCAACTCTGTGTCTCAATCCACGCGGACGCACGCTGTACAAGTCCGCGCCACTCCCTATTTCTTCATACACGCGTTGGCGTACTTCGCGCCTTCGCGCCCATTCCATAAGCTCATAAGTGGATGGGGGTTGTGGTTCCTCAGTGCATGCTAAGATGTACAAGTGGATGGGGGTTGTGGTTCCTCAGCTGGGGCTTTTTTTGTTCCTTTCTTTGCCGGTGGTTTGGGAATAGCTTTCTCTTTACCCTTCTTGGTGGCCATCCTGAAAAGGAAAAAAGAAAGTAACTTTTAAAGCTAAGGGTTAGAGCAAGGAAGAGAGCGGGAAAGGTGGTAATCAATGCATAATAAAGAAGAATGACGTTAACACATGGTCATGACTACATATGAAAAGTTCATCAATGGAAGTATAGCAAGTGCATGTAATGACAATTAAATACAAGATGTTTATTGGCATACTGGCAAAGGCATGAGTAGCATAGATCAAGCATTCAATGTCCAAGTTAGATTACCAAGTCTTTCAAACTAACCGCATGTTTGTAATAAAAATTATATTTAATTAATAAAATATAAAAAGGGTTTTGTGAAAAGTAAGCATTTAGAGTAGTAGAATAAAAGAAATCTAAAAATAGTGCAAAATGCCGTATGGGCTTTTCAACAAACACATAGCAAGCATGGTAAATAAGCTATTGAAAGTATTAAATTGAACATTTAAGCAACCCTTTAAAAGGTAATATATAATTGTCAAACAATTCCTTTAATAATCCACAAAAATATAGAAAATAATGACCCAAATAAATTTCTAACACCAATGAAAATAATGCAATCAATGAATGTATGCAAATAAATTAAATGAAATAGAATGGAAGTGAAGAGGGATGAGAAGTTAAAGAGATAAAGAAGAAGAAAGTAAGAAAAGGGAGAAGAAAGAAGAAAAGATAGAAGAAATAAGGATTAGAAAAGAAAAGATAAGATAATTGGCGCTGATTTGGATAAGTTGTGCGGCGCAGGCGACGCGGACGCGTGAGTGACGCGGTCGCGCGGATAGCGCTTCTATGAAGTGAGCGAACGCGTGGGTCACGCGTTCGCGTGGAGTGATTTGTGCCATTAGCACGAGGGCAGCCTCGCGGTCACGCAACTCTCTGTTTTAAATGCATTTTGCCAAAAATCTGGGTGACGCGGTCGCGTGGTTGACGCGATCGCGTGGATGACCATACTTTGAAAAACGACGCAGACGCGTGGGGCACGCGTTCGCGTGGGGCACGCGTTCGCGTGGTGGGGCTTGTGCTTCTAGCGCGGTTCCAGCCCCACTCTATCACAACTTGCTGCCATATACCCTTTTTACGTCGATTTTTAGGGCACGCGTTCGCGTGGGTGACGCAGACGCGTGGGAGGCATTTTTCGCAAATGATGTGATCGCGTCAGCGACCCAGTCGCGTGGATCAATTTGTGCCAAAGGCACGCCTCCAGCCACGCTCTCGCGTGACTCTCTGTTCACTTTTCTTTTCTTCCTAATGCACTTGTGACGTGGACGCGTCAGCGACGTTTACGCGTCGCGTGCATTTTTTTTTGATGCAGTATGCAATATGCAGAATGCAGAATGCAAATGCTGATATAGAGGTTATGAATAATTCTAGGTTCAATAGAATAAAACAAAACAAACAAAACGAAATAAAATTAAAATTGAAAAGGAACGATCATACCATGGTGGGTTGTCTCCCACCTAGCACTTTTAGTTAAAGTCCTTAAGTTGGACATTTGGTGAGCTCCTTGTCATGGCAGCTTGTGCTTGAACTCATCCTGAAACTTCCACCAATGCTTGGACTTCCAATAAGCTTTATCAATACCAGGTAGATTCTTTAAGCTTTGATGGAGTTCTTCACAAGCTTTGTGCTCCCAAATTTGATCCTCATGTATGCCTGGATCCCAAATCATGTTTCTGTACCCGTCTTCAAGTTGATTATCATGATTCCATCTGGGTGGTTCAGCCTTAGAATTCTCACTGAAGCGTCCAAACAACTTCCCAGACCCATTCAATTGAGCTCTATACTAACCTTTGCGTTTAAACTTAAAGCTTCCAACTTTAATGAACCTTGCAGGACAATTCTTACCACTGACCATCTTCCTCTTACTCTTAATGCCACAAGGAGCTCTAAGTTGACCATCCGTCTCCATTAGCCCATATTCAAGTGGGAAGGTAAAGGTCAAGGATAAGAATTTTACCCACTTGAACGTTGTGTTGGACAATAATGGCCTTGGGAGAGGTGTTTCTAATGAACTTGCAGGCTCCATTCCCTTGTGCTCTTCTCTGACAACTTCCACCTCCTTGTAAGCTTCTTCAATTTCAACCTCTTCCTCTTGGTAGCTTTCTTCCAATTTAATCTCCTATTCACTGCTTTCCAAGGGCATGGGAGGTTGTGCTTCTTCTTCTTGAATCTCCATCTCTTGATCGACCTCTTTCAAGTCCTTAATCATGACATGCCTTGGAGGTTGTACACCCTCCTCAACATCAAATGCAACCGTCTTGGAAGGAGGCTCTATGTCTTGACTTTCCCATGGAGGTTCAGCATCTCCCAAGTCTTCAACTACTTCTTCCTCTTTAATAATTACTGCTCTGTCCAGTAGTTTTAATATAAAATTGTACTCATCCTTGATGATTTTCTTTCCATGACAACTTCTTTCAACTATTATTTCATCTTCAAGGGTCTCTCCTATCTCCACATTTTGTGCTTCCTCTTGCTCTAAGACAAAATCAGACTCCTATTTGATGTCTTCCTTCACTAATTCTTCAACCACTCCTTCGACTTCAAGGGTCTTTACTACCTTCACCTTTAGGGCCTCCTCTAGCTCTTTATGAAGTATGGATTCGCAAAGATGATCCCTTCTTTCTTGTTCCATGTCAATAGCATCATTGGGATCATGTTGCTCTTGGATTGATGGATGTGGGTGCTCTTCCATGGATAGTGGTAATAGGATGGAGAGATCATTCTATGATTGAAAAGGAAGTGCACTAGAGCTTGAGGGTTGATTGTTGAAGGTATTTAGTGGTCCAATTTGGGCGACGAGAGCTTGTATCGTAGAGTTTAGATCGGTAAGTGCTTTCTCCATGGAGGTTTGGGGTGGATCGGAGGGTTCATTTGTTGGGAGAAAGGGTTCATGGTAGGAAGGTGGTTCATTTTGATAATGATAAGGAGATGGTGTATATTGAGGTGGTGGTTCATGAGAGTAATTGTGTTGGAATGGGGGTGGTTCTGTGTATGGTTCATTTGGCTCATAAGGTGGTTGGTATGGTGGATACGAGTTAGGGTCATATGGAGGTGAATGGTGAAAAGGGGCTTGTGAGTATAGTGGTTCAAAATTACATGGAGGAGGGGGTTCATAGGTATTTTGTGGTGGGTGTTGATTGTCACAAAGAGGTCCACCATAACCATTATTTTGGTGCGCATCATGGAATGGTTGTTGATAGTGCCTTGGAGGTGGTTGTCGCCAAGAGGGTTGATCAAATCCTTGTGGCTCCTTCCATCTTTGATTGTCCCATCCATGATGCTTGTTCTCATTGTAATTTCCTCTTCCTGCAACATAATTGTAACCAGACTCAGCCAAAGGGGTGAGAGTTCATAGTAGCAAATAAAAATTAAAAACAAAAATAAAAACAAATTTAAATTAAAAGGTTATTGAAATTTAAATTTTGAAAATTAAATTTTGAATTTGAAATTTTGAAATTTGAAATTTGAAATTTGAATTTTGAAATTTGAAATTTGAAAATTTTTAAACTTGACTTTTTAAATTTTGAAATTTGAATTTTGAAAAAGTCAACATATAAGATAAAAATTTGAAAAGGATTTAAATTTTGAAAAGGTTTGATTCTTAAAATTTTAAATTTGGATTTTGAATTTTGGAATTTAAATATTGAAATTTGAAATTTGATTTTGAAATAAGATAAGATAAGATTTTGAAAAAGATATGATTTTTGAAAAAGATTTGAATTTTAAAATTTAAAACTAAGATAAGATATGATAAAAATTTTAAAATCAAAATCTGAAAATTTTTTTTATGGAAATTTTGAAAATTCAATAAAAATGAAGAGAAAAGATATTTTTGAATTAAATGAGGAAAGAGAAAAATAATAAAATGACACCAAACTTAAAATTTTTAGATCAAAACGAAGAAAACAACTAAGAACAACTTGAAGATCAAGATGAACACCAAGAACAAATTTTTGAAAAAAAAATTTTTTTAATAACTAAATAAAAACCAATAAACTCTTAATTTACGAAAAAGCAAAAATAAAAAACAAAAATAAAAACAAATAAACAAGCAAAAAGAAAATATTTACAATAACCAATAATAAGGCACACGTTTACAATTCCCCGGCAACGGCGCCATTTTGAAAGAGCGAAACTCTCGCGCGATCTAGAATTTTCTAAAAATAAATTTCCGTTGTAAGTTTAGCTTCTAGATTGACAAGAATTCCTTCTTTACAAAAGTTTTGGTTGTCACAAGTAAGAAACCCCTTTAAAATTGATAACCGAAGTATTCAAACCTCGGGTCGTCTTCTCAAGGAACTGCAGGGAGGTGTTCTTATTATTGGTTATGAGTTTTGTAAATTGGGGGTTTTGAAAGTAAGAAACAAGTAATTTAAATGGCAAGTAAAATAAATAAATAACTGTAAAATAAACTCTAGGCAAGGTATGAAAATTCGGAAGTTCTATCCTAGTTATTCTTATGAGAATTGAGTTTAACCCCACTTAGTTAACCTAAAGCAAAGGAAAGTCAGGTGGACTAATTAGTTAGATTCCCAAGTCCTAGCCAACTCCTAAGGAAAGACTAGAGTTAGTGGAATTTCAGTCAATTAGAGGAATTAATCAACAATCACGATAAGTTTAATAACTCAAGAGCCTCCAGTTAATCAATTAATGCCAAGAATATAAAAAGCTAAATAAGAATTATAATTCTGAAATACCTCAAATTGCATTAAATAGAAATTATAATCTAACATGAAGAGTTCATAAGCCAACTTGGCTAAAAAGAGAATCAACAAGAAAAACAGAATAAACTAGTAAGCCAGAACAAATAAAAGTAGAATAGAAGTTAATTTAAAGGAACATTGAACCTGAGAGGAAGTTGAAATAATAACTTGAAATAATAAGAAATCCTAATTCCTTTAAGAGAAATCCTAATCCTAAATTCTAAATCCTAAGAGAGCGGAGAGAACCTCTCTCTCTAAAAACTACATCTAAATTATGAGAAGTGAATTATGAAAGCATGTTGATGAATGGATGCATTCCTCCACTTTATAGCCTCTAATCTGTATTTTCTGGGCCGAGAACTGAGTCAGAAACAACCCAGAATTCGCTAGTTTCAAGTTCAAACACGCTGGTTTTTTTGCCACTGCGACGCGTCCGCGTAGATCACGCGTTCGCGTCTCTTATCGTCAGAGAAACTATGGTAAATTATATATCAAATCGAAGCCTCAGATGTTAGCTTTCCAATGCAACTAGAACCGCATCATTTGGACCTCTGTAGCTAAAGTTATAGCCGTTTGAGTGTGAAGATGTCAGGCTGACAGCTTTGCAGTTCCTTCAACTTCTTGTATTCCTTCCATTTTTGCATGCTTCCTTTCCATCCTCTAAGCCATTCCTGCCCTATAAACTCTGAAATCACTTAACACACATATCAAGGCATCTAATGGTAATAAGAGAGGATTAATATTAGCAAATTAAGACCAAAGAAACATGTTTTCAGTCATAGCACAAAATCAGGAAGGAAAATATAAAACCATACAAATAGTATGAATAAGTGGGTAAAGAGTTGATAAAAATCACTCAATTGAGCACAAGATAAACCATAAAATAGTGGTTTATCAGGAGGACACCTTAGTGGAGAAAAAACTGTAGCCAAGGTGCTGTACTGTGGATTCTTTTGGCCAACAATATTCAAAGATGCAAAAGAGTTTGTGACAAGGTGCAATAAATGCCAAAGAGCTGGAAACCTACCCAAGAAAAATGAAATGCCACAGAGATTCATCATGGAGTTTGAGTTATTTGATGTTTGGGGGATTGATTTCATGGGGCCATTCCCACCCTCATACTCAAACAACTACATATTGGTGGCTATGGATTATGTGTCAAAATAGGTAGAAGCTATAGCTACTCCAACAAATAATAACAAAGTGGTGATCAACTTCTTGAGAAAGAATATATTCAGCCAGTTTGGGGTTCCTAGAGCTCTTATAAGTGATGGGAGAACTCACTTTTGCAACAAGCAACTTGAGATACTCCTCCTAAAATATGGTGTCAAGCACAAGGTAGCAACCCCATACCATCCACAAACCAATGGTCAAGCTAAAATTTCAAATAGAAAGCTCAAGAGAATCCTTGAGAAGACTGTTGGGAACTCAAGAAAGGATTGGTTCAAGAAGCTAAATGATGCACTATGGGCCTATAGGACAGCTTTTAAGACACCCATTGGTATGTCTCCATACCAATTAGTATTTGGAAAGGCTTGTCATCTACCAGTAGAGCTTGAACATAGAGCATTTTGGGCTCTAAAGATGTTGAACTTTGATAATCAAGCTGCTGGGGAAAGAAGATTGCTACAACTCAATGAACTAGAAGAATTCAGATCTCAAGCTTATGAAAATGCCAAAATTTACAAGGAAAAAGCAAAGAGGTGGCATGAACAAAAGCTAGCAAGAAGAGAGTTTGTAGAAGGTCAAAAAGTGTTACTGTACAACTCAAGGCTCAAGTTCTTCCCATGGAAGCTAAAGTCAAGATGGTCTGGACCCTTCACAATCCTTAAGGTCTTTTCCTATGGTCATGTAGAGCTTATGGAGGACAAGACACAGAGAACTTTTACTGTCAATGGCCACAGGCTCAATCATTATTTGGGATACTCATTGGATGAGCAAAGAGTGAGTTATAACCTCAACTAAGGAGGAAGGATTGTCAAGCTAATGACGTTAAAGAAGCGCTAGTTGGGAGGCACCCCAACACTCATATCCTTTCAATTTCATGCTTTCTAGTATAGTTTTTGTTAGTCACTTAGATTGTTTAATTTCTAGTTTTAGTTGCTAGTTAATCAGTTGATAGCCCTTTGATTTGTTTTTGTTCAAGAGTTCCTAGTTTGCTGGGGTTGCAATGTTGCATGTTACACTAATTGAGGTTGATAAATTAGGCTGAGAAATTAGCTAAAGAGCTAAGTTTGGTGTGGCCACCAACCTTTGAGCTTACATAAAACTAAGTGAATTAAAACTGGGAGTAAGCCCAAAATTAAGTTTGGTGTGGCCACCATCATAAGAAATGCATATGTACAGCCCAGTTTATTTAGGTTTGAATGCAATAAGTGATTTGGTGGGTGTATAAAGGATCACTTTATTATGTACGTATGGATTGGAAGTGGAAGAATGTGAAAGAATTAAATTTATTCCACCCATTATGTACACATTAAAGACCAATCATGAAATCAAATTACTATGCCATGAATCTAAGTTTGGTGTCCAAAAGACACCCATTAATTGCCTTTTAATTAGATGAATATGAAGAAAATTTTGTAATTACTGATGGGATGTTTCAATTTGGATTTTTAGGAAAAGGTGGGGCCCATATGACATTGATAGCTCATCAAGTCAAGGAGTCAAAGTATACTTACAGTTTGGAACTCAAACACCTGAAGAAAACTGAAGAGATAGGGGTTGGTGCCTCTTCCCACGATAGGCGCCTGACGTGAGGGCAGAAGTCGGCTAATTAAGAAATCAATATAGAGAATGCGTTGAGAGTATAGTTCTTAACCAGCTAAGATCTGCCTTGTCAATTTAGAAAAGTTGTCACGAAATTTAGAAATAATAATACTAGGAGTATGAGTCCCAGATCGTCTCCCAACGAGTTGCAGGAAAGGGTGCTAACTTATTAATCAGGAATTTTCAAGAGAGTTTGAGTTTAGATAATGAGCAATTAAATAATTATAAATTAAAGCAATAAAACTAAGAATGATTATTAATATTCTAATAAAAAGCCTTGACTGGGGGAATGATTAATTGGAAGTCCTATCCTTGTTGGGAGCTCTTAAGTGTAGTATCAAAAGGTTGTTGTTTTCACTTAGTTAACCCTTACTAAATAAAGGAAAGTCAAGTGATTGAGCTAATCCTTATTCGGAAATCCTAGTCCTCTCCCTTGGGAAGGTCTAGCGTTAGTAAATACAGAACTAGCCAACAACTTCCAGTTTAATCAGCACTTAAGCCTTCCAACTCAAGTGTCTCCTCTTAATCAATCCCCATGTCAAGTATGGAAATTCTACTCCATTGACATGAATATAATACTCAGAAAAATATAGGAGGAAGACATAATAAATTAATTAAAATAAAATAGAGACTGAAAATTAATTAAAAGTAAAAGTAATCCTCTTTATCAATAATCCATGAAAATAATCCAATTAGAACTCTAAATAAAGTAAATAAGGATATGGAAGAATAAGGGACAAAGTAAACAAACTAGAATAATATCTTCAACGGTGGTGATGACTCTTCAGTATCCAAAAGCAAAAGCAATAACTAGGAATGTAAAGAGAAACTAGAGGAAGAGTAATTCTCTCTCTAGATTCAGATCTAAAACTAAAAGCAATCCTAATATGAATGAATGTGTATCTCCGTCTATGTGTGTGTGTTGAGTCTCTGCTTGTTCCCTGGCTTTGTTCTGTGTTTCTGGGCCAAAAACTGGGTCAAAATGCGGCCCAAAATCGCCCCCAGCATTTTCTGTTAATTCTGCAGATCGCACAGGTCATGCATACGCGTCATCCACACGTTGGCATCATTCAGAAATTTTCCTTGTCACGCGTACGCGTCGTTCACGCATTCGCGTCCTTTGTGCAGACTCCAATCCACGCGTTCACGTCAGGCACGTGCTCGCGTCGCTGCAATTTTCTCCATTCCGTGCGCTCGCATGAGCCATGCGCGCGCGTCAGTGTTCGCTGGTCATCTCCTTAGTTTCTTGTATTCCTTCCATTTTTGCAAGCTTCTTCTTCATTCTCTAAGCCATTCCTGCCCTATGAAGCCTGAAACACTTAACACACGGATCACGGCATTGAATGGTATAAAGGAGAATTAAAATATAATAATTAAAGATCTTTAGGAAGCAAGTTTTCAATCATAAAACAATACTAGGAAAGAGTTACAAAATCATGCAATTAGTATGAATAAGTGGGTGAAGACTTGATGAAACCACTCAATTAAACACAAGATAAACCATAAAATAGTGGTTTATCAGCGCCACTCCTAAGTGGGAAAACATTCAATTCTTTTTCACTTCCTACCTTCCAGATCCCTCTTCTAACTCCTATAATTCACACGTCCCTTTCCACCTTTTCCACGCCACAACCCCTCCTACTCACACTCGAAAAAACCCTTCTTCATTCTTGCTTTCTCTCTTTCTTTTCCTCTTCATTCTTATTCTCTTGGTTGGGACAATCAAGTCCTAAGTTTAGTGTTGGAGTAAATCTTTGCTCTGCTCTTTTTCTTTACTTCTTTAACTCTTCATCACCCTTCCAAACCTTCTCTCCTCATCCAAATGACACCACCAAAAGCTACTTCATCAAAGAAAAGAAGGACCAAGGAAACTGGCTCTGGCTTATCAAGCTTCAATGAGTTCAAGTTCCTCTCACTCTTCCACCAAAACTAGTTTTATTGGTGGGTGAATGAGAGGCAAATCATTCCAGAAGTGGGCTTCCAACTTGGAAGGAATGACCACAGAGAAATCAACATAGAGATTAACAACAGAGGCTGGGCACTCTTGTGTAACCCACCAAAGAAGGTGGTGGAGAACTTGGTAAGAGAATTCTATGCCAATGCTATGCCTCAGCCTGGGAAACCTTATGATTATCAGAGCTATGTGAGGGGGAAAAGCATTGATTACAGCCCCTCCAACATAGACAAAATGCTGATGGTGAAGAGCACACTCCACCAGGATTTATGAAGAAAGGGTGAAGCAAGCTGACCCAGGATTTGAAGAAATTCTGAACGAGATATGCATCCTCAATGTACACTGGATCAACGACAAGGATGGAAGACCAAATCAATTAAGGAGAAGAGATTTGAGCTCCCAAGCCAGAGGGTGGCTGGATTTTGTGAGGAGATCCCTCAACCCCACCTCCAACACTTCAGAGGTCACTTTGGAGAAAGCTGTGCTCATTTACAGCATCATGAAGGGGGAGAATGTCAACGTGGGGGAGATGATTGCCAACAACATCCATAAGGTGCTGAAAAGCACCAAAGACTGTACAAGATTGGCCTTCCCAAGCATCATCCAAAGGCTTTGTGATGAGGCTGGAGTGGAAAGGGAAATTGATGAAATTTTGGTGGACCAAGACAATCCAATCATTGCTAAGAAAATGGAGAAGGTGGTGGCTATCAACCTAGTGCAAAGGGTAAGGGAGCATTGATAAACCCCATTTGGAGGCTTTATCTTGTGTTGAATTTAGAGGATTTTATAACCTTATAACCCACATTTATCCAATGAAATAGCATGGTTTTATAACTTCTCCTTTAATTGTGCTTAAGAGTAAAAACATGCTTTCTAGGTCTTTAATTAGCTAAAATTAATTCACCTTTGATTCCATTAGATGCCTTGATATGTTTGTTAAGTGATTTCAGATTTAGGAGGCAAAGATTGGATCAAGGGAATGAAGGAAAAGCATATATAAATGGAGAACTCATGAAAAAAATGAAGGAATCGCAAAAGCTGTCAAGCCGACCTCTTCACACCTAAATGACCATAATTTGAGCTACAGAGGTCCAAATGATGCGGTTCTAGTTGCGTTGGAAAGCTAACATCTGGGGTTTCGAAATAATATAAGATTTGCCATGGTTTCATTTCGCATAGGGATGTGCATGCGCACGGTACGCGTACGCATCCATGGGCGCACATAATTCACTTAGTCTAACACGTGGCCAGCGATTTTAGAAGCCTTGTAGGCCCAATCCAACTCATTTTTGATGCTATTTAAGCCAAGGATTGAAGGGGAATTAACATACTTTTCACACATTAGTTTAGTTTTGTTTAATTTTTAGAGGGAAAGTTAGTTTTAGAGAGAGAAGCTCTCGCTTCTCTCTAGGATTAGGAATTAGGATTAGGATTAGTTCTTAGATCTAGGTTTCAATTCATGCCTTCTTCTACTTTTGATTCTCAATTCTTGTTATTACATTCATGATTCTTCTATTCTTTTGTTGTAATTTCTTCTATTTTGTTTCCTATACTTTGTTGTAGATCTACTCTTTCTTCTTCTATTCTCTTTCAATTCAAGTAGAGGTAATTTATGTAGATCTTGTTTCCTTTAATTGTTGTTATTAATTCTTTGCAATAATTGTTGTTATATTTTATTGTTGTTATCCATTTACTATGCTTCTCTTTAGTACCTTCCAAGTGTTTGATGAAATGCTTGGTTGGATTTTAGTGTAGATTTTGTTCCTCTTGGCCTAGGTGGAGTAATTAGTGACGCTTGAGTTATCTAATGCCTTTGTTGATTGATAATTAGAAGTTACTAAATGATTTGGATACCACTAAAGCTAGTCTTTCCCTTGGGAGTTGGATAGGACTTGTGGAATCAAGTTGATTCATCCACTTGACTTTCCTCCATGATTAGAGGTTAACTAAGTGGTAGCAATGGATAATTTGTGGTCACAATTGAGGAGGATAACTAGGATAGGACTTCTAGTTCTCATACCTTGCCAAGAGCTTTGTTAGTTGTTAGTTTATTTCCTTTGCCATTTATATTTCTTGCCTATTATTCCAAAAACCCCAAACAATACCTCAAAACCAATAACAAGAACATTTGCTTGCAATTTCTAGGGAGAACAACCCGAGGTTCAATACTTCGGTTTATAAATTTAGGGGTTTGTTACTTGTGAACCAAATTTTTGTATGAAAGGACTATTGTTGGTTTAGAAACTATACTTGCAACAAGATTTCAATTGTGAATTCTAGACCATGCAAAAGTCCAATCATCAAGCATAGAGCTCATGCTCAAGAACCACAAGGGCCACCGCAACATGCAGAAGCTTTTGTTCAACCACCATATCTGCCACTTCCACCACCAGTGCAATAATTTCCTAAAGGTTTCAACTGGGAACAAATGCAAGGAGATATTCATCAAATGCAAGGAAACATACACCACTTGAGAGAAGATGTAAGCCAACTGAGGGAGCAACAAAAGCAATGGGACCAAATGCAAGAAAGCATTCAGCAACTCTAAGGAAGCATGGAGCATATGAAGGAGCAACAAGGTCAATTCCATTGGGAAGAGATGAAGGGCAGCCTTAACACAATCATGGAGAAACAACAAATGCAACAGATGAACCTTGCCGAGTTTAAAGCCCTCTATGAGGCTAGAACTATATCAAGAAGACAGTATGACTGTTATAAGTAAGCCAAACTGAATCACTTGTGTAATTTAGTAGCCAATATGAACCCCAAGTATCCTACATTCATGCAAGCAATGGAAGAGCTTAGTGCAAGGCAGAAGGAGATTGTGGACAAGCATATAGAGAAAGAGGTGACTTATATGAGGAGGCTAGGCTTTTGGAAGCTCAAGGACACCAAAACACAGGAAGGATTGATAAACCCCTATTTTATGATTCATCTTGTGCTCAATTAAGTGTTTTTATCAATTCTTCACCCACTTATTCATGTAAATTGCATGGTTTTACTATTCTTTCCTTATTTTATGATATATGTGAAAACATGTTTCCTATGCTTTAAAATATTAATTTTAATTATCCTTTATTACCATTCGATGTTGTGATCTGTGTGTTAAGTAATTTCAGGCTTCATAGGACAGGAATGGCTTAGAGGACAGAAAGGAAACATACAAAAATGAAAGAAAAGCACAAAAATGGAGTTTTGAAGAAACGGCAGCGACGCACACGCGTAGACGTCACGGATGCGTGCCTAGCGCAAAATGGCAGCAACGCGCACGCATGGACGACATGCACGCGTGCCTAGAGCAGAGCACAACTGACTCGCACGCGTGACCCACGCACACGCGTGACAGACGCCACATGCAGGAATCTGCAGAAAACGCCCTCAGCAATTTCTGGGCCCCTTTTTGGCCCGGATCCAAGTCCAGAAACACAAAATAGAAGCCAGAGAATGGGGAAATCAACAACAACAATTTATACAACATTCATAATACATAATTTTAGGTTTTAGATGTAGTTTTTAGAGAGAGAGAGGCTCTCTCCTCTCTCTTAGGTCTTAGGATTTAGGATTTCTATTATGATTAGGCTACTTCTCTTCAATCACAGGTTCAATGTTCCTTTAATTTATTTTCTACTTTTATTTATCCTATTACTTTAATTATTATTTATCTTTTCAATTTGGCTTATGAACTTCATGTTAGAGTTGATTTCTTTATTTAATATAATTTGAGGTATTCCAGATTTAAGATTTCTTTCTTTTATTTATGTTACTGCTGCTTCCAATCTAAAGGCATTTTTATTTGAGTAGATTTTCTCCTTTTTTGGTTTGGTTAAGTAATTGGTAACACTTGAGTTATCAGACTCAGCAGTTGATTGAAAATTGGGAATTGCTGATTGATTTGGATCGCTCTAAAGCTAGTCTTTCCACAAGAGTTGACTAGGACTTGAGGATCAAATTGATTGGTCCACTTGACTTTCCTTTATTTAGTAAGGGTAACTAAATGGGAGCAATAAAAATTCTCATCACAACTGATAAAGATAACTAGGATAGGATTTCCAGTTCTCATACCTTGCCAAGAGTTTTTCTAGTTATTAATTTAATTTCTTGCCAATTTAAATTACTTGTTCCTTATTTCAAAAACCTAACGATACTTTTCCATAACCAATAATAAATCATACCTCCCTGCAATTCCTTGAGAAGACGACCCGATGTTTAAATACTTTGGTTATAAATTTTATTGGGTTTGCTTAAGTGACAACCAAAACTTTTGTACGAATGGATTCTCTTTTGATTTAGAAACTATACTTACAATGCGATTATTTTTATAAAATTCTTTACTGACAGAAATCAGTTCGTCAAAATGGCGTCGTTGCCGGGGAATTGCAACTATGTGCGCTATTATTGGTTATTGTAAATATTTTCTTTTACCTGTTTATTTGTTTTTATTTTCATTTTTAATTTTTATTAGCTACTATGAGTTCTCACCCCTATCGCTTTGAGTTTGGTTCTAATATTGTTGAAAGGAATGGAAGCTATAATAGGAACATGCATCAAGGCCAAAACAATTAGAGATGGACGGAGCCACGAGGATCTGATCAACCCTTTAGGCAACAACACCTTCCAAAGTACCATGGACGGCGACCATTCAACAATGCATGTCGAGACAATAGTTATGGTAGACCCCTTCGTGACAACCATCACCCACCAAATTACTACGGTCAAGAGCCATTCCGAGGTGCGTACCAAGATGATAGATATGGTGGACCCCCTTGAAGTTACCAACAAGCGCCATCATATGCCCATAAACCACCTCCACAACATACCTTTGAACCACCAAACTCACAAGCCCCCTACCACCATTCACCTCCATATGACCGTAACCCTTACCCACCCCAATTTCAATCCAATTCCTCCCAAGAACCACCACTTCCATATGCACCATGTCCATATCCATCGACCCAAGAATCACGGGAGCGTCTCAAGGAAACAGTGGAAAAATTTCATGCAACCCTTCACCAACTAGAGCAAGCGATCAATCAATTACCTTCCAGACGTTCGGACACTCAAGGAACCCCATGGCTTCATATGGACAATCTAATGAAGAACGTAGCATGAAGGAGATACTAGAAACTCTGATGGACAGTAAAGAGCATAACTTTATACTGGAACAGGTGAAGGAAGCCAAAATTATCGAAGAAGAAGAATTGGTTGAAGACTTAGGAGATGCTGAACCTCCATGGGAATCCAGACTTGTGGAGAGTTCCGTCAAGAAATTTGCAACTGATGCTAAGGAGGATAATGCACAACCCTCAAAGCAGGTATCTTATGAAGAACTGGACGGAACAACTCAAGAAGCGAGTTTCCTTGATAATGATAATCACGAGTCAAGTTCTCCTAGTAATGAACTTGCATCCGCAAGTGAATTTTTTGAGATTGAAGAATCTTCCCCAAGTGAATATGAAGATGATGCGGAGGTAGACTTTTCTCAACCTCCAAATTATGACTTGAGTGATGAGGAAGATATCGAAGACTTTGATCAAGACGTAGTGGCAATTGAAGAAGTTTGCAAAGAAGTGGAGGAATTTAAAGAAGAATACAAGGGAGTAGAGCTTGCAAAACCACTAGAAACACCTATCCCAAGGCCATTACCACCCAACACAAACTTCAAGTGGGTAAAATCCTTAGTCTTTATCTTTACTTTTCCACTTGAATATGGTTTGCTTGAAACAGATGGCCATCTTAGAGCTCTTTGTGACTTTAAGAGTAAGAGGGAAATGGCTCGCTCTCAGACCTGGTATGCAAGATTCAATAAAGCTCTACGCTTCAATTTGAGGTACACGGATTAGTTTCGAGTTCGATTAAATGGGTCTCGGAAGATGTTTGGCCAACTCAGTGAGAATTCAAATTCCGTACCGCCCGGTTGGAAAAATGTAGATCAAGACAAAAATGGGTACAAAAGCAAGGTTTGGGATCCTGGAATCTATTCTGACATTCAATACCCCGGGAACCTAAAAACATGTTTGAATTTACTAAAAGGCTTTATATGCCTAGTTTGGGACCCCAGAGGCCATTGGAATTCCAAACTTTGGTGGAGATTTCTGGATGAGTTCAAACACAAGCCACCATGACAATGAGCTCATCAAAACGTCCAACTTAAGGACTTTAACTAAAAGTGCTAGGTGGGAGACAACCCACCATGGTATGATCGTTCCTTTTTCGATTTTAATTTTATTTCACTTTGTTTGATTTTAATTTTTATTCTATTCTATTTTATTGAACTAGGAATTATTCATAACATCCATATCAGCATTGCATTTTGCATCCTGCATTTAAAAAAAAGCACCCCACGCGTGCGCATGGGCCACGCGTGAGCGTCGATTCGAAATCAACGTAACAATCCAACGCCCAAAAAGTTGGGCTGGAATCGTACGGGTGGTATGCATTAGGAACAAATTCGGCCAAACGATCATGTCAGTGATACGAACGCGTCACTTTCACTTCACATACACTACGCGAAAGCGTGGGCGACGCGTATGCGTCGCGTGAATATTATTGCCCCCAAATGGAAAGAGAGAGTTACGGAAAAATGACGCTGGAATTGTGCGTTTAGCACAATTCTGAGCGACGCGTACGCGTGCCCCACGTGTATGCGTCACTTTCATTATCCATCAATCGCGCGATCGCGTCAATGACACGTTTGCATCATTGCCTGTCTGCTCTAACCACGCGTTCGCGTGACCCACGCGTCCGTGTGGATTTAAATACACTAATCCCCTTCGACGCGGAACCCTAACCATTTCGCGTCCCCAAACCCCCAACCCTTCAACACCTCTCTTCTCTATCCTCTGCAACCACTACCGCTGCCAACCCACCCAGCACCGCCACGCCGCGCCCCTGCCACCGCACCGTCCTCGCCAAAACCCCTCCCTTCCCTTCCTCCTCTCCTTTTCCTTCCCTTCTCCCATTCTCCCTCCACGACCCCCGCCCCATTGCCGAACCACCACCGCGCCGCCCCGCCTGAACTGCCGGCCACCACGCCCCTACAGCCCTCACCCTCCTCGCCTCTTCTTCTCCTTCCCTCCCCCATAACGCCCTTTCACCCCCAACCACCACACTGCCACCCTGCCCCACCAAACCACCACCGTGCCACCTTCCAGCGCCGCCGCGTCACCACCACCACCTTCTCTCTGATTCCATATTCTATACCTCCGCCCACCAGGTTCCACCAATCATCGATTCCTTTTCCCGATTAATTAGTTAGTTGCATTTTTTCAAAATTAGGATAGTTAGAGATGCATGATCGTAGTGGATTTTAGGTGGTTAGGTAGCTAGGATGTGGTTAGTGGATTTAGGCCTGATAATTGCGCCGTTCTTATTACTTGTTTTATCTATTTCGTAATTTTCAATTTGCTGTGATGATAATGTTGTTCATATGCTGCTCTTTACTATTTCTAAATGCAGATTGAGTCTATTTCTTCTGAATTCATGTGAATTACTATTTGTTACTCCCATCTGCACTACTTTATTATCATATGAACTGTTTTTGCTGCTGTTTATTACCGAGAATGTCCAATTTTTAGACGAAATGCTGTCCAATTTTTTTCAGCAAATTATTTCACTCAACTCCCATTCATGAATTAGTTTTGGAAATTTCAAATTTTGCACTAAATGGTTTTAACCAAGCCAATTCATGAATGCACGGGCTAGCTCTCTTATTCTTTCTTATTTCCTTATTCATTAAATAACATTATTAATGATTCTACTTTAATTTTGCAATTCTTTTCTACGATTAATCATCAATAATCTGCAATATTTACTTGAATGTGAGTTACCTGTTATTCATGTTTGTGCAATTTTAGTTAATGGGGAACCACAACAACATGCCACTGATTTTAACTTTTAACTTTCTAACTTTTTAGCTTTCCACTAACCACTTTAAAACCACTTCAAATTATTGTTGTTCCTAATTAACAAAGAATTCCGCATTTCATAAGATTTTGGATTGTGATTTTTATTCTCCAACTTTTCACTTGAATACAGTCAAACATTTTACATCCATTCAACTCACTCTATGCTTATATTGCTCTTTTATTCATCTTCTGCCTATATGCTTTTATTGCTAAATTCATATTTGCTTACCTGTTTTCCTGCTTTAATTCTTAAACTGTACCCAGAAACTTTTGATTTTCAGGATGTCTGACCCCAAAAGTAAAGGAAAGGGCAAAGCAACCACAGGCAAAAGGAAAAGAGGAGAATCCTCTACCTCTATTTTGGATATCCTCCATGACGATTTCTGGCGGAAAAAGAAATTTACCCCACAGGAAAAGGCTGATCAATTAGTACCTACCACTGACCCAGTAAAGTTTGCCAACAGATACTGTGTGCTGAAGTATCCGGTCTTTCAAACTTCCAGGAATTTATACCTAGAAAAGACCCTAAAAATTCCAGAAGAACTCAAACAATACACCTCAGAACAAATTAAACAGATAAGCTGGTTCTTCTTGGAAAGGAACTTGATTGAGGTCAATTCATCCTGGGTCAGAGAATTCTAACGTAACTATTTCAAAACGACCCTGGATGTCGTACAGCTTAGAGGCAAACAAATTTTGGTTACTGAGGAAGAAATAGAAGAAATCCTCCAGCTCCCACCTAAATCAGATCAACCAGATGGTTACCAAAAGGCTGAAGAGGATATGAGATTCATGAGGTTTGACTGGGACGCAGTAAAAAGAACCATAGCTCTTGATCCTACTATCCCATGGGTCATGGGTAAGACAACAACAAAGCCAAAGGGCATAAAGATTATCTACCTGAACAATGAGGCTCGGCTTTGGCAGCAGATTATGAGTAACTACGTGATGCCGAGCACTCATGAGACTGAGGTGCCAGCTGCCATGATTACCTTCATCTGGTGTGTGATGGAGGGAAAGAACTTATATCTTCCCCGCTTTATCCGATATTACATGGACAGAGTCCATGTTAGAGGCACCCTCCCTTTCCCATATTTGATTACTCAGTTGGGCCGCCGAGCTGAGGTGCCCTGGGAAATTGCTGATGAAAAGCCAACTGTCGCAGAATGCAATAAGATTATCCCTCACAGCAGGAAGTTTCAGGCTTTGGGCTACCGACCTCCATTTCTCACGAACTCCGCTGAGGCAGCCACATCTTCTGCTGCCCCTTCAGCACCTACTGCCCCAGCCACTACCACTGCACCTTCACCTGCTCCCGAGACCATTTATCACCTCGTGCACCGACTCTTCGCACGCCTAGATCGTATGGAGCATCGCAACAAGCGACGCTATGAGCATTTAAAGTTGATGATCCGATCTGACAGTGACATCCCCTCCGAGCCTGACACACCATCAGAGCCATCTGATGCGGAGGCAGACGATCATGATAAGGAGGCACGTGCAGAGGCTGAGCAGACAGGAACTGAGCAGGCTGCACCATGTCATGACGAGCCACATCAGATACAGCCAGCAGATCCATAGGTCCCTCTACAGACAGAGCCTCCGCTTCAGCAAGCTGACCCTCCGACACTCATAGAGACTGCAGACCCTCAGGCCACCACCGAGACACCAGTAGCACATCTTTATGGAGATGACACTTCTTCACACCCAGCTTGATTGAGCATTGAGGACGATGCTATTATTTAAGTGTGGGGAGGTTGCCATCTTTGGCAAATCTTTTTGGTGAAAGATGCCAGGGCATTTCGGCCAGTTTCACTGACCTTTTCTTTACTGTTTTAGGGTAGTTTCATGCATTTTCTTAGGAAATAAGCAAGTTTTGGGTAGAATTTCACTTACATCTTGATTCAAGCAAACATTGTGAATTTTATATGATTTCATGAGAATTATGCATGAATTTATTGACAAATTGGATGATGCATGACTCATAACTTGGATTAGAGCTTTGATGCACTTTATTTGCTTGATTTCAGGACAAAGGAAGCAAGGAAAAGCCACGTTAGTAGCCACGTTAGTCTAACTAACATGACCACTAACGTGGAATGGGAGCTAGCTTGCAACGTTAATGAGAAAAGTGATCGCCAATAACACGCTAAGAGCAACGTTAACTTAGTTAACGTGAACTCTAACGTGGAAGGAGCAAGGAATCGCCAACGTTAATGACACTCACCTTTGTCAATAACGTTGGACTAAGCCACTATGAGCCACGTTAGTTACCACGTTAATTACATTAACGTGGAAGCTAACGTGGAGAAAAGGGATGATGAGCCAGCATTAGTGACACTCACCTTTGTCACTAACATTGGAGATGGCAATCAACACCACGTTAATGTAATTAACGTGAGGCACTAATGTGGGAAAGGGGCGTTTTGGAGCGTTAGTGAAAAAGGTAGGTGTCACTAACGCTCTCAAAGATTTGGCAAGCCTACGTTAAAGGTCACGTTAACTATACTAATGTGAACTCTAATGTAAGGAGAAAGGGGTACTCTCAACGTTATTGGGAAAGGTAAACCCCAGTAACATTTGCAAAGGGCCAAGAGACAACGTTAGTGGTCACGTTAGTGCCACTAACGTTGAAGTTAACGTGGACCATTTTGGGTTAGGAACGTTAGTTAAAAAGGTGATTGTCACTAACGTTCTCGACCCCACATTTTCACTTAACGTTAACACTACTAACGCCTTAAGCTAAAGTCCATGCCTACTGCACACTTTCTCTGCAAGTGAAGCTGAGCCTACTAAAGATGATAACTGCTTCAACTCAAGATCCAAAGGCCCATATGCAAGACTTGAAGAGCCAACTAGAAGATCAGAAGAGTAGTATAAATAGGACTAGTTTTGAACTAGAGAGAAGCTTTTGGATTGAGAGGACTACTCTCTGTATAATTTTACTTTCTCTGCAACTTCTAGTTTTACTTTCAGAATGCATTCTCCATCTTTGTTTTTCATTCCTAGAGCCATGAACAACTAAACCCCTCTCATTGGGTTAGGGAGCTCTGTTGTAATTTGATGGATCAATGATAGTTTTCATTATTCTTCTTCTTTCTTTTCTCTTGATTTTACTAGAAAGCTTTCAATCTTCATCCAATTGGGTAGTTATCTTGGAAAAGAAGCTATTCATACTTGGATCTCTTCGAAACCTTGGAAGAGGAATGAAGGGATCATGCTAGAAATACTTTCTCATGTTGGACCAAATTGGGGATTGGGCGGATATGGTGACATATAATTCTCCCAATACTTTGATTTGGAAATACATGTGGTACAATCAGTGACCATACTTCATCTCTTCTCATGAGCAATTAGACCAAGGAATTGGCTATTGATCAAGATTTGAGAGATTGAATTACCAATGAATTGGAATTCAATCACTTAAGATTGCCAAGGAGATCAATGAATGCATTGATTAAAGAAGAGATGAAAATGAACTTGATCCGGAGAATGCAACATCTCCTAAGCCCAATGAATCCCCCATTTCTGATCTTATCCATTCTCTTTACTTTCTGCCTTTTACTTTCATGCTAAATTCCCCATTCCCCATTTAAGATTCTGCAATTTACCTTTCGTCATTTATATTCAGCTCTTTATTTCCAGCATTTAAATTTTCTGCCATTTACTTTCCCGCCATTTAATTTCCTGCAATTCTCAAATCAAATTATGCTTAGCTCAACTAGAACATTCCTCCAATTAAAGTTGCTTGACCAATCAATCCCTGTGGGATTCGACCTCACTCTATTGTGATTTTTTACTTGACGACAATTCGGTATACTTGCTGAGGGATATCTGTTAAGAGACAAGTTTCCGTGCATCAAGTTTATGGTGCCATTGCCGGGGATTGATTTTGTATCAACAATGATTAAATTGGTGGATAACTAGATTGAGCATTTTTTTTCTTTTGTTTGATTTAATTTCATTTGAGTAATTTACTTTCAGTCTTAGTTATTTCCTTCCCTTTACCCCTTACCTGTTTGTGGTGTTATCTGCATTTTTTTACTATTTAGTTCACTGATCCACTAACTGTTTGATATATTGCATCACTCACACTAACAGCATTTCTGCAGAGAATACTATCTGCATCTATCTTTCTTGCTTGTGACTTGTGGGTTGTATGACAGGTAGAAGAAGCAGGGCTTCAAATTCCTTTGATTCTGAACCTGAGAGGACCTTTCTTAGATTGAGGAGGGAAGCAAGAGGAAATAGAGTCGTTAGTGTTGAGGAAGAGGAGGAGTATTTTGAACCAGACATTGGAAAGCCATCATGAAGAAGAGGCTTACAACCATGGCAGAGAAGGCCCAGTGCATCATGCTGGGCAAGAGAGAAGAGTTCTGGGATCTTACATCAATCCAAACCCAGGAAACTGTGGAAGTAGCATCCAAAAGCCAACCATACATGCCAATAACTTTGAACTAAAGTCACAGCTCATCACCCTTGTTCAGAACAACTGTTCATTCGGAGGAAGTGTTCAAGAAGATCCCAATCAACATCTAACCACCTTCCTGAGGATATGTAATACTGTGAAGTCTAATGGTGTTCATCCTGACACCTACAGACTGCTTCTAGTCCCCTTCTCACTCAAGGACAAGGCATCTAAATGGCTGGAATCCTTCCCGAAGGAGAGCTTAACAACCTGGGAAGATGTGGTGAACAAGTTCTTGGCGAGATTCTATCCTCCTCAAAGAATCAATAGGTTGAGAGCTGAAGTTCAAACTTTCAGGCAACAGGATGGTGAGACTCTCTATGAAGCATGGGAGAGATTTAAAGACTTGACAAGAAGGTGCCCGCCAGATATGTTCAATGAATGGGTGCAGTTACACATTTTCTATGAAGGTCTTTCTTATGAATCAAAGAAGGTAGTAGACCACTCATCCGGGGGATCTCTGAACAAGAAGAAGACCATTAAAGAAGCCATAGATGTCATTGAGACTGTAGCTGAGAGTGACTACTTCTATGCTTCTGAAAGAGGCAACACTAGAGGAGTGATAGAGCTGAACAACGTGGATGCACTGCTAGCTCAAAACAAGATGATCACCAAGCAGCTGGCTGACCTTACCAAGAAGATGGAGTGGAATCAAGTAGCAGTAATCACCACCTCAACAGCAGCTCAAGAAGGATAGAATGAAGAAGCAGAGGGTGATCAGGAACAAGCCAACTACATTGAAAATCCACCTAGGCAGAACCATGACCCATACTCCAAAACCTATAATCCTGGTTGGAGGAACCACCCAAACTTTGAGTGGGGAAATCAACAAGACCAAGGCCAAGATCAGAGATGCCACAACCCCAACAACAATGCAGCTCACCAACATTCCACACAGAGATCATATCAGCACCCACCTAACAACACACCTCAACATCCATACCAAAGCCAAAATGGCCCTTCTCATCCCTCCAATCTCAACTCATTATCATCCGAAGAAAGACTATCAAGGATTGAGACTCTACTTGAAGACATATGTAAGGAAATCCAAGATAACAAAGTGTTCAAGGAGGAGGTGCGAGCCAATATCAAGAACCAGGGAGACACCATCAAGAGGCTAGAATTTCAAGTGGGATACCTCTTTGAGAAGATTCCCAAACCTACTGATAGCTTCCCAAGTGACACAGAGAAGAACCCGAGAGGTGAAGCAAAGAAGGTCAGATGGAAGATTGCAAGATGGTCACTATAAGTGATAAGGGAACTGAAGAAGAGCTGAACAAACCATTAGAACAACCTGGAGATACATCAGCAGAGAAACAGAAAGAGGATCACCAAGAAACCAAAATTTCACAAAAGGAGCTGCTGAGACTCTATGCACCTTTTCCCCAAAGACTCAAGGGTGGTGTAGAAAAGAGAATATACTCAAGGTTTCTTGACATGTTTGCATCTCTTCATGTAAACATGCCATTCATCAAGGCCCTCCAACAAATGCCCTCATACATTAAGTATATGAAGGAGCTGCTGACCAGGAAAAGCTCACTCAAAGGAGGGCAAACAATAGTGATGAATAAGGAGTGCAGTGCTCTCATTCAACCAGAGATGCCTACAAAAAGGAAGGACCCAGGGAGTTTTCACATCCCCTGTGCCATAGGAGAAACAATGTTTGATAAGGGATTCTGTGATCTGGGAGCAAGCATTAACTTAATGCCTTTATCCCTTACGAAGAAGCTGCAGATCAATGAGCTAATGCCCACAGATGTAGTCATCAGGCTGGCTGACAAAACTCAAAAACAAGCAATAGGAGTGGTGGAAAACGTGTTAGTGAAGGTTGGGAACTATTTCCTTCCCACAGACTTTGTCATAGTAGAAACGGAAGAGAGTCACCTTCACCCAATCATATTGGGAAGACCATTCCTAGCTACAGCCAGAGCGCTCATAGATGTGGAGCGAGGAGAGCTAATATTGAGGATACATGACGAACAACTCGCATTCAATGTCTTCAAACCCTCACAAGAAGCAGATCAGAAAAGCAAGGAACCAAGGGGAGAGCACGACAAAGCACTGGTGGAAGAAACAAGCATTGAAGCACAAGCTGTACACCTGGGAACCCCTTTGGTTGATGAACAAGATAATCGGCAGTTGTCACAGCCCAAGGAAGATCAGGAGGAACCTAAACCACCAGAGTCATATGAGACCAACAACAAAATTTCCTTGAAAGAAGAAATCACAAAGAGCATGGCAACATCCAAAGGAAAAAAGAAGAAGGCACCAAGGAGGTGGAGAAACAAGAAGATCCCTACAGAGGATTTCTCTCCAGGGGATAAAGTGATCTCAGCTTAATTCCTAGATATCCCACCTCATCTCCCCACCATCCCATCTCAGCTACCTAAGGTTTTCACCATCAACAAAGTTCTCTCCCTAGAACATGTGGAGATCCTTGATGAAGCCAATGGATATAGGTTTACTGTAAGAGGGGAAGATCTGAAGCATTACCAACCACCTTGACAAAGGGCAAAACGTCAAGCTAGTGACGCTAAAGAAGCGCTTCATGGGAGGCAACCCATGTTTTATATGCTTTTAAAGTAATTAATAATGCAAGGTTCATGAATTCCAAATCAGCTTTGACATATCCTTGAATGAATCCTTTTATGCAACATATAGTGGAGAACAAGTTTGGTGTTCAAGGCACACTAAGAGAACATGAATGCAACTCATAGCATGTCACTCTTAGTACCTTGAACAATTCTTTTTACACCACATGACCACAAACTAAGTTTGGTGTCACCAATGTTGCATATATGGGCAATTAATTAGTCAGTTGGTTTGCATTCATGAATAGCACTTAGTTAGTTAAAAACAAAAACAAACAATTTTTTTTTTGTTTTTCTTCTTTTTGAAAAGTAGTTATCCCACTTTTCCAATATTTGCCGCCAACTTTCAATCTTATTAATTTTGTTCTTTTATCTTGTAGGAGAAATGAGAGGAGGATTGGAAAGAATTGATTGGACAATTGAAGAAGGAGGATTCGGCCACCACAAAAGGAGAGTACTATACACGTGTTTTCAAGGGGGATGCATTGGGAAATGTTGCCATGCAACATTGGAAGAGTGACACGCTTGGAAATCGAACCAAACCCCCTTCATAAAGTTGATGATCCATGTACTCATCGTATGCTGAACCCCATCCGTTCATCACACAACCACTCCATCAATCCACACCTTTCATTCACTCACCATCTCCCTATATAAAGTGGTTTTTATTCTATACCCCTTCCACATCCCAAATTCCCACTCTTTGTACTTCACCCCATCTCACTCCCTTAACTATATCCTATCCTAACCCGGCCGAATTTCACCATCTATCCACACCCTTCAACACCTTCACATCTCAAAAAGTCACTCATGGCATCATCGAGCTCTAAGAGGCAAAAGAGAAAGGAACCGGTGGAGAGCATCCCTTTTGACGAAGGGAGATTCAAAACGGCATTACATGAACTTGAATTTGAATGGATAAAGCTCAAAAAGATACTGCCTGAGTTAACATTCCAGTTCAACGAGGATGAGTGCCCACAGATTCGAGAGAAGATTGAACAAAGGGGTTGGCTAAGGCTCACGAACCCAGAAGCAAAGATAAATGCAAACCTCATCAAAGAGTTCTATGCAAATATTGTCAGAGAAGACAAAACCAAGGCCCTCACTTTCAAAAGTTATGTGAGAGGAACAGAGGTGAATTTCAGCCCCAATGCCATAACAAGGACTCTTCAGCTGAAATCGCCACATTTTGATGAGCCCAGTTATCATGTGAGAATAAGTAATGGCCCCGACAATGATGAACTCGAAGAAATTGTGAATGATATGTGTGTTATAGGATCTAACTGGGAAAGGTATTCGGATAAAAGACCCCGGTTCATCAAGAGAGGAGACCTCATCCCGGAAGCCAAGGGATGGTTTGAGCTCGTGAGGAGATCTATCCTTCCAGCCGCAAATAATTCTGAGGTCAACATTACTCGAGCTACTATGGTACATTGCTTAATAAAGGGTGGAGACATCAATGTGCATGAAATTATAGCTGAGGGGATTCAAGAATCAACCGAGAAGAATGATCCAGGTGCTAGACTTTGGTACCCCAGCACCATCCTTAGGCTGTGTACGAAAGCCAAGGTAGTCTTCGAGGACAGCAATCCAACTTGGGTAAACCCTGGAAGGATGGTTACGCTCCAACGTATAACTTATGTGGCACCCGCCCAACAACAACTAAGGCCTTAAATAGGGAAAAAAACATCACAAGAAGGACCTCACCAAGAAGAATCTCATCAGGAAGAATACTAGCAGGAAGAGTACTATGATCCAACCAATATAAATCTGGGTCACATTCAAGGAGCCATTGAGGACTTGGCAAGGAGATATATGGAAGGGCAAGAGCAACAACTACACATTCAATCCTAAAGGATGGATCGTCAAGAACTCCTTTCTAATTGGATGAATCAACAAGGGGAGTGGCAGAAACAGCAAATAGAACACTACTCCCAGCTCACTCAAGCCATCAATCAAGTGACTGAAAGGCAAGAGCGTCAAGACAAACTCCTTCAAGAACTCAACCAACATTAGCTAGCTCAGACGAAGGCATTCAATGAGTTCAGCGTACTTAATGAAGGATGGCAACTACATAGGGAGGAGTTCAACATAAACACTTAAGCCAAGTTGAACTATATGTCTGGTCATATGCATAATCTGTACTCCGTAATCCCTAGGTATGATGTAGTCCAAAAAGATCTAACAGAACAAGAGGAAAGGAAGGTGAAACAGCAGAAGGAAACATTGAAAAAAAAGATGGAAGATGCTGGCTTCTGGAAAAGTTGATTGGAAAAGGAAAGGGAAGTGGGAGTTCAAGCACTCGAGAAAAACACAAAGAGGACAAACAAGAGGGAGAGCATGAGCACTCCCATGAGTAAAAGGTGGTGGAGTTCCCTCTTTGTTCCATCTTTTTCAAAACTTTAAATAAGGAAAATCATGTATGAAATAGAACATGTTTCCATGGTAGTTTAGGATTTTAAATTCTGCCTTTAAGTTTTCATTGCTTAGGTCTATACTTGCTAGTCTAATGTCACTGCTGCATCTTCACCTTCCTTACTTGTATGGTTGTCCTTTTTGAATCAAATAAAAAGAGATGTTATAAAAGACCAGAGTGATGATCAATTGTGGAGTAGGTTCTTAAGCTTGTGGTGTAGTAATCACTTAACTAAGTTGGTTCACCAACAAGGTAGGAAGGCAACTGTCTGTCCTGAAGTCATATGCTTGAAACACACCCCATGAGACTAGCTAAATAACAAGATCCTAATAAGAAAAAGGAAAAGAACAATAAGAGTTGAAAAAGAAAGAAAAGTAATAAGAAATAAGGCTAGGCACCAAGGGCTTGAATCTTGAGGGATGTATCTGTGGTGCTCTTGTACCAAGGATCTGCTTGGATGAATAAGTTCTTAGGAGTGCTTCATCACTTGGTAACTTAGGTTAACTAACCCGGGATTATCAACTGAAAATCCACTATCAAGAGCGACCTTGCTACAGAACATTTAGTAACCCAAAGAGGTGCTGGACACCAAGGCCTCAAGGAAAGAAAATAACAAACCATGTGCCTGTGGTGTGCATGTATGGGGGAGAGAGATTTGAGAGATTGAATTACCAATGAATTGGAATTCAATCACTTAAGATTGCCAAGGAGATCAATGAATGCATTGATTGAGGAAAAGATGAAAATGAACTTGATCCAGAGAATGCAACATCTCCTAAGCCCAATAAATCCCCCATTTCTGATCTTACCCATTCTCTTTACTTTCTGCCATTTACTTTCATGCTAAATTCCCCATTTCCTATTTAAGATTCTGCAATTTACCTTCCGTCATTTATATTCAGCTCTTTATTTCCAGCATTTACATTTTCTGCCATTTACTTTCCCGCCATTTAATTTCCTGCAATTCTCAAATCAAATTCTGCTTAGCTCAACTAGAACATTCCTCCAATTAAAGTTGCTTGACCAATCAATCCCTGTGGGATTCGACCTCACTCTATTGTGAGTTTTTACTTGACGACAATTCGGTATACTTGCCGAGGGAACTCTGTTGAGAGACAAGTTTCCGTGCATCAGTGAACCACTTTCGAACTCTTTTTATCCTATTTTGTTTATTTTCTGTATTTGATTTTATTTTATCTTATTTATCTTTCAGCACTTGCACATTTTCTTTTTACTGTATTTCTGTTTACTTTATTTTTCACTTTGGTTTGTATATATATTAGATATTTAGTTTAGTTTGCACCTTTAGCTTATTAAGTTGTGATATAGAAAATATGGATTAATTAGCTTAGTTTACCCTTTTAGCATATTATAATTTGGTTTAATTGAAAATAAAAAAAGTAAACTAGAAAATTTAGTTTAACAATATCACAACAATCCACACACTGTATATATATAGCAATAAATGTTGGTTAATTTGACAACCTTTTTTTCAAGAAAAATACCTATTTTTATAAAAGCCATTCTAAGATTCACATTGACTTGAATGGAAACTCTTGATTTCTACTTACATGACATACATAACTGATATATGGTTTTTGAGCCAAAGAACACACAACCCGTGAGTTTTTGAGCTTAATTATATGGTTATATTTATTTAACCATAAATTTCATTCCTGTGTGTTTCGCACTTCTTTTCTATGCTTGCAATCTTTTCTTTGTTTCAGCCTATATGTCCAATATAGAATGTATTTACATACTTGCATGTGATTGAGGCCATTGCTTGTTTTGTTCACTTATCCCAAATAAGCCTACCTCCTACATCACCCTTGTTAGCCCCCTTGAGCCTTTTAATCCCCTTTTGTTCTATAACCACATTACTAACCTTAAGCAGAAAAACAAATTAAAAATCCCAAATTGAATCTTTGCTTAGCTTAAGATAGAGATTGTGCATCAACTATGTGGGAAAATTTATGGGAACATGGGATGATAGGAAAAAGGTATTAAGTTAATAAAATAATCAGAAATTTGGGAGCATGCTCATGTGAAACCAAAATAATTAAAATACCACGTGCATTAAAAATATTGTGTTTATGTTTCAAAAAAAAACTTTTTTAATTAAATAAATAAATAATGGGACAAAATTACCCCAATAATGAGTTTAGTAAAGAAATCAATGCACATGGAAGTAAAATCAAAATTGGTACATGAGTATGTAATACAAAAGTAGGGCTGCATCCACTTATGGACGCGTGCGCGTACAGCGTGAACGCGTTCCCTTCACCTTTTTTTTTAGAAGTATAAGCACAGGATTTAACATTCTCCTAAGCTATAAACATCCTAAAGTAACCAAAATTCAAATTTAACAAAATCTTTAAGTTTTTTTGAAAAATTTTCAATAACAAAACAAACACAATTTGCACTTCAAGTAACCTACTTTAACAATAACCTAAACTAATGAAAACACACTACAACAACCTATCAATCAAAATAAAATGTATAAGAGTACAGCAAAGAAGAAAACTACCTATAATGGCAACTCAAATCACTTATTAAGTATATATACAAGAGAATGGAAAGAGTTTACCATGGTGGGGTGTCTCCCACCTAACACTTTTAGTTTAAGTCCTTAAGTTGGACATTTGGGAAGCTCTTTGTCATGGTGGCTTATGTTTGTACTCATCCTTGAATCTCCAAGGATCATTGTTCTTCAAATGGTTGACAGAAATTCCAACCAAATTCACCATGCTTGGGCAAAGTTCTACCAAAGATATGAGCTCCCATAGTTGGTCTACATGCTTCACTCCGGGATCCCATATCTTGTTTTCGCACCCGTCTTCAAGTTGAATTCCATGAATTCTCCGTTCGGGCGGTTGACAAGTAGAACAAGTAGAATTCTCTTGAGCATACCAAGTCCTCTTCCTATACCCATGTAAAGTAGCATTCATCCAATCATAGTCCCTATACTTTGAGGTTTTGACCTTGATAAGCCTAATTCCAAACCTCCAACCACTATACAACTTCCTTTTACTCTTAATTCCACAAAGAGCTCTAAGTTGACCATCTTTTTCAATTAAACCATATTCAAGTGAGAAAGTAAAGCTTAGGGATAAGAATTTTACCCACTTGAATATTGTGTTGGATGGTGACTTGGGGAGGGAGACCTCCCCACACTTAGACAATGTGAGGTCTACTTCTTTAGGCTCTTCTTTAATTGTTTCCACCTCTTCGCAAGCTTCTTCAATTTCAACCTTTTCCCCTTTATCACTTTGCTTGGTGTTGCCTTCAAGAGCTTCAATTTCTCACCCAATGAGAGGTGATTCAATTTTGGATAGGAATTCATTGATGAATGAATTCATCTCTTGATCAACCTCTTCATATTCTTCAATTTCGATATACACCATGCTGACTTTTTCCTTTTGGTGGCTTTCTTCCAATTCACTATCTTCTTCATTGCTCACCAAAGGTATGGGAGGTTGTGCACATTCAATCAAATATAAATAAAGGAGAAGTAAAAAGAAAAAAACAATTAAAAGAAAAACAACTCTTGCTACTTCAAGGTGACAATCAATAGAAAGGGCTCCTAAGGCAAGCACTTAAAAAGAATCCTCAAAAGTTTAAGAGTTCATTGTGGTATGGAAATAATGAGATTCATGAAAGAGTTAATACTTAGCCTCTATCCTTAATTATGAATGCATCTCTTTAAGGTCAAGTCTCAATCCATTAAAGAATAACTCACATTGATTTGCTTGGGGACAAGCAAAGCTTAAGTTAGGTGTTGTGATGACTTGCATCATCTACCTCTTTTTCCTATCCAAAAGGACCATAAAAGAAGTGCAATCTCATTCAATCAATACAACTTCATGAGTTAATGGTGAATATTATGGTACGTTGCTTTGAAATGAGTTTGTGTTGAATTTCAGGTGAAAAAAAAGCAGCAAAAGAATGAGGAAACAAGAAAAAGAAGTTGAGCGTGTGAAGCTGGGCATGCCACTTGATATGGTCGTAGCACGCCAGCAATAGGGCGTGGCATGCCAGTTGACAATTCCATAAGAGAGTTCATGGAGCTTTAACATGGCCGTGGCACGCCAGGGCCAGGCGTGGCACGCCAATTATTCTGAACCTCTGTTTTCCTATTACCTTCATCCAATCATTCATACTCCTTTCCATGGCAATCTTTATGTTGGTCATCACCATTGTCAATGGCTACTTCCCGTCTTCTCAGTGAAAATGGTCCAAATACGCTGTCACCGCACGGCTAATCATCTGTCGGTTCTCGATCATGTTGGAATAGGATCCATTGATACTTTTGCGTTTGTCACTACGCCCAACACTCGCGAGTTTGAAGCTCGTCACAGTCATCCCTTCCCAGATCCTACTCGGAATATCACAGACAAGGTTTAGACTTTCCGTATCTCAGGAATGGCCGCCAATAATTCTAGCCTATACCACGAAGGTTTTAATCTCAGATTAGAAACCCAAGAGATACACATTCAAGCTTGTTTGCATGTAGAACGGCAGTGGTTCTCAGGCACGCGTTCATAGGTGAGAATGATGATGAGTGTCACGGATCATCACATTCATCAAGTTGAAGAACGAGTGTATATCTTAGAGAAGAAGTAGCCGTGAATTGAATAGAAAATAGTAGTACTTTGCATTGATTCATGAAGAACAGTAGAGCTCCACACCTTAATCTATGGGGTGTAGAAACTCCACCGTTGAAAATACATAAGAACAAAAGGGTCTAGGCATGGCCGTGAGGCCAGCCTCCCAAAGATGAAAACTGTATATAGGTATCTGAAGGTATATGAAAGTATAGCAAAAGGTCCTATTTATAGAAAACTAGTAGCCTAGGGTTACAGAAATAGGTAATTAATGCAGAGATCCTCTTCCGGGCCCACTTGATGTGTTCTTGGGCTGATCATTGAAGCTTTCACATATAGAGACTTTTCTTGGATTTAAACGCCAGCTTTTGTGCCAGTTTGGGCGTTTAACTCCAGCTTTTATGCCAGTTCTAGCGTTTTGACGCTAGAATTTTTATGCTGAATTGGAACGCCAATTTAGGCCATCAAATCTCGGGCAAAGTATAGACTATTATATATTTCTGGAAAGCCCAGGAAGTCTACTTTCTAACGCAATTGAGAGGGAGCCAATTAGGCTTCTGTAGCTCCAAAAAATCCACTTCGAGTGCTGGGAGGTCACAATCCAACAGCATCTGCAGTCCTTTTTCAGCCTCTGAATCAGATTTTTGCTCAAGTCCCTCAATTTCAGCAAGAAAATACCTGAAATCACAGAAAAATACACAAACTCATAGTAAAGTCCAGAAATGTGATTTTTATTTAAAAACTAATAAAAATATAATAAAAACTAACTAAAACATACTAAAAACTACCTAAAAACAATGCCAAAAAGCATATAAATTATCCGCTCATCACAACACCAAACTTAAATTGTTGCTTGTCCCCAAGCAACTGAAAATCAAATAGGATAAAAAGAAGAGAATATACAATGAATTCCAAAAACATCTATGAAGATCAGTCTTAATTAGATGAGCGGGGCTATTAGCTTTTTGCTTCTGAACAGTTTTGGCATCTCACTTTATCCTTTGAAGTGTAGAATGATTGGCATCTATAGGAACTCAGAATTTAGATAGTGTTATTGATTCTCCTAGTTTAGTATGTTGATTCTTGAACACAATTACTTTATGAGTCTTGGCCGTGACCCTAAGCATTTTTTTTCCAGTATTATCACCGGATACATAAATGCCACAGACACATAACTGGGTGAACCTTTTCAGATTGTGACTTAGCTTTGCTAGAGTCCCAAATTAGAGGTGTCCAGAGCTCTTAAGCACACTCTTTTTGCTTTGGACCACGACTTTAACCGCTCTGTCTCAAGTTTTCACTTGACACCTTCACGCCACAAGCACATGGTTAGGGATAGCTTGGTTTAGCTGCTTAGGCCAGGATTTTATTCCTGTGGGCCCTCCTATCCACTGATGCTCAAAGCCTTGGATCCTTTTTATTTTACCCTTGCCTTTTGGTTTAAAGGGCGATTGACTTTTTCTACTTGCTTTTTCTTTCTCTTTTTTTCTTCTTTTTTTTCGCCTCTTTTTTTTTCGCATATATTTTTTTTCTGCAAGCTTTTCACTGCTTTTTCTTGCTTCAAGAATCATTTTTATGATTTTTCAGATTATCAATAACATTTCTCCTTTTTCATTATTCTTTCAAGAGCCAACAATTTTAACATTCATGAACAACAAATTAAAAAATATGCACTGTTCAAGCATTCATTCAGAAAAACAAAAAGTATTGCCACCACATCAAAATAATTAATCTATTTTAAAATTTAAAATTCATGTACTTCTTTTTCTTTTTGCAATTAAAAACACTTTTTATTTAAGAAAGGTGATGGATTCATAGGACATTCATAGCTTTAAGGCATAGACATTTAGACACTAGTGATCTTGTAATGAGACACAAACATAAATAAAACATAAAGCATAATTTTTGAAAAACAGAAAAATAAGAACAAGGAAATTAAAGAACGGGTCCACCTTAGTGATGGCGGCTTGTTCTTCCTCTTGAAGATCTTATGGAGTGCTTGAGCTCCTCAATGTCTCTTCCTTGTCTTTGTTGCTCCTCCCTCATGACTCTTTGGTCTTCTCTAATTTCATGGAGGAGGATAGAATGCTCTTGGTGCTCCACCCTTAGTTGTCCCATATTGGAACTTAATTCTCCTAGGGAGGTGTTGATTTGCTCCCAATAATTTTGTGGAGGAAACTGCATCCCTTAAGGCATCTCAGGGATTTCATGATGAGAAATTTCCTCATGCTCTTGCCCATGAATGGGATCTCTTGTTTGCTCCATCCTTTTCTTAGTGATGGGCTTGTCCTCATCAATGAGGATGTCTTCCTCTATGTCAATTCCAGCCGAATTGCAGAGGTGACAAAATGAGATAAGGGAAGGCTAACCTTGCCAAAGTAGAGGACTTGTCCGCCACCTTGTAGAGTTCTAGGGATATGACCTCATAAACTTCTACTTCCTCTCCAATCATATTGCTATGGATCATGATAGTCCGGTCTATAGTAACTTCAGACTGGTTGCTAGTGGGAATGATTGAGCGTTGGATGAACTCCAACCATCCCCTAGCCACCGGCTTCAGGTCATGCCTTCTTAGTTGAACCGGCTTCCCTCTTGAATCTCTCTTCCATTGAGCGACCTCTTCACAAATGTCTATGAGGACTTGGTCCAACCTTTGATCAAAGTTGACCCTTCTAGTGTAGGGGCGTGCATCTCCTTGCATCATGGGAAAGTTGAATGCCAACCTTACATTTTCTGGACTAAAATCTAAGCATTTCTCCCAGACCATTGTAAGCCAATTCTTTGGGTCCGGGTTCACACTTTGATCATGGTTCTTGGTGACCTATGCATTGGCATAGAACTCTTGAACCATTAAGATCCTGACTTGTTGAATGGGGTTGGTGAGAATTTCCCAACCTCCTCTTCGAATCTCATGTCGGATCTCCGGATATTCACCCTTTTTAAGCTTGAGAGGGACCTCGGGGATTACCTTCTTCTTGGCCACAACTTCATAGAAGTGGTCTTGATGCACCCTTGAGATGAATCTCTCCATCTTCCATGACTCAGAGGCGAAAGCTTGTGCCTTTCCTTTCCTCTTTCTAGAGGTTTCTCCGGTCTTTGGTGCCATAAATAGTTATGGAAAAACAAAAAGCAATGCTTTTACCACACCAAACTTAGAAGGTTTGCTCGTCCTCAAGCAAAAGAAGAAAGAAGAGAGTAGAAGAAGAAGAAATAGAGGAGATGGAGGGGGTTAGTGTTTCGGCCAAGGAGGGAAGTAGTATGTATGGTGTGTGAAAATGAAGGAGTGAAGATGGGTTTATATAGGAGTGGAGAGAGGGGTAGGGTTCGGCCATGTATGGGTGGGTTTGGGAGGGAAATTGGTTTGAATTTGAATGGTGAGGTAGGTGGGACTTTATGATGGATGGATGTGGAATAGTGAAGAGATTACGGAGAAGACGGTAGGATTTGATAGGTGAGGGGTTTTTGGGAAAGAGGTATTGAGGTGATTGGTGAAGGGTATTTGAGGAAGGGTATTATGGAATGGTGTGAAGAAGAGAGAGAGAGATAAGGTAGGTGGGGATCCTGTGGGGTCCACAGATCTTGAGGTGCCAAGGATTTTTCATCCCTGCACCATGTGGCATGTAAACGCCCCTTCCTGTGCCAATCCTGGCGTTAAACACCAGGTTGCTGCCCATTTCTGGCGTTTAACGCCAGCTTTTCTCCCCTTTCTGGCGTTTAATGCCAGCTCTGTGCTCTTTTCTTGCGTTAAACGCCAGCTCTGTGCCCCCTTTCTGGCGTTTAAACGCCAATAAGCTTCTCCTCCAGGGTGTGCTATTTTTAATACTGTTTTTCATGCTATTTTTGCTTTTTCAGTTGTTTTTGTGACTTCACATGATCATCAACCTACAGAAAGCATAAAATAACAATGGAAAATAAATAGATATGATTAAATAAAATTGGGTTGCCTCCCAACAAGCGCTTCTTTAATGTCAATAGCTTGACAGTGGGCTCTCATGGAGCCTCACAGATACTCAGAGCATGATGATGGCCTACCAACACCAAACTTAGAGTTTGAATGTGGGGGCTCTATTTGACTCTGCATTGAGAGAAGCTTTTCATGCTTCCTCTCCATGGTTATAGAGGGAGATCCTTGAGCCTTAAACACAAGGGAGTCCTTATTCACTTGAAGGACCAATTCTCCTCTGTCAACATCAATCACAGCTTTTTGCTGGTGCACGAAATTGTGATCATCAATGGCGCCAACAGCTTGGTACGCACAATTGTAATCTCAACTCTTTGTCAAAACTCCGCACAACTAACCGGCAAGTGCACTGGGTCGTCCAAGTAATAAACCTTACGTAAGTAAGGGTCGATCCCACCGAGATTGTCGGCTTGAAGCAAGCTATGGTCATCTTGTAAATCTCAGTCAGGCGAATTCAAATGGTTATGGATTTTAAGATAATTAAAAGATAAATAAAACATAAAATAAGATAGAGATACTTATGTAATTCATTGGTGAGAATTTCAGATAAGCGTATGAAGATGCTTTGTTCCTTCTGAACCTTTGCTTTCCTATTGCCTTCATCCAATCATTCATACTCCTTTCCATGGCAAGCTTTATATTGGGCAACACCGTTGTCAATGGCTACTTCCCGTCCTCTCAGTGAAAATGGTCCAAATGCGCTGTCACCGCATGGCTAATCATCTGTCAGTTCTCGATCATGTTGGAATAGGATCCATTGATCCTTTTGTGTCTGTCACTATGCCCAACACTCGCGAGTTTGAAGCTCGTCACAGTCATCCCTTCCCAGATCCTACTCAGAATACCACAGACAAGGTTTAGACTTTTTGGATCTCAGGAATGGCCGCCAATAATTTTGGCCTATACCACGAAGGTTTTAATCTCATATTAGAAACCCAAGAGATACACATTCAAGCTTGTTTGCATGTAGAACGGCAGTGGTTGTCAGGCACGCGTTCATAGGTGAGAATGATGATGAGTGTCACGGATCATCACATTCATCAAGTTGAAGAACGAGTGTATATCTTAGAGAAGAAGTAGGCGTGAATTGAATAAAAAATAGTAGTACTTTGCATTGATTCATGAAGAACAGCAGAGCTCCACACCTTAATCTATGGGGTGTAGAAACTCCACCGTTGAAAATACATAAGAACAAAAGGGTCTAGGCATGGCCGTGAGGCCAGCCTCCCAAAGATGAAAAGTGTATATAGGTATCTGAAGGTATATGAAAGTATAGCAAAATGTCCTATTTATAGAAAACTAGTAGCCTAGGGTTACAGAAATAGGTAATTAATGCAGAGATCTTCTTCCGAGCCCACTTGGTGTGTGCTTGGCCTGTGTATTGAAGCTTTCACATGTAGAGACTTTTCTTGGAGTTAAATGTAACACCCTACCATACAGGGTCTTATGCTTAAGTCATAATTCCGAGATGGCAAGGTATTACTACCTCTAGAATTAAAATTTAGTACGTATAGTAGTATGAATGATTGATTATAACTAGGAGCCTTTGTAGAAAAAGGGGTTAACAAAAACCGTAACTCGAAAGCGCAACACTCCGATCGATAATGTAAGGAACAGGGATAAGCTAACGCGAGATTATATATATACAAAAGAGTGTCAAAAACGGGAATATCAAAACTGAATTTCGGATGCGAAGATAAAATAAGGAAACCCCAAAGGAAACCCAAAGGGACACAAAAACAGAGAACCTAGTCTCCAAAATCCCCTCTAAGAGGAGTCATCACAGTTTGTATTATTCAATGGAGATAAAAGTATCTAAGGGAAATCATAAAATCAAAACAGAGTCCCGAGAACAAGATCTTCGCTAATCCAGAAGTCTCCAGCATGCCTCAACAAGAAGCCTCGCGTCCTGCATCTGGAAATCACAAAATCCGCATGGGTGAGAACCAGAGGTCCCCAGCATGGTAACAGTTCCCCATATATAACATGTAATAATAGAGGAAAGCCGAAGGCAATCCTAGGACTTCCTCCAGATAATATCAAAGCTTATAAACAAGCTAAACCATAAGTGGCAACTGACTAAAGATCCTTCAGTCTATCTAATACATCTCTTTCCAATTCCTTCAGACCTCCCAACCACCAACAGGAGTATAATGTAGCAAACACAGCTAAATCAAACAAGAGATATACAAATAGGAACATAAGGCATTTAGACAATTAGCAAGTAATATGCAGTCAAATAGGCAATCTCAAACAACTCATATAGTATGCATATGATGAATGCCTGTCCCTAGTGGCTGATGATATCATCTGTCGGTTATAGAGCCAACCCGACAAGTCCTGGTAGCTAACCATTGGACTGTCCCTCTGTCGTGTCTCCCCAACTCGAGTTATACTCAACAAATCGTGATCATAATCATGATCCATATCCATCACCCTCACTGGTGAATATTTATGGGGGTGAGCTCATCCGGGGCTTTCACAGTGCCCGGCCACCCTAACGACATAGGGTCAAAAGAGCTTCGAGTCTCAACCTGGTGCACGTGGTGGCTAGCCACTGCTTCCTTCCAGGAAAACCCTCATCTCCGATAGTGGAAGTGCAAACATTCACAATTCATTCAACAGCATATATGCATTTATACTTAGCAATAATCATGGCTCCGCTGTAACACGGCAATGATCCAACCATCCGGCTCACGGTTAAAACCATAACCAGCCAATTCATTAACAATTACGGCCCTTCGGCCCATGGCATAACAAGCACTTCCACCGCCATCCTCCGCATCTCACATAATCATCTTTGATCCTCATTGATCATTCATTTTTCCCTTGCTTCACTCGTAAGTTGCCACATTCACTAGCTCCTTGTCTCATTGCTAGGCATATCCTAATGATTTAAGACATAAGTGGTGAGATCAGAGGCTTAGAAGTATGAAATTTGGCCTTTAAAACTCAAAAATCAACTTTGGGATGAAAATAGGGCCACGCGTACGCGTGGATGGCCACAAAACTCATTGATGCGCAAGTGTCATATGCGCGGATGCGCGGATTGAAAAATAGCCAAACGACACACAAGCGTCAGCCACGCGTACGTGTGGGTGCTCTTGCGCCCCAGGCACAAAACTGGCACAACTTTGGCACAACTCTCGGGAAAATAGCGGGCATTTGGTGCAGCGCATCGACGCGCCCGCGCACACCACGTGCACGCGTGGATGGTGCTTTCTTGAAGAACGGCGCGTACGCGCCAAGTGCGCCTACGCGCGGAGGGTCATTCTGCTAAAATTTTCTAAGTTAAAAGCTACAGAATTCACAGATTCAACCCCCAATCTTTCGACGGACATAACTTTCTCATTTTAAATCGTTTTTTACCCGTTCTTCCAGCGGCGTGGACATTCCGGATCTAATTTCATTTCTAAACAAGTTTGGTACAAAACGGGGATCCGTAGTCCAATTTATGTCCCGTCATAACATGCCCGAAAACCATGTTTTCATACAAAACCACAAGGTGGCATTTTCAAAACAAACCATTTTCAACTCTTTTCAAAATCAACCAAAACATGCCAATTTCGCCTTTTTCGAAATCAATCAAAATGTACCAAAATCAACATCAAACCATCCTCAAATCACACATTGACAGAGACCATACCTTAGCCGATTTTCCAAGCTCAACCGGAGGACTTCCAAACCACTTGTCCACAAGTCCTCTAGGTCTCAACACCTCCAAGAACAAATTTTTACCACCAAAAATCCCTTTTCAAGCTTTTCAAGGTCTCAATCAAGCCCCAATATTCACATATACAAAACCTAAGCCACAATCATTATACCCATACACAACATCTCAATACCCAAACATCATAGAACAATAAATTACACTAGGGTTGAGAATCTTACCACACCCAAGGTCCAAGGAGACAAGATTAACCTTCTCCTTCAAGAGAGTTGGGTCCTATAACATCAAAGAGCCCAAAATCTCAACATTTTTGCTCATGAAACTCGAAATCAAAGCTGGACATTCAAAGAGCAAAACGTGGCTTACCTCAAGATTGATTGTATGGGTTTTGTAGAGCTCTCCGTGGTGAACGCGTGGCCGTAAATGGTACGGCAATCGGAGCTCTAGATCAAAAGTTATGGTAGTTTGAAGATCAAATGAAAGAAAGAACTTGAGAGAGTGTTCTTCCCTCCATGGCCTCCATTTCAGCGTGTTTCTTGACTGTAGTGAGGAGAGAGAGTGCTGAAATGAGTGTATTAGGTTTAGTTTAGTTGGGCTAAGGGCCCACTTTGGGTCCGGTTGGTCCGGTTTGGCCCGTTCGGTCCAATCTTGGTCCAATTTCTATAAAATTGGTACCGAAATTCTCGTCTCAATCTCCTCTATCATATTTAGCCATAAAAATCACATTTTTTGGCTTTCTAGAATAAATTCTTATTTATGGGTTAATTGGCCATTTATTAATCGGGTCTTACATTCTACCCACCTAATTAGGAATTTTGCCCACAAAATTCAAATTCAATTACCTGAGAATAAGTGCAGATAATCCGTTCGCACCTCCAACTCAAGTTCCCAAGTGTGTTCCTCAACACCGCCTCGACTCCAAGCCACTTTGACTAATGAACCTCTCTTTCACGCAACCGTTTGATACTAGTATCATCAATTCTGACTGGAGCCACTGGAAGCGTCAAATCTTCTCTTAACTGAACCGATTCTGGTTCTAACACATGGCTAGCATCAGGAGTATACTTCCGAAGCTGCGACACGTGAAACACGTCGTGCAGGTTCGAAATATGAGGTGGTAGAGCCATCCGATACGCCACCGGTCCAATCCTCTCCAGGATCTGAAATGGACCAATGTATCGATGATTCAACTTCTTCGCTTTAATTGCCCTACTTACTCCTGTGGTTGGAATAACCTTAAGGAAAACATGATCTCCTTCCACAAATTCCAAGGGCTTCCACCTCTGATTGGCGTAACTCTCCTGGCGACTCTGCGCCGTAAACATCCTATCTCAGATTTTCTTGACTTGTTCGGTGGTCTCAGCTATCATCTCCGGCCCCAACAAGCCTTTCTCTCTAGTTTCATACCAACATAGCGGAGATTGACATTTTCTCCCATACAAAGCCTCATACGGAGCCATTCCGATACTCGCATGGTAACTATTATTGTATGCAAACTCCACTAACGGCATATATCGATCCCAACTTGCCGGCTGGTCCAGAACGCAAGCTCTCAATATATCCTCTAGTGTTTGGATCGTCCTCTCGGATTGACCATCTGTTTGAGGATGATAAGCTGTACTCAAGCTTAGTCGGGTTCCGAAAGCTTTCTGAAATGCACCCCAAAACCTCGAAGTGCAGCGAGGATCTCTATCATAGATTATAGTAGCCGGTACGCCATGAAGTCTCACAATCTCCTTTATGTACAACCGTGCTAGGGGTAAAAAGTGGGTAAAAAGTGGGCTGATTTCGTCAGTCGGTCCACAATCACCCAGATAGCATTGAAACCAGTCCTAGTCCTTGGCAATCCTGACACAAATTACATTGCAATACTTTCCCACTTCCATTGCGGAACCTCTAAAGGTTGCAACATTCCGGAAGGTCTTTGATGTTCAATCTTTACCTTTTGACAGGTTAAGCACTTTGAAACATATTCTGTCACATCATTCTTCATACCTGGCCACCAAAATATCGCCTTTAAATCATGGTGCATCTTAGTACTTCCCGGGTGAATGGAGAATCTGCTTTTGTGTGCCTCCTTTAAGATATCTTGCCTCAAAGTGCCAATATCCGGCACAATGATCTTACCCTTGAATCTCCATAACCCATCTTTTTCTTTTGACACTCTCCACTGTTTCCCTTGCTCAATAGCCGGTAACACCTTCCATAACGCTTCATCATTCTCATGGGCCTTTAGGAGTTCGGACTTAAAGTCACTTGAGATTTCTAATCGGCTCAAATACAAAGTTTCAGATACTTCTTGAGCACCAATTTTTAGACTCTCGAATCCCTTTAGCAACTTCTCCTCTTGAAGCATCATCCAAGCCGCATATAACGACTTTCGACTTAACGCATCCGCCACTACATTCGCCTTTCCCGGATGGCAACTCAACTCAAAATCGTAGTCCTTCAATAATTCCATCCACCTTCTCTGCCTCATATTAAGCTCTTTCTGATCAAAGAGATATTTCAAGCTCTTGTGATCGGAGAAGACTTGGAACTTAACCCCATAGAGATAATGCTTTCACACCTTCAAGGCAAACACGACCGCAGCGAGTTCCAAATCATGTGTAGGGTAACTAACTTCATGAGGTCTCAACTGTCGTGAGGCATACGCCACCACATTATGATGCTGCATCAGCACTGATGAGCGGATAATTTATACGCATTTTGGCATTATTTTTACATAGTTTTCAGTATGATTTAGTTAGTTTTTAGTATATTTTTATTAGTTTTTAATTAAAAATCACATTTCTGGACTTTACTATGAGTTTGTGTGTTTTTCTGTGATTTCAGGTATTTTCTGGCTGAAATTGAGGGACCTGAGCAAAAATCAGATTCAGAGGTTGAAGAAGGACTGCAGATGCTGTTGGATTCTGACCTCCCTACACTCAAAGTGGATTTTCAGGAGCTACAAAACTCCAAATGGTGCGCTCTCAATTGTGTCGGAAATTAGACATCCAGGGCTTTCCAGCAATATATAATAGTCCATACTTTGATTAAGGATAGATGACGTAAACTGGCGTTGAACGCCAGTTCCATGTTGCAGTCTGGCGTTTAGCGCCAGAAACAAGTTGCAAAGTGGAGTTCAACGCCAAAAACACGTTACAAACTGGCGTTCAACTCCAAGAATGACCTCTCCACGTGTAAACTTCAAGCTCAGCCCAAGCACACACCAAGTGGGCCCCAGAAGTGGATTTCTGCATCAATTACTCATTCTGTAAACTCTAGTAACTAGTTTAGTATAAATAGGACTTTTTACTATTGTATTTAGATCTTCGGATCAGATCTTTGATTAGTTTTATGCTATCTTAGACTTTCATGGGGGCTGGCCATTCAGCCATGCTTGGACCATTATCATTTATGTATTTTCAAACGGTAGAGTTTCTACACTCCATAGATTAAGGTGTGGAGCTCTGCTGTTCCTCATGAACTAATACAAAGTACTACTGTTTTTCTATTCAATTCAAACTTATTCCTATTCTAAGATATCCATTCGAACCCAAGAACATGATGAATGTGATGATTATGTGACGCTCATCATCATTCTCACCTATGAACGCGTGCCTGACAAACACTTCCGTTCTACATGCAAACAAGCTAGAATGAGTATCTCTTGGATATCTAATACAGAGGACCGAGTCCAAGATATTGGAATCTTCATGGTATAAGTTAGAACCCATGGATGGCCGTTCCTGAGATCCGGAAAGTCTAAACCTTGTCTGTGGTATTCCGAGTAAGATCCGGGAAGGGATGGCTGTGACGAACTTCAAACTCGCAAGTACTAGGCGTAGTGACAGACGCAAAAGGAGGGTGAATCCTATTCCAGTATGATCGAGAACCTCCAGATGATTAGCCATGCAGTGACAGCGCATCGGACCATTTTCACAGAGAGGATGGGAAGTAGCCATTGACAACGGTGATGCCCTACATACAGCTTGCCATGGAAAGGAGTAGGAAGGATTGGATGAAGACAGTAGGAAAGCAAAGGTTCAGAGGGATGAAAGCATCTCTACACGCTTATCTGAAATTCTCACCAATGAATTACATAAGTACCACTATCCTATTTTATATTTTATTTATTTTCATCCACTATAATTTCTTAAAACAATTTAATCCGCTTAACTGAGATTTACAAGATGACCATAGCTTGCTTCATACCAACAATCTCCATGGGATTCGACCCTTACTCACGTAAGGTATTACTTGGACGACCCAGTGCACTTGCTGGTTAGTTGCGCGAAGTTGTGAAGTTATGTTTGGACCATGGTATTGTTCACACGTTTTTAGAGCCATTGCCAGGGAATCAATTTCGAACAATAATTTCACATCTAGATCACAATTTCGCACACCAAGCACGCACCCTAGACCCTTTAATGAGGCATCACAGTACACCTCAAAAGGCTCGTTCGGCTCAGGTAACACTAACACAGGTGCAGTGGTCAACTTTTTCTTCAATGCCTGAAAGCTCTCCTCGCACTCAGGAGTCCAAACAAACGGAGTGTCTTTGCGGGTTAACTTTGTCAACGGCAAAGCTAATTGTGAAAAGCCTTTGATGAACCTTCGATAATAACCAGCTAAGCCCAGAAAACTCCTTATCTCAGTTACTACAGTTGGTTGCTTCTAATCTATCACAGCCTCCACCTTAGCTGGATCTACAGCTATCACCTTCTTACTCACCACGTGACCCAAAAACTTCACCTCACTCTTCCAAAAATCACACTTAGACAGTTTCGCATAGAGTTTCTTCTCCTTTAGGATCTACAACATGATCCTCAAGTGTTCCGCATGCTCTTCTTCAGTCTTAGAATAAATTAGTATGTCGTCAATGAAGACAACAATGAATTTATCCAGAAACGGACGGAACACTCTGTTCATATAATCCATGAATACTGCAGGAGCGTTTGTCAACCCAAAAGACATTACAGTGTACTCGTAATGACCATAACGAGTCCTGAAAGCGGTCTTAGGGATATCCTCTCCCCTCACTGATGCCAGGGCATTTTGGCCAGTTTCACTGACCTTTTCTTTATGGTTTTAGGGTAGTTTCATGCACTTTCTTAGGAAATAATTAAGTTTTGGGTAGAATTTCACTTACATCTTGATTCAAGCAAACATTGTGATTTTTATATGAATTCATGAGAATTATGCATAAATTGAATGACAAATTGGATGATGCATATCTCATAATTTGGACTAGAACTTTGATGCACTTTATTGCTTGATTTCAGGACAAAGGAAGCAAGGAAGAACCACGTTAGCAGCCACGTTAGTCTAACTAACGTGACCTCTAACGTGGAATGGGAGCTAGCTTGCAACGTTAATAAGAAAAGTAATCGCCAATAACGTCCTCGAAGCCATCATAGCCCACGTTAAGAGTCACGTTAACTAAGTTAACGTGAACTCTAACGTGGAAGAAGGAAATGAAGCCAACATTAGTGACACTCACCTTTGTCACTAACGTTGGACCAAGCTCATAATGGCCACGTTAAGAGCCACGTTAACTCAGTTAACATGGACTCTAACGTGAGGAAGCAAAAGAATGGCCAACGTTAGTGACACTCACCTTTGTCACTAACGTTGGACTAAGCCACTTTGAGCCACGTTAGTTGCCACGTTAACTTAGTTAACGTGGAAGCTAACGTGGAGGGAGCAAGAATCGCCAACGTTAGTGACACTCACCTTTGTCACTAATGTTGGAATGAGCCACTATGAGCAACGTTAACTCCCACGTTAACTTAGTTAACGTGGAAGCTAACGTGGGTTGAAGAATGATGAGCCAACGTTAGTGACACTCACCTTTGTCACTAACGTTGCAGATGGCTATCACCACCACGTTAGAAGCCACGTTAACCTAGTTAACGTGAACTCTAACGTGGGAAGTGGGGGCATTTCGAAACGTTAGTGACAAAGGTAAGTGTCACTAACGTTTTCGAAGATTTGGCATGCTTACGTTAAAGGTCACGTTAGCCACACTAACGTGAACTCTAACGTAAGGGGAAGGGAGGATTCTCAACGTTATTGGAAAAGGTAAGTCCCAATAACGTGTGCGAAGGACCAAGAGGCAACGTTAGTGGTCACGTTGGTGCCACTAACGTTGAAGTTAACGTGGATCATCCTTGGGTAGGAACGCTAGTGAAAAAGGCGAATGCCACTAACGTTCTCGAACCCACACTTTCACTTAACGTTAACACCACTAACGTCCTAAGCTAAAAGTCCCTGCCTACTTCATACTTTCTCTCTGCAAGTAAAGCTAAGCCCACTGAAGAGGATAACTGCTTCAAACTCAAGATCCAAAGGCCCATATCCAAGATTTGAAGAACCAACTAGAAGATCATAAGAGTAGTATATATAGGGGTAGTTTTGAATCAAAAAGGGGGTTGGAAATTTGAGAGCTACTCTCTGTATAATTTTACTTTCTCTGCACATCTAGTTTACTTTTCATAATGTATTTTCCATCTTTGTTTTCCATTCCCAGAGCTATGAACAACTAAACCCCTTTCATTGGGTTAGGGAGCTCTGTTGTAATTTGATGGATCAATAGTAGTTTTCATTATCCTTCTTCTATCTTTTCTCTTGATTTTACTAGAAAGCTTTCAATCTTCATTCAATTGGGTAATTATCTTGGAAAATAAGCTATTCATACTTGGATCTCTTCGGAACTTTAGAAGAGGAATGAAGAGATCATGCTAGAAATGCTTTCTCATGTTGGACTAAATTGGGGTTTGGATGGATATAGTGACATATAATCCTACCAACACTTTGATTTGGAAATACATGTGGTATAATCAGTGACCATACTTCATCTATTCTCATGAGCAATTGGCCAAAGAATTGGCTATTGATCAAGATTTGAGAGATTGAATTACCAAGAAATTGGAATTCGATCACTTAAGATTGCCAAGGAGATCAATGAATGCATTGATTGAGGAAGAGATGAAAATGAACTTGATCCGGAGAATGCAACATCTCCTAAGCCCAATGAATTCCCCATTTCTGATCTTACCCATTCTCTTTACTTTCTGCTATTTACTTTCATGCTAAACTTCCCTTCCCATTTAAGATTCTGCAATTTACTTTCCGCTATTTACATTCATCTCTTTATTTCCAGCATTTACGTTTCTGCTATTTACTTTCCCGCCATTTAATTTTCTGCAAATCACAAATCCAATTCTGCTTAGTTCAACTAGAACATTCCTCTAATTAAAGTTGCTTGACCAATCAATCCCTGTGGGATTCGACCTCACTCTATTGTAAGTTTTTACTTGATGACAATTCGGTATACTTGCCGAAGGAAAATTGTTGAGAGACAAGTTTCCGTGCATCAAGTTTATGGCACCGTTGCCGGGGATTGATTTTGTATCAACAATGATTAAATTGGAGGATAACTAGATTGAGCATTTTTCTATTGTTTGATTTAAAATTCTGTTTGAGTAATTTACTTTCAGTTTTAGTTATTTTCTCCCATTTCCCCTATTTTTTTAGTTGTTTACAATTCAGTCCACTAACCCACTAACTGTTTGATATATTACATCACTCACACTAACAGCAATTCTAACAGAAACACTTTCTGCATCTATTTCCTTACTTGTGCCTTGTTGGTTGTATGACAGGGAGAAGAAGTGGGGCTTCAACTTCCTTTGATTCTGAACCTGAGAGGACCTTCCTTAGATTAAGGAGGGAAGCAAGAGGAAAGAGAGTAGTTAGTGCTGAGGAAGAGGAGGAGTATTTTGAACCAAACATGGATGAAAATATGGAGAACCATCATGAAGAAGAGCCTCACAACCATGGCAGAGAAGGTCTAGCAAATCATGCTGGGCAGGAGAGAAGAGTTTTAGGCTCTTATATCAACCCAAACTCAGGAAACTGTGGGAGTAGCATTCAAAAGCCAACCATACATGCCAACAACTTTGAACTAAAGCCACAGCTCATCACCCTTGTTCAGAACAACTGTTCATTCGGAGGAGGTGTCCAAGAAGATGCCAACCAACATTTAACCACCTTCCTGAGGATATGTGATACTGTGAAGTCTAACGGTGTTCATCCTGACACCTATAGACTACTTTTATTTCCCTTCTCACTCAAAGACAAGGCATCTACATGGCTGGAGTCCTTCCCGAAGGAGAGCTTAACAACCTTGGAAGATGTGGTGAACAAATTCTTGGCAAGATTCTATCCTCCTCAAAGAATCAACAGGTTGAGAGCTGAGGTTCAAACTTTCAGGCAAAAAGATGGTGAGACTCTATATGAAGCATGGGAGTGGTTTAAGGACCTGACAAGAAGATGCCCGCCAGATATGTTCAATGAATGGGTGCAGCTGCACATTTTCTATGAAGGTCTTTCTTATGAATCGAAGAAGGCAGTAGACCACTCATCCGGGGGATCTTTGAACAAGAAGAAGACCATTGAAGAAGCCATAGATGTCATTGAGACTGTAGCAGAGAATGACTATTTCTATGCTTCTGAAAAAGGCAACACTAGAGGAGTGATGGAGCTAAACAATGTGGATGCACTACTGGCCCAAAACAAGCGTATTACCAAGCAGCTGGCTGACCTCACCAAGAAGATGAAGATGATCCAAGTAGCAACAATCACCACCTCATCAACAACCCAAGAGGTGGTGAATGCAGAGGCAGAAGGTGAGCATGAACAAGCCAACTACATTGGAAACTCACCCAGGCAGACCCATGATCCATACTCCAAGACCTACAACCCTGGTTGGAGGAATCACCCAAACTTTGGGTGGGGAAATCAACAAGATCAAGGCCAAGATCAGAGACGTCACAACCCCAACAACCATGCAGCTCACCAACAGTCCACACAGAGATCATATCAACACCACCCTAACAACACCTCTCCACATCCATACCAAAACCAAAATAACCCAACTCACCCCTCCACTCTCAACTCACCATCATCTAAAGATAAACTCTCTAGAATTGAGACTCTACTTGAAGGCATATGCAAAGAGATTCAAGATAACAAGGTGTTCAAAGAGGAGGTGCGAGCCAGTATTAAGAACCAGGGAGACACCATCAAGAGGCTGGAATTTTAAGTGGGATAATTATCTGAGAAAATTCCCAAACCTACTGATAGCTTCCCAAGTGACACAGAGAAAAATCTGAGAGGTGAAGCAAAGAAAGTCAGATGGGAAGATTGCAAGATGGTTACTATAAGTGATAAGGAGACAGAGGAAGAGCTGAACAACCCATTAGAACAACCTGAAGATACTGCAGCAGGAAAGCAAGGGGAGAATCATCAAGAAACCACAATTACACAGAAGGAGCTGACACAGAAGGAGCTGCTGAGACTCTATGCACCTTTTCCCCAATTACTAAATGGCTGTGTAGAGAAGAGAATATACTCAAGGTTTCTTGACATATTTGCATCTCTCCATGTAAACATACCATTCATCAAGGCCCTCCAACAAATGCCCTCATACATTAAGTATATGAAGGAGCTACTGATCAGGAAAAGCTCACTCAAAGGAGGACAAACAATAGTGATGAATAAGGAGTGCAGTGCTCTCATTCAACCAGAGTTGCCAACAAAGAGGAAGGACCCCGAGAGTTTTCACATCCCCTGTGCCATAGGAGAAACAATGTTTGATAAAGGACTTTGCGATCTGGGAGCAAGCATCAACTTAATGCCTTTATCCCTTATGAAGAAGCTATAGATCAAAGAGATAATACCCACAAATGTAGTTATCAGGCTGGCTGACAAAACTCAAAAATAAGCAGTAGGAGTGGTTGAAAATGTGCTGGTGAAGGTTGGAAAATACTTCCTGCCCACAGACTTTGTCATATTGGACATGGAAGAGAGTCACCTCCACCCAATCATATTGGGAAGACCATTCCTAGCTACAGCCAGAGCACTTATAGATGTGGAGCAAGGGGAGCTAATTTTTAGGATCCATGACGAACACCTCACCTTCGATGTTTTCAAACCCTCACAAGAAACAGATCAAGAGAACAAAGAATCAAGCAAAGATCACAGTGAGATACTGAAGGAAGAAACAAGCAATGAAGCACAACCATCACATCTGGGAATCCCCTTAGTTGATGAACAAGGGAATTAGCAGCTGTCACAGCTCAAGGAAAATCAGGAGGAACCTAAACCACCAGAGTTATATGAGACCAGCAACAAAATCTCCTTGGAAGAGGAGGTCACAAAGAGCAAGGCAACATCAAAAGGAACAAAGAAGAAAGTAACAAGGAGGTGGAGGAACAAGAAGATCCCTACAGAGGACTTCTCTCCAGGGGATAAAGTAATCTCAGCTTACTTCCCAGCCATTCCCCCCGATCTCCCCACCATCCCATCTCAGCTACCTAAAGTCTTTACCATCAACAAAGTTCTCTCCCTAGAACATGTGGAGATCTTTGATGAATCTAATGGAGATAGATTTACTGCAAGGGGGGAGGACTTGAAGCACTACCAACCACCCTGATAAAGGCAGAACGTCAAGCTAGTGACGCTAAAGAAGCGCTTCATGGGAGGCAACCCATGTTTTACATGCTTTTAAAAAAATAGTTAATAATGCAAGGTTCATGAATTTTAAATCAACCTGATATGCACTTGAATGAATCCTTGTGTGCAACATATAGTGAGGAACAAGTTTGGTGTTCAAGGCACACTAAGAGAACATAAATGTAACCCACATCATGTCACTCTTAGGGGCCTTAAACAAATCTTTTACACCACATGGCACCAAACTAAGTTTGGTGTTGCCAATGTTGCATACATGGATGTTGAGTTAGTCAGTTGGTTAGCACTCATGAATAGCACTTAGTTAGTTAAAAACAAAAACTTTAAAAAGTGGTTAGCCTTTTAATTTTGCCGTCACTTACTACAAGTGTGTTTTTAATCACATTTCTTTTATTTTGTAGGAGCATTGATGGGGCAATTGAAGGGTTTGGATAACACAAAAGGAAGATACTACACACGTGTCTTCAAGGGGATTGCATTGGGAATGGTTGCCATGCAACATTGGAAGAAGAACAAGCTTAGAAACTGAACCAACCCCATTATAAAGTTAGTGATCCTTGTGCTTACCCATGCTAAACCCCATCCGTCCATCACACAACCACCCCATCAATCCACACCTTTCATTCACTCATCACTTTCCTATATAAGTGAGTCCTAGTCCGTACTTCCCTTCACATTCCAATTCCCATTCCTCACACTTCACACCTTCGGCATCCAAATCCCTTCATCACACCTTGTCCTAACCAACCAAATTCCTCATCTATCCGTACCTTCCACCATCTTTACACATCAACTCAGACTCATGGCATCATCAAGCTCCAAGAGGCAAAAGAGGAAAGAACCGGTGGAGAGCACCCCTTTCGATGAGAGGAGATTCAAAACTGCGTTTCATGAACTCAAATTTGAATGGACAAAGGCTCAAACATTATATGGGCAACATGGGGGAAAACCCCAAAGTGAAGTATCATCTCAAGTAAGGGAGGAATCGTCGAGCTAGCGACACTAAAAGAGCGCTTTGTTGGGAGGCAACCCAACCTAAGGTAGTTTCTTTTTCATCGTTATTTCAATAAAGATCACAAGTTGTTTCCCCTGTATTACGAGGAGCTAAGTTTGGTGTTCCACACCAAAACAATCCAAGAGTGAAAATGTAATTCTAAGTTTGGTGTTCCACCAAAGATATTACTTAGAATCACACTACACTCCAATGGCAAAATGCTAGCTCCAACCAATCAGGGGAACCACTTAGCAGTAGTTTAGTCCTTAGTTAATAATTGTTTAGTTAATAACAAAATATGAGGCTCTCTGCAAGTCTACAATCTGTCGTACTAGGCAAGGAACTAAGTTTGGTGTTCACACACCAAATTAAGTTCAGAAATTTATAAGCATACATGCAAGCTAACTATTTCTCAAGTGCTTTGGAAACAAGCAACTTCCAATAACTTTGCAGGAACCTTCTGAGGAAATGGTGCACCATCACCCAAAGAAGTGAAGGAGCAAAAACTATGGATGATGACAACAAGGGGACAGCTAGAAACCATCACCCGAAGGTTGTATTGTCACTTAATTCCATATACTTGAAATGCTAAAAATTGGACGTCCCAAGGCGCCCTTGATTAATAGTTACTCATTAGTTTAAATCTTTAGAATTTAATGCTTGTTTTGTTTTTTTGTCATATATGTGCTGGTTTTAATGTCAATGCTGCATCTTCAACTTGTTTACTTGTATGCTTGTCCCTTTTAAGCCAAATAAAAAGAGAATGTTTGTTATAAAAGACCAGAGTGGAATCAATATTGTGGAGTAAGTTCCTAATTTTGTGGTGTGGTAATAGATTAGCTAAGTTGGTTCACCAATAAGGTGGGAAGGCAACTATCTTTCCTGAATTATATGCTTGAAACACACCCCATGAGACTAGCTAAATAACAAGATCCTAATAAGAAAAAGGGGAAAAAAAAAATGAAAGTTGAAAAATAAAAGAAAAAGAGTAAGAAATAAGGCTAGGCACCAAGGGTTTGAATCTTGAGGCAAGTGTCTGTGGTGTTCCTGTGTAAGGGATTTACTTGGATGAATAAGTGATAAACCACTAATTTATGGTTTATATTGTGTTTAATTGTGTGGTTTTATCATGATCCTTACCCACTTATTCATTACATTAGCATGCATTTAGATTTCCTTCCTGAATTTATTACACGTTTGAAAACTGCTTCCTAGAGACTTTAATTATTCAATTTTAATTCTCCTCTATTCCATTCGATGCCGTGATCTTTGTGTTAAGTGTTTCAGAATTTATAGGGCATGAATGAGTTGGAGATTGGAAAGGAAGCTAGCAAAAATGGAAGAAACACAAGAATTTTGAGGAGATAACCAGCGAGAAGTGACGCGGTCGCATGGCTCACGCAACCGCGTGAAGGAGAGCAAATCGCAGCGACGCGGCCGCGCGGATTGGAAAGCCCAAGCGACGTGGTAGCGTGGACGACGCGAACGCGTGGCAAGGAAAAACGTGAATGACGCGTCCGCATGGATGACGCAATCGCGTGACATGTGCGATCTGCATAATCTGCAGAATTCCTTGGGGCGATTTTGGACCCTATTTTGGCCCAGTTTTCGACCCGAAACAGTAGACTAGAGTCACAGAACATGTAGAAACAAATAACACATTCATTCGGAGACAGTTTGAGATCTAGTTTTACTCTCTTAGGTTTTTCTATCTAGGTTTTAGAAATTTAATTTTCAATTGATCTTAGCATTGGAACATTGAGAAGAGTTACTTCCTTATCAAGACTTCGTCATTCTAGTTCGTTTTCTCAACTTGGTTTTATTCTTCCATGTTCTTTGCTTTGTTCAATTTTGTCATTCAGATACTTTTATGATTATTTAATGCAAGGATTATTTCTTTTTAATTAAATTTCAATTCCAATAATCATGTCTTCTTTTAATCCCCTTTCATGTGTTATGGATTTATTATTTACAATGCGTGAGTAGTTTATTTACTTGATGGGGAGTTGATTAGAAAGGAACTCTTGAGTTGGAAGGATTGAAAGAAAATTTATAATTGGGTTAATTGTTGGATTGTTATCCTGTCACCAACGCCAATCCCTTTGAACTAAGTGGGTTGCAACTTGTGAACAGATCTAGCATTCAAACTTGTTTGACTTTCCCTTACATAGTAAAGGATAACCAAACAGAGCAACCATTAATTATAAATCAATCTTAAAATCATTCCATCCATAATAGAGATTCTAACTAAACAACTCCCAATCAAGACTTTTATTCATATTAATTAAATTTCCTTAATTTACATTCCAATTTACTTAACTCAACTTCTTGGAACATCTGATTAATAAAATAGCACACTTTTCTGCAACTCGTTGGGAGACGACCTGGGACTTAAAACTACCAGTAATTTTTAATTTAATTCTCTATGACATATTTCTAAATTGATAGGCAGATTTTCGGTGAGTTAAGAACTATACTTGCAATGTAACCATTTTAATAATTTTTAATTCACCAGTTTCTGCGTCTCATCAATTTTTGGCGCCGTTGCCGGGGAGTTGCAATAGAGTGCTAATTTTATTAATTAGAATTTATTTATTTACATTTTATTTTATTTTGCTACTATGAGCTGCATGTTTCTTCCGTCAAATGACGCGTTTACTTCCTGATCCACGCTTGCTAATATTCGATCCTGTAATTGAAAGGACAATTTCACGAATAAGGCGAGAACAGCGTCGGTTAACCCGCTCTGAGGGCGGATCTGAAAGTGAATCTGAGGAAGAAACCAGCCCCCGTTCTACTGATTCAGTTGTTTTACGCGCAGAAAACATGGCAGCTAGGAGAGTTACCATCCAGGAGGAAGGGGCCCCTGACTTTACAATGCAACCGTTTCAAGCGCATCATCCGGCGGTAGCTATAGATTTTGAAATAAAGCCCGCACTGCTAAATTTGATGCCCAAGTTTCATGGCCTACCTGCTCAAGAGCCTATCAAGCACTTGAGAGATTTCCAGGCAGCCTGTTCTACTGTCAGGCGTGATGGCACTGATGAAACTTTAATTCTGCTGAAAGCTTTTCCGTTTTCTCTTGAGGGAAAAGCAAGAGAGTTGTGATGACAAGTCATCTTAGCCTAGTTTCACTATCCTTTTTCTTTTATTTTCAATTGATTTAATCAACCATAGATGAATTAATGCAATTTCATGAGGTTTTATGCTATAATTGTCACATATTATGAAAGAATGAATATCTCATGATTTTGAGCATAGCTTTGATGTGTTTGGTTGATTAATGATAGGTGAAGAAAGCTTGGAGAAAGGTTGAAGCAAGAAGGAATGGCTAGGAGGAAGAGAGGACAAAAAGTTTGAGCAAAAGTTTGCCTCAAACTTTAGCTCAAACTTTTGGAATAAGTGAAAACGAACCAGGGAGCAAAAAGCTTGACCAAAAGTTTGTTATCAAAAGTATTGTGGAGATTCTCAAAAATTTATTGATCCAAGAAGCAGCAAACAAAACAAAAGAAAATAAAGAAAATACAAAAACAAAAAGAACATGGCCCAAGGCTCTGAGCATCAATTACTAGGCAGAAAAGAAAGAAGAAATAAAAACTCAAAGAGTTGTTATCCTAGTAAATGCTTGTGGTCGAATTGTGTCAAAGAAAGAGGCTTGAGCAAGTAAATCCTTAGGGGTGCTTTAACACCTAATACCTTAAAACCAACTGGTTTAGGAGTATTGATTGAAAGCTTATCTAAAGAGCCGCTTTGAGACATGACACTTAGAGTCAAGGCCAAAGCAAAGAAACTATAAGCTGCTTCAAGGTGATTACATATAAAGAGATCTCCATGATACCATTTGGATGAAAATCCTAAGACCTAAGACTCCCAAGATGTAGGGACTAGTAAACACTGAAGCCCTTGCATGAGCATATGATTTAAAGTTCACCCCACTGTCACTTAATCACTTCACTCATAGGACTTTACAAGTTATTCTTCAATCCGTCTTAATTGAAAGAACCTTTGAGCATAAGTCCTTTCTTGCTTGGGGACAAGCAAGCTTTAAGTTTGGTGTTGTGATGACAAGTCATCTTAGCCTAGTTTCACTAGCCTTTTTCTTTTATTTTCAATTGATTTATGCACTTTCTTGAGCCACAAGCAAGCCAAATGGGTAGATTTTCATGTTTCCTTTGATTTAATCAACCATAGATGAATTAATGCAATTTCATGAGGTTTTATGCTATAATCGTCACATATTATGAAAGAATGAATATCTCATGATTTTGAGCATAGCTTTGATGTGTTTGGTTGATTAATGATAAGTGAAGAAAGCTTGGAGAAAGGTTGAAGCAAGAAGGAATGGCTAGGAGGAAGAGAGGACAAAAAGTTTGAGCAAAAGTTTGCCTCAAACTTTAGCTCAAACTTTTGGAATAAGTGAAAACGAACCAGGGAGCAAAAAGCTTGACCAAAAGTTTGCCTCAAACTTTTGGGCAAAAAGCTTGAGCAAAAGTTTGCCTCAAACTTTTTGGCAAACTTTTGGCATCACAAAGCAACACCCTGGAGAGCAAAAGTTTGCGCCAACGTTTGCCTCAAACTTTTTGGCAAACGTTGGCGCCATGAACAACACACCCTGGAGAGCAAAAGCTTGCGCCAACGTTTGCCTCAAACTTTTTGGCAAACGTTGGCGCCATGAGTGTGCAAGGGGGAGCCAACGTTTGAGCAAAAGTTTGACCCCAAACTTTGGCTCAAACGTTGGTAGCAGCAAGGATGGGGTGGCTGATATGAAAAGTTTGAGTAAAAGTTTGCCTCAAACTTTTACTCAAACTTTTACTCAAGCTTACATGATTCCAAACCCGGTTCACTTCGGTTCTTCTCCAAACTCCAAGAGCAATCAACCAAGGCCTCTATCAACCCAATTCTATCAAGAGCAAAGGCCCAATTGAAGGCTTGAAGACCATTTGAAGAAAGTGTATAAATATCATAGGATTTAAGTTTTTGGGGAGCTTTTCCTTTAGTTTGGATAGAGAGTTTTCGGAAAGCTTTTGGTGTTGAGTGAATTTTAATTTCCAAGTCTCGGGAAAGGAGAATTGAATTCCCTTCCTCTTAGTTTTCTTGCTTTCAATTTCAATTACAATTGTCTTGGATCTTGGGTTGGAGAATTGAAGGAATTCTGTTTCAATCTCATCCTGAGACTTCTTTGTTTCTTTACTGCACAATTGAATTTAAATTTCTGTTAATTGCTTCTTCATCTACTTTCTCTGCAATTTACATTTCTTGCGTTCTAAGTTTCTGCCATTTAATTTCTTGTTCTTTAAGATTCAGCACTTTAAATTTCAGTTCTCTTTAAATTCAATGCAATTTACCCATTCCCTTTACTTTCCATGCAATCTAAATTCTGAAAATCACAAATCACTCAACCAAATCTTGATTCTCTTGACTAAATCAACCACTAAACTAAAATTGCTCAATCCTTCAATCCCTGTGGGATCGACCTCACTCACGTGAGTTTTATTACTTGATGCGACCCGGTCCACTTGCCGGTGAGTTTTGTGTCGGATCGTTTTCCGCACATCAAGTGGTAGTACACTCAACCTCTAGCAAATGTATCCAACTGGGATACACTCAGAAAGGAGTTTCTGGAGAAATTCTTTCCATCTGAAGTCACTAATAAGCTAAGGAAGGATATCTCCATAATTGTTCAGGATGACAATGAGACTCTCTTTGAATACTGGGAGCGCTTCAATAATCTTCTGGAAGCATGCCCCCACCACATGATTGACAAGATCGTGCTACTCAGCTATATTACACAGGGTATGAGGCCCCAAGATAAGACCATACTGGAAAGTGCCAGCAATGGGTCTATGAAGAAGTACTAGACCACTGATGAAGCTTGGCAATTGATCAGTGATTTAGCTGAATCCACTAGGAACCACAGACAAAAGCAAGGCCATTCAAAAACTGTTGCAGAAGTATCTTCTAGCAGAGAGACTACTGCTCTAACTCAAAGCATCTGTGAAATGACCAACTTGCTGAAGCAAATGTAGTTGAATCAACAAGCTCAGCAAGTTCAACCTCCACCACAGCAAAACCAACAACTAGTCCCACAAAGAATTTGCGAAATCTGTGCTGATTATAGCCATTACACTGATGAATGCCCACAGCTCCAACATGAAGACAACATGGTGGCATCCACTCACAACTTCTATGACCACCCCAACCAAGGGTACAATCAAAGTGGAAATAATAACCATGGATGGCAGGACAATTCTAACCAGAATTGGAGGGACAACAATAACAGAGGAGGCAGAGATAATCAGGGAAATCAGAGGTGGAACAATAATAACAATAGGCAGCAAAATCAACCTTACAGAGCACCTCACCTGAGGCAGAACCAAGGACCACAAAATAATCAGCAGTAGACCTCTCAATTTACTCATTCTTCGTTATCTTCTAATGAAGATCTACTACAATCTTTTGAGAAAAGACAATAGACCATGGAGACCAACATCATGAATAGTATTAATGCCAGTCTGAATGGTCTCACCTCTACTATGCAAGCTTTTATGACACAGTTTGTACCAGCACAAAATTCCAATAACCAACCTTCAAGCACCACTGGAATCCCCTCTCAACCATTACCCAACCCAAAGGGAGGCATTAATGCCATCACCCTGAGGTCCGAAACCACACTGCAGGAGAGGAATCAGGAGGAACCAAGCTCACCAGAATATGCCTCAGCTGAAGAGGTGGTAGAAATCGAAGATGTTGAAGAGGAAGAGGATATGCAGGACGTAGCTGAAGAAGAGATAGCTCAACCACAGGAGGAAACACCAAAAAGCGCAGGCACCACAGAAAACACCACTCCCATTCCATTTCCACAAGTTGCAAGGAAGCCCAGGAAGCAGCTGGAACCCGATCCTAAAATGGTAGAGATATTCAAAAAGGTTAAGGTAACTGTTCCCCTTTTTGATGTTATTCAGCAGGTACTTAAATATGCAAAGTTTCTAAAAGACTTATGTATCCATAAAGACAAAATTAATGAATTAGAAACTATTCCTTTAGGTAGTTCTATATCTGCTTTAATGGGAGGATTACCTGAAAAATGTAGTGATCCAGGTCCTTGCATAGTTAGTTGTACTATTGGTGGTGTAGTAATTTATGATTGCATGTGTGATTTAGGAGCATGTGTCAGTATAATGCCTTTGTCTATATATGATGTTTTGAGGCTCCCTCCCTTAAAAAGGTCGGCAGCTCATTTTGTGTTAGCAGATAAAAGCATTATTACAGTGGCTGGAGTTGCTGAAGATGTTTTGGTGAACATTAAAGGGCTCACATTTCCCACTGATTTTTATATCTTGGAGATGCCCCACAATGATTCAGATAAGCCATCATCAATCCAACTTGGAAGACCATTCCTGAAGACATCAAAATTCAAATTGGATGCTTTTTCAGGAACATACTCCTTTGAAATAGATGGCCGCATAGTAATCTTCAATCTGAATGGAGTCATTAACAACCCCCCAGAAGATCGTTCCATCTTCCAGTGTGATGTCATAGACGAAAGTGTGGCTGAAATTCAAAAGGAAGAGTTCGAAGAGTGGCACACTGGACAAGGTCCAAGTGTGGGGACCCTCTTAACTGACAATGGAGGCACTTCGCCATTTTCACAAGCCCCAGATAATCCAGAGCCCGCCCATGATCAAAAGTTAGAATTGAAACCTCTCCCTCCACATCTCAAATATGCTTATCTTGAGGATGAGCAGAAGCTTCCGATTATTATTGCAAGGGAACTGACTTCTCAACAAGAAGAGCAGTTACTGGATGTACTGAGGAAGCATAAGAAGGCAATTGGGTAGAATTTGGCAGACATAGTGGGAATCAACCCTCAAGTATGTGAGCACAGAATATTTTTAGAAGAGGGAGCAAGACCTATCCGTCAACCCCAAAGAAGATTGAATCCCACCATCTTGGAAGTTGTCAAAAAGGAAGTGACCAGACTATTGGAAGCAGGTATCATATATCCCATCTCAGACAGTGAATGGGTAAGCCCAGTACAAGTGGTGCCCAAGAAGTCTGGAGTCACTACAGTGAAGAGTGAGCATGGAGAGCTCATAGCAACTAGAGTTCAAAATGCTTGGAGAGTCTGCATTGATTACAGGCGTCTCAACCAAGCTACCCGTAAGGATCACTACCCACTTCCATTCATTGATCAAATGCTGGATCGCCTGTCAGGTAAATCATATTATTGCTTTTTAGATGGTTACACAGGTTATTTCCAGATTCGTATAGCTCCTGAGGATCAGGAAAAGACTACTTTTACGTGTCCTTTTGAGACTTATGCTTATAAGAGAATGCCCTTTGGCTTGTGTAATGCACCAGCTACTTTCCAAAGGTGCATGATGAGTCTTTTCTCTGATCTTATTGAGGACTGTATGGAAGTTTTTATAGACGATTTTAGCATTTATGGTGATTCTTTTAGCCTTTGCTTAGATGGATTATCTAGAGTATTAGATAGATGTGTTAATACAAACCTTGTATTGAATTTCGAAAAATGCCACTTTATGGTAAAACAACGGATTGTATTAGGACATGTGGTATCTAATAATGGCATTTCTGTAGACCCAGCAAACGTGAATGTTATTTCTAGTTTACCTTACCCCTCTTCTGTGAGGGAAGTCCGTTCGTCCCTTGGCCATGCAGGTTTCTACAGGAGATTTATTAAGGACTTTAGTAACGTGGCACTTCTTTTATCCAGATTACTGCAGAAGGATATCGAGTTCGAGTTCAGTGAGGATTGCAAACAAGCGTTTGATAAGCTGAAGACTGCTCTAACACAAGCCCCAATTGTGAGAGGACCAGACTGGAGCCAGCCATTTAAAATCACGTGCGATGCTTCCAACCATGCAGTAGGAGTAGCGCTGGCTCAGCGTGAAGGTAAGGATCCTTTTGTTATTGCCTATGCGTCTAAGACTTTAGACACTGCCCAGTCCAATTATACTACTACTGAGAAAGAGCTTCTTGCTATTGTTTTTGCTCTGGATAAATTCCGGGCTTATTTACTTGGTACTAGAGTAGTAGTGTATTCCTACCATACAGCTCTAAAGTATCTATTAGCTAAAAAGAAATCCAAACCAAGACTTATATGTTGGATACTGATGTTACAAGAATTTGATTTAGAAATAAAGGATAGGAGTGGTAATCAAAATTTAGTAGCAGACCACTTGAGTCGCCTTGAACATATTAAGGATGATTCTACTCCTATAGATGATAATTTTCCTTTTGACAACCTGCAAGCAGTATCTGAGGTAGCCCCTTGGTATGCACCTGTTGCTAATTATTTAGTTACAAGCCGAGGTGTCAAACAGAGAAATTAAGCGTATCTTACAAAAGATAGTAAAGCCTCATAGAAAAAACTAGAGCACCAGGCTACAAGATGCACTGTGGGCATATAGAACAGCATACAAGACACCCATTGGGATGAGTCCCTTCCGCTTGGTTTATGGAAAAGCTTGTCATCTCCCAGTTGAAATAGAACACAGAGCCTTCTGGGCAGTTAAGGAGTGCAACATGGGAATTGAGAATGCCAGAGCTGAAAGGAAGTTGCAACTGCAGGAACTGGAGAACCTTCGCCTAGAAGCTTATGAGAATTCCAGAATTTACAAGGAAAAGATGAAAGCTGTGCATGATCAAAACATCAAGAAGAAAGAGTTTCAACCTGGAGATTTTGTCCTCCTTTACAAATCTCGACTAAGGCTCATGCCCGGTAAGTTGAGATCCAAAATGGAAAGGTCCATATAGAGTAGAGAAGGCTGAACCATACGGAGTCTATCACCTAAGCATCCTTCAAGCTCTGAACTTATTAAGGCTAATGGACAACGCCTGAAGCTGTACCATGGTGAGAAGGTGCAAAAAAATAAGGAGCTTGAGATCTTCCGCTTGGAAGATCCCCACATAGCAGCAGATTGAGCTAGTGGAGCGTCCAACTTACGGACGTTAAAGCAAAGTGCTTGGTGGGAGACAACCCACCGCGGTATGATCGTTCTTTTCTTCACTTTTAGTTTTTTTCTTCCTTAATAACTCTTCTCTTTATTAGTGCTTTCGTGCTCTTTCATTTACATGTCATTATATTTCCTTACAAAAAAAAAAGAAGGGATTTTTTGCCACGCGACGCAATCGCACCAGTGACGCGTCCGCGTCGCAAAGGGGGTGGAGAAAACATATAAATGAACAGAGAGTCTGGCTGGAGCACGGCTGGAGGCGTGCCAATGGCACAAACCGACCCACGCGACCGCGTCCCTGACGCGTTCACGTCGCATGGGAATCATGGCCTCCCCCGCAACTGCGTGCCACACGCGACCGCGTGCCCTGAGTTTTCGACGTAAAAGGGGTGCACAGTAACATTCTGTGCGAGAGTGATGCTGGATTGGTGCTGGAAGCACAATCCTTGTCACATGACCGCGTCGCCGACGCGGCCGCGTCACCCATTTTATAACGCACACTCACGCGATCGCGTGACCCACGCGATCGCGTCACCCCAGTTTGGCAATTAAATTAAAATGAACAGAGAGTTGTGCTGGAGCGAGGCTGCACTCGCGCCAGCAGCGTAACACGGGTCACGCGACCGCGTGACCGACGCGATCGCGTCCTTTTACCTTCGCGCACCCACGTGGCCGCGTCGCATGCGCCGCACAGCTCAACCTAAATTGCCAAATTATCTTATCTTTCTCTCTTCTAAATCCTAATTTTCCTTTTCCCTCCTTCTTTCTTCCCTCCTCCTTCCTCTTTCTATCTCACCTTTCACTCTCTATCCCTCTCACCACCATTAACAAGATTTTACCTTCTTCTTCCTTCTTCAGTTTTCTATCATTCTTATTATATTATGTATATATATTATTATTTTCTTTTTCTTTTCTTTCTCTTTTCAATTTTTTTTATTTTTCTTCTTCTTCTTTTCTTTTCTTTACATGGTGTTAGAAACCTTTTGAGTCATCATCCCTCATTATATGCTTGTGGAGTATTGCAAATTATTTGACAATTATTTTTAAGGAATTGCTTGCATGTTCATCTTCATATTTTCTATACCCTATTCACCATGCATGCTATGTGTTTGTAAAAATGCTCATATGGCATTATGCACTTCTCTATGTCGTTACACTTTTCAATGCTTGCTTTTCACAACTTTCCCTTATTATTTTATTAATTGAATTTAATTGTCAATACAAACGTGATGGTTTGTTACAAAGTATTTCTTGGTCTATGCTACTCATGCCCTTTGCCAGCATGCCAATAAACACCTTGCATTCAATTGTCTTTATATGCACTAGCTATTTTCCATAGTTGGCTTCTCACACGTACTCGCGAGCATGTGATAATGTAAGAATATCTTAATGTGCATCCATCACCCCCTTTTCCATTTTCCTTCCTTGCTGTATATCTCTTTGAATTTAATTTACTTTCTCTTCCCTTCTTTTAGGATGGCCACCAAGAAAGGAAAGGAGAAAGCAACTTCCAGACCACCAGCAAGAAGAGAAACTAAAAGAGCATTAGTGGCAGAGCCTTCTTCCACCGCAGTCAAGCCCTTAACAAAAAGAATTAAGAGGATAATAAAGGTTGACGAAAAGGAGAAAGCCTTTCCAGCAAAGGACACTGCGCGATTTCCCAATCGCTACTGTGAGCAGATGTTCCCTATCCTGGCAGAAAGGAATTATAACAATGAATACCTTCTTATCCTCCCGTCCAATATTGCTACCTTTGTTGAGCCGCAAATTGAGCGAAGACAATGGGGTTTCCTATGGAGACAGCCGAGGCAGGTCAATCTTTCTTGGGTAGTTGAGTTCTACTCCAACTTCTACATGCCGACCTTGCAGTCTGTTTATGTCCGGCAGAAGCAAGTCCCCATCACAGAAGAGGCCATTCAGCAAGCTCTGAGTCTTCCCCCTATTCTAGAAGGAATGGACGCCTTCCAAGAAGCCACACTTAAGCGCCAGAGGTACCAATTTGATTGGGACTCCGTTCTCGAAGTCATCGCATTACCTGGCAGCCGTTGGATCTACGGATACCACCGTACCCGCCCTAAGGGAATCTTGGCTTCAGCACTTACCTTGGAGGCTCGCGTATGGGCACAGATCATGTCCCATTACGTCTTTCCGAGCACTCATGAGTCCTCCTTCACTGCAGACATGGCTGTTCTACTATGGTGCATCCTTACAGTCCAACCTCTGAATCTCGCAAGACATATCCGAAATGCTATGGAACACGTACAAATTATGGGTAACTTACCTTTCCCTGCCTTGGTCTCAGATCTTGTCTCAGCAGCCGGAGTCTCCTACAGAGCTGGGGACACCAAAGCCATGCTTCCACGGGATGATCAGTATGTCCCTAACAGGAAATACCTCAGACTCTCAGCAGCCACTACAAGCCTTCCTACTGCTCCAGTTGAAGATAATCCTTCTTCAACACCACAAGCATCTACAACTGAGAAATTGCTCCAGCAGATAATCGAACGGTTGGATCNNNGTGAACTTTAAAGATTACATTAAGTGTGTAAGAGTTATGTTAGAGCTTGGGTTAATTAAAGATTCAATTTATTAGCTCACTTGACCAAATATACACCCCTACCTATACCTTAGCCCCATAACAACCTTGAAAAGACCTCGTGATGTTTGCATTGATGTATTAACTGTTGTTGATTGGTTAGGAGAAGAACAAAATTAAGAAAGCATGATTAGAGAAGGATAGAGTGATCACCCTATACACTAGAGATTAGAGCGTACATACATTATCAGTGAGGGTTCAATACTTAAATTTTCATGTTCCCTGCTTTCATGAGCTATCTTCTTGCGCTTTTATCCATTTTATTGTATAATGATAGAATTAGTGGAATTTGATTTGTAATTGTTTTGAAGAGCTTATTTACTTTTGATCAAGTAGGCAAGAACCATATAGTTGCATTTATTTATATGTATATAGGTTTGCATTACATTTCATGAGTTTCTACATGTTCATACTTATTTCCTTATCTCCTTCAATTAAGCATGAGGACATGCTAATGTTTAAGTGTGGGGAGGTTGATAAACCACTATTTTATGGTTTATATTGTGTTTTTAATTGTGTGGTTTTATCATGATCCTTACCCACTTATTCATTAAATTAGCATGCATTTAGATTTCCTTCATGAATTTATTACACGTTTGAAAACTGCTTCCTAGAGACTTTAATTATTCAATTTTAATTCTCCTCTATTCCATTCGATGTCGTGATCTCTGTGTTAAGTGTTTCAGACTTTATAGGGCATGAATGAGTTGGAGATTGAAAAGGAAGCTAGCAAAAATGGAAGAAACACAAGAATTTTGAGGAGATAACCAGCGAGAAGTGACGCGGTCGCATGGCTCACGCGACCACGTGAAGGAGAGCAACTCGCAGCGACGCGGCCGCATGGCTCACGCGGCCGCGCGGATTCGAAAGCCCAAGCGACGCGGTAGCGTGGACGACGCGAACGCGTGGCGAGGAAAAACGCAAATGATGCGTCTGCATGGATGACGCGATCGCGTGACATGTGCGATCTGCATAATCTGCAGAATTTGTTAGGGGCGATTTTGGACCCTATTTCGGCCCAGTTTTTGGCCCGGAACAGCAGACTAGAGTCAGAGAACATGCAGAAACAAATAACACATTCATTCGAAGACAGTTTGAGATCTAGTTTTACTTTCTAGGTTTTAGAAATTTAATTTTCAATTGATCTTAGCATTGGAACATTGAGAAGAGTTACTTCCTTATCAAGACTTCGTCATTCTAGTTTGTTTTCTCAACTTGGTTTTATTCTTCCATGTTCTTTGCTTTGTTCAATTTTGTCATTCAGATACTTTTATGATTATTTAATGCAAGGATTATTTCTTTTTATTTCAATTTCAATTCCAATAATCATGTCTTCTTTTAATCCCCTTTCATGTGTTATGGATTTATTATTTACAATGCATGAGTAGTTTCTTTACTTGATGGGGAGTTAATTAAAAAGGAACTCTTGAGTTGGAAGGATTGAAAGAAAATTTGTAATTGGGTTAATTGTTGGATTGTTATCCTGTCACCAACGCCAATCCCTTTGAACTAAGTGGGTTGCAACTTGTGAACAGATCTAGCATTCCAACTTGTTTGAATTTCCCTTACATAGTAAAGGATAACCAAACAGAGCAACCATTAATTATAAATCAATCTTAAAATCTTTCCATCCATAATAGAAATTCCAACTAATCAACTCCCAATCAAGACTTTTATTCATATTAATTAAATTTCCTTAATTTACATTCCAATTTACTTAACTCAACTTCTTGGAATATCTGATTAATAAAATAGCACACTTTTCTGCAACTCATTGGGAAACGACCTGGGACTTAAAACTCCTAGTAATTTTTAATTTAATTTTCTGTGACATATTTCTAAATTGATAGGCAGATTTTCGGTGAGTTAAGAACTATACTTGCAACGTAACCATTTTAATAATTTTTAATTCACCAGTTTCTGTGTCTCATCAATAAGCTCTTAGGGGTGCCTTATCACTTGGTAACTTGGGTTAACTTACCCGGGATTATCAGCTGAAAGTCCACTATCAAGAGTAACCCTTGCTACAGAACACTTAGTAACCCAAAGAGGTGCTGGACACCAAGGTCTCAAGAAATAAAATAAACAAATCATGTGCTTGTGGTGTGTATGTATGGGGGAAAGAGACTTGAGGGAGTAAGTCCTTAGGGGTGTCTTAACACCTAGCACCTTGAACCAACTGGTTCGGGAGTGTTGGCTGAAAGCTTATCTTAAAGAGTCGCCCCCTCACAGAGCACTCAGCCTAAGAGCACAATCAAACCCTGAAAACTACAAAAGGATCAATGAATAAAAGTCTCATAGGGTGCAATCAAGTGAGTATTCAAGACATGATAAAGGTCTGAAAGCCAGTGAAGGAATGAACCTAAGTTGCTATACATGAAACCACCATAAAACCAAGGACATGACTTCCACAATAGTGACTCATATCTCTTAGCATTTCATTCATCATTCTCTTGTTCCAGTACTTGCTTAGGGACAAGCAAGCTTTAAGTTTGGTGTTGTGATGCCAGGGCATTTTGGCCAATTTCACTGACCTTTTCTTTATGGTTTTAGGGTAGTTTCATGCACTTTCTTAGGAAATAAGCAAGTTTTGGGTAGAATTTCACTTACATCTTGATTCAAGCAAACATTGTGATTTTTATATGAATTCATGAGAATTATGCATAAATTGAATGACAAATTGGATGATGCATATCTCATAACTTGGACTAGAACTTTGATGCACTTTATTGCTTGATTTCAGGACAAAGGAAGCAAGGAAGAACAACGTTAGCAGCCACGTTAGTCTAACTAACGTGACCTCTAACGTGGAATGGGAGCTAGCTTGCAACGTTAATGAGAAAAGTAATCGTCAATAACGTCCTCGAGGCCATCATAGCCCATGTTAAGAGTCACGTTAACTAAGTTAACGTGAACTTTAACGTGGAAGAAGCAAATGAAGCCAACGTTAGTGACACTCACCTTTGTCACTAACGTTGGACCAAGCTCATAATGGCCACGTTAAGAGCCACGTTAACTCAGTTAACGTGGACTCTAACGTGGGGAAGCAAAAGAATGGCCAACGTTAGTGACACTCACCTTTGTCACTAACGTTGGACTAAGCCACTTTGAGCCACGTTAGATGCCACGTTAACTTAGTTAACGTGGAAGCTAACGTGGAGGGAGCAAGAATCACCAACGTTAGTGACACTCACCTTTGTCACTAACGTTGGAATGAGCCACTATAAGCAACGTTAACTCCCATGTTAACTTAGTTAACGTGGAAGCTAACGTGGGTTGAAGAATGATGAGCCAACGTTAGTGACACTCACCTTTGTCACTAACGTTAGAGATGGCTATCACCACCACGTTAGAAGCCACCTTAACCTAGTTAACGTGAACTCTAACGTGGCAAGTGGTGTGATGACAAGTCATCTTAGCCTAGTTTCACTAGTCTTTTTCTTTTGTTTTCAATTGATTTTATGCACTTTCTTGAGCCATAAGTAAGCCAATTGGGTAGAATTTTATGTTTCCTTTGATTCAATCAACCATGGATAAATTGATGCATTTTCATGAGATTTTGTGCTATAATTTTCATATATTATGAAAGAGAAACAATCTCATGATTTTGACCATAGCTTTGATACTTTTGATTGATTGATGATAGGTGAAAAAGCCTTGAAGAAGGTTGAAGAAAAGAAGATGGCAAGAGCAAAAAGGAGGACTAACGTTTGAGCTAAAGTTTGCCTCAAAGTTAAGCTCAAACGTGAGGAAAGGCAAAATTCCATCCAGGGAGGCCAAAAGCTTGTGCCAACGTTTGCCTCAAAATTAAGGTCAAACGTTGGCTTGAAAAATTTCACCCAGGAGGCCAAAAAGCTTGCGCCAACGTTTGCCTCAAACTTGAGGTCAAACGTTGGCGCCATTTTAGCATGAAGAAGAGTCCCTGATTGAAGGTTTAATTGAGCCACGTTTGCGCCAACATTTGCCTCAAACGTTGGCCCAAACGTTGGCCAAAAGAGATGCAATGGAGGAGCCACGTTTGAGCTCAAGTTTGACCTCAAACTTTGAGCCAAACGTGGATGGCAGCAAAAAGGGGCAATCTGCTACAAAAAGTTTGAGTCAAAGTTTGCCTCAAACTTTGACTCAAGCTTAAATGGTTCATGGCCCGGTTCACAAGTGGGTTTTTTTCCAACTCCAAGAGCAATCAACAGAGGCTTTTGTCAACCCAATTCCATCAAGAGCAAGGGCCCAATTCAAAGCTTGAAGATCATTTGAAGAGAGTGTATAAATAGCTTAGAATTTAAGTTTTCGGGGAGCTTTCCTTTTAGAATTTTTAATACTTACAGTAGAGAGCGCATCTTTACATTTGAGTTGTTGCATTTAGAATTTGAGAGTTCCTGGGAAGGAGAATTGAATTCTCTTCCTCTGGGTTATTTTTGCTTTCTTTTCTACATACTTTGTTTGAGTCTTGGGTGTTGAGAATTGGGAAAATTCTGTCTCAATCTCACCTTGAGATCTCTTGTTTACTTTTTCTGCACAATTGAATTTGAATTTCTCTTCACTGCTTCATCGTCTTTCTACTGCTTGATATTTACTTTTCTTGCAATTGAATTCTAAATTTGGATCTAGGAAGGCCTCGAGATCTAGACTTGGTTATCTAGTCTCTTGGGTCCTGAGATCTGGAGTTATCATTTTATTTTCTCTGTTGAATGCTTTTCAAGTTCATTTACATTTCCATTTTAGATCCGGTTCAATTCAAGTCATCTTCTACTCTTCTATGTGTTGAGATTTACTGTTCTTTTGTTTAATTTTTGCAATCCCACATCCCTGACCCATTTACAATTCAAGACATTTACGTTTATTGCACTCTAAGATTCTGCAATTTACATTTCTTGCGTTCTAAGTTTCTGCCATTTAATTTCTTGTTCTTTAAGATTCAGCACTTTTATTTTCCGTTCTCTTTAATTTATTGCAATTTCCCCTTCTCCCTTTACATTTCAAGCAATTTAGCTTCTGCAAATTACAAACCACTCAACCAATACTTGATTCGCTTGACTAAATCAACCACTAAACTAAAATTGCTCAATCCTTTAATCCCTGTTGGATCGACCTCACTCATGTGAGTTATTATTACTTGATATGACCCGGTACACTTGCCGGTGAGTTTTGTGTTGGATCATTTTCCACACATCAAGTTTTTGGCGCCGTTGCCGGGGATTGAAATAGATTGACAATGATTAAGTGAAGTGGAGGTCTAGATCAAGAACTTTTTTTCTTTTCTGTTTCTTTAATTTTTTTAACATACTAACTGTTTGAATTTTTGCTTAAGCTAACTAAAACTTCATTCTAGCAATAGATTGAAGTGTCACTGGTTGCGCGTTTTTTTTGTTTTGTTTGTATGTCAGGTACAGGGAGAGCTACTCCTGTTTTATCTGAAGCTGACCAGAGAACACTCAGGAGATTAAGAAGAGCTGAAAGAGGGAAAGGCATTATTGGAGAGGAAGAATCTGAGGAGGAATATCACGAGATGGAAGGAGATCCATCTAATCCCAATCATCCAGAAGGAGGGGTTAACAATAACCCACAACAGAGGAGAGTACTGGCCTCCTATACATTTGCAAATGCTAGACATTGTGGAAGCAGCATTCTTACCCCTAATGTCAATGCAAATAACTTTGAACTGAAGCCACAACTCATCACATTGGTCCAAACCAACATCTATCCACTTTCTTGAGGATTTGTGACACAGTTAAAAGCAATGGAGTGCACCCTGACATATACAAGCTACTGTTATTCCCATTCTCTCTCAGGGACAAGGCCACTCAATGGCTAGAAACATTTCCGAAGGAAAGCATCAACACTTGGGATGATTTGGTGAGCAAGTTTCTTGCCAAGTTTTACCCCCCTCAAAGGATCATTAGGTTGAAGACTGAGGTGCAGACATTCACACAAATGGATGCTAAAAATCTATATGAGGCATGGGAAAGATATAAAGCGCTGCTGAGGAAATGTCCACCAGAGATGTTCACTGAGTGGGACAAGCTGCAGAACTTCTATGAAGGGCTCACTCTAAAGGCTCAAGAGGCACTTGATCACTCAGCTGGAGGATCATTGCAACTAATGAAAATTGCAGAAGATGCTCAAAACCTCATTGACATGGTGGCTAATAACCAGTATTTCTTTGCTCATCAAAGGCAATGCCAACCATCACAAAGAAGAGGAGTAATGGAGCTGGAAGGAGTGGATTCAATTCTGGCTCAAAACAAAATGATACAGCAGCAGATTCAGCAATAATTTGAGCAAATGGCCAAAAGAATTGATGGCCTACAAGTAGCATCAATGAGTGCCACAAGCCAACCAACAACTCCTTGGGGGCAGAATGAGGAGAACCAAGAAGAACAACAACAAGAGCAAGTGCAGTATATGCATAACCAAGGATCAAATGAGGTGTATGGTGATACCTACAATCCATCTTGGAAGAACCAACCAAACCTCATATGGGGGATAATCACAACCAGAACCAACAACCATGGCAGAGGAACTCAAACCCAAACACTTTAAGAAATAACCAAAATCACAACCAGCAGCAAACTAACCAAAACCCTTACAGAAAACCCCAAAACAACTATCCCAACTCCAACCATTACCCATCCAATAACCAATCCACCAACCAAAACACCTACCATCAACCATCAACACCCCATATCCAAGCAACCTCACATGACTCTCAGAAGATCACCAATCTGGAAATGTTAATGGAAAAGATGATGAAGCACCAAGAAATGACAACGAAGAACCAGGAAGCCTCCATGAAGAATATGGAAAGGCAAATTGGCCAGCTCTCTAAACACCTTGCAACAGAAAGACCATTAAGTTCCCTGCCAAGTGGCACAATTCCAAATCCTAAGGAAGAGTGCAAGGCGATACAGTTAATAAGTGGGAGAACATTGATGAGCAACAATGACACTACAAAGAAACAAGTGGAGAACAGCAAAAGGCCAATAGAGAAGGAAAAGCCAACACACGCAGAGGAAGCCAATGATCAAAATATGATGCCAAACAATAACACTGAGAAGCAAAGAAGGAAAGAAGACCAACAAACCACTTCACAAAAGGGAGAAGAAGAAGCAATTCAAGGACAGCAGCAAGTGAAAAAGAGCATTACACTTCCACTGCCATATCCCCAGAGGTTCCGCAAAGACACTAAGGACCAACATTTTCATAAGTTCCTTGAGACTTTCAAGAAACTGGAGATCAACATTCCCTTGGCTGAAGCACTTGAGCAAATGCCCCTATACGCCAAGTTTTTGAAGAAGCTTATCAACAAAAGAGAAGTTGGGATTGGAAAGAGACTATATTGCTTACTGAGGAATGCAGGGCTTTGATTCAAAAAGGGCTTCCCCCTAAGCTTGAAGACCCTGGGAGTTTCTTTCTGCCTTGCACCATTGGGGAATTAACCATCACTAAGGCAATGTGCGATCTAGGAGCAAGTATTAACTTAATACCCTTTCTTTGGTGAAAAAGTTACGTATAGAGGAAGTTAAACTGGTACAAATGTCTCTAGAACTGGTGGATAAGTCAATGGTATACCCTAGGGGTGTGATTGAAAACCTTCTAGTCAAGGTGGACAAATTCATATACCCTGCAGACTTTGTGGTTTTAGATTCAGATGAGGATGAAAGTGATTCCATCATACTTGGGAGACCTTTCTTGGCCACTGCTAGGGCTATCATAGACGTAGAGCAAGGCGAATTGACTCTCAGAATGCATGATGAGAGTGTCACTCTGAGAGTATTACCAGAAACACAGCTCAGTGATGAGAAGAAAGACTATATGGAACTCAACAAGGAAGAATCACAGTTAAAGGAAGGAAGTAACAAGACAATTAACAGCAACCTCCCAAAGCAAGAGATTGTGCAGAATGATGCAGAAATTCAAGAAGATATTGAAGAGTTAGCCACTAAGAAGAGAAATCTCCAAGGTAAGCCTACGGCCAAAGAAGAAAGGTCAACAAAAGGAAGGAAGAAACACAAGAACAAAACAAAAAGGGGCTGGAAGAATAAAAAGATTCTAACAGAAGGGCTTTTCTTTGAGTTTTGCTGGGTAGTTTTGGAGAGCTTTTGGTTAGGAGTTATTTTGGGATTCTGAGTCTTGGGGAAGGAGAATTGAATTCTCTTCCTCTTAGTTTCTTGTTTTCAATTTCATTTATACTTGTCTTGAATCTTGAGTTGAAGAATTGAGGAAATTATGTCTCAATCTCACCTTGAGATCTCTTTCTGTTTTGATTTACTGCATCATTGAGAATTTGCGATTTCACTACTTTTCTTCTACTGCTGGATCTTTACTTTTCTTGCAATTGAATTCTCAATTTGGATCTAAGAAGGAATTGAGATCTACACTTGGTTATCTAGTCTCTTGGGTCCTGAGATCTAAAATTTTATTTTGATTTCTCTGTTGAACGCTTCTTCAAGCAATTTACATTTTCTGTTTGAGATCTACTGCAATTAAATTCATCTTTTACTTCCCTGCTTGTTGCAATTTACTTTTCCTTGTTTAATTTCTACAATCCCAATTCCCAACTCCTTTTATAATTCAAGCAATTTACATTTCTTGCACTTTAAGATTCAGCCATTAACATTTCTTGTAATCTAAGTTTCTGTAATTTACATTACTTGTTCTTTAAGATTCAGCTTATTTACTTTCTTTGCTCTTTAATTTCCTGCAATCTACCCCTCTCCCTTTACATTTTAAGCAATTTAGTTTCTGCAATCACAAATCACTTAACTCAACTTCTGTTTGCTTGACTAAATCAACCACTAAACTAAAATTGCTCAATCCTTCAATCCCTGTGGGATCGACCTCACTCACGTGAGTTATTATTACTTGATGCGACCTGGTACACTTGCCGGTGAGTTTTGTGTTGGATCGTTTTCCACACATCAAGTTTTTGGCGCCGTTGCCAGGGATTGAAATAGATTGACAATGGTTAAGTGAAGTGGAGGTCTAGATCAAGAACTTTTTTTCTTTTCTGTTTCTTTAATTTTTTTAACACACTAATAGTTTGAATTTTTGCTTAACCTAACTAAAACTTCATTCTAGCAATAGATTGAAGTGTCACTGGTTGCGTGTTTTTTTTGTTTTGTTTGTATGTCAGGTACAGGGAGAGCTACTCCTGTTTTATCTGAAGCTGACCAGAGAACACTCAGGAGATTAAGAAGAGCTGAAAGAGGGAAAGGCATTGTTGGAGAGGAAGAATCTGAGGAGGAATATCACGAGATGGAAGGAGATCCATCTAATCCCAATCATCCAGAAGGAGGGGTTAACAATAACCCACAACAGAGGAGAGTACTGGCCTCCTATACATTTGCAAATGCTAGACATTGTGGAAGCAGCATTCTTACCCCTAATGTCAATGCAAATAACTTTGAACTGAAGCCACAACTCATCACATTGGTCCAAAATAACTGCTCTTTTGGAGGAGGACCATTGGAGGACCCAAACCAACATCTATCCACTTTCTTGAGGATTTGTGACACAGTTAAAAGCAATGGAGTGCACCCTGACATATACAAGCTGCTGTTATTCCCATTCTCTCTCAGGGACAAGGTCACTCAATGGCTAGAAACATTTCCGAAGGAAAGCATCAACACTTGGGATGATTTGGTGAGCAAGTTTCTTGCCAAGTTTTACCCCCTTAAAGGATCATTAGGTTGAAGACTGAGGTGCAGACATTCACACAAATGGATGCTGAAAATCTATATGAGGCATGGGAAAGATATAAAGCGCTGCTGAGGAAATGTCCACCAAAGATGTTCACTGAGTGGGACAAGCTTCAGAACTTCTATGAAGGGCTCACTCTAAAGGCTCAAGAGGCACTTGATCACTCAGCTGGAGGATCATTGCAACTGATGAAAACTGCATAACTGCTCTTTTGGAGGAGGACCATTGGAGGACCCAAACCAACATCTATCCACTTTCTTGAGGATTTGTGACACAGTTAAAAGCAATGGAGTGCACCCTGACATATACAAGCTGCTGTTATTCCCATTCTCTCTCAGGGACAAGGTCACTCAATGGCTAGAAACATTTCCGAAGGAAAGCATCAACACTTGGGATGATTTGGTGAGCAAGTTTCTTGCCAAGTTTTACCCCCTTAAAGGATCATTAGGTTGAAGACTGAGGTGCAGACATTCACACAAATGGATGCTGAAAATCTATATGAGGCATGGGAAAGATATAAGGCTCTGCTAAGGAAATGTCCACCAGAGATGTTCACTGAGTGGGACAAGCTGCAGAACTTCTATGAAGGGCTCACTCTAAAGGCTCAAGAGGCACTTGATCACTCAGTTGGAGGATCATTGCAACTAATGAAAACTGCAGAAGAAGCTCAAAACCTCATTGACATGGTGGCTAACAACCAGTATTTCTTTGCTCATCAAAGGCAACGCCAACCATCACAAAGAAGAGGAGTAATGGAGCTGGAAGGAGTGGATTCAATTCTTGCTCAAAACAAAATGATGCAGCAGCAAATTCAGCAATAATTTGAGCAAATGGCCAAAAGAATTGATGGCCTACAAGTAGCATCAGTGAGTGCCACAGGCCAACCAACAACTCCTTGGGGGCAGAATGAGGAGAACCAAGAAGAACAACAACAAGAGCAAGTGCAGTATATGCATAACCAAGGATCAAATGAGGTGTATGGTGACACCTACAATCCATCCTGGAAGAACCACCCAAACCTCAGATTGGGGGATAATCACAACCAGAACCAACAACCATGGCAGAGGAACTCAAACCCAAACACTTTAAGAAACAACCAAAATCACAACCAGCAGCAAACTAACCAAAACTCTTATAAAAACCCCAAAACAACTACCCCAACTCCAACCATTACCCATCTAATAACCAACCCACCAACCAAAACACCTACCATCAACCATCAACACCCCATAACCAAGCAACCTCACATGACTCTCAGAGGTTCACCAATCTGGAAATGTTAATGGAAAAGATCATGAAGCACCAAGAAATGACAACGAAGAACCAAGAAGCCTCCATGAAGAATATGGAAAGGAAAATTGGCCAGCTCTCTAAACACCTTGCAACAGAAAGACCATCAAGTTCCCTGCCAAGTGACACAATTCCAAATCCTAAGGAAGAGTGCAAGGCGATACAATTAAGAAGTGGGAGAACATTGATGAGCAACAATGACACTACAAAGAAACAAGTGAAGAACAGCAAAAACTTAAAAGAACTTAAACCCACCAGGATGTCATTGGTCATGGCTGATAGATCAATCAAAACACCCAATGGAATCGTGGAAAACCTGTTGGTGAAGGTTGGGGAGTTTATTTTCCCAGCGAATTTTGTGATTTTGGATACTGAAGAGGAAGGAAACAATTTAATCATTTTGGGAAGGCCATTTCTAGCCACAGTAAGAGATGTAGGAAAAGGAGAAATGATCTTCAGGGTCCACAATGAACAAATGGTCATAAACGTTTTCAAGTCAATGCAACACATTCCTGAGCAAGAGGATTACATAAGAGTGGATATGATAGAGAGTTTGGTGGAAGAAATGTTGGAAGACAATCCTCAAGAGCAAGAAAGAAATCAAGAGACAACAGAAGGGCTCTCCAAAGGTGATAAAGTGCAATTGATCTATCAACAACTGGGAGCAAGCCAACAGACTGATGATCACTACACTGTCAGCAATATACTCTCATTAGAGCATGCTGAAATTGAACACCAAGGAACAAAGAGGAGGATCACAGACAGGGGGGACAAGTTGAGGCACTACAATCATCAACCACCATAAAAGAAAGCCCCAGTGTCAAGCTAGTGACAATAAAAGAGCGCTCCATGGGAGGCAACCCATGATTTAAGATTTCTGTCGTTTTAAATTCAATAAGCTATGATCACCCTAGCATGATTTCTTTTCTCATGAACGTACTTAATGAATGCATGCACTATTTTGAAACATATGCCAAGACTTCTAAGTTTGGTGTACCTTCAAGTACACCAAATTAGTTTTTCAAACACTCTTAGACCATATGCTTAGTCATTCCGATGAAGTATATGACCAAACATTAAGTTTGGTGTCTGCATATGTAGATGTTTTCGGAAGATCATTTCTTATTCATGAAATCAAAATCATGCACCGATGATCATACGTTGTTACCTTCTAGGACTTTACAATTGAAAATAAATTATACTCTGTGATGAAGGCATCAATTGTGATCAACTGCTGGCATTCTGCATTTACCCCTTAACAAGAGACAAGTTTGGTGTTCATCAAACCTTGATGCACTAATTAAGGGACACAATTGATTCTTCATGAAAAAAAAAATATATATATATATATAATAAAAGCATTTCTTATAAACATTTAACCAAGAGTGACATTGAGATTTCAAGAACACTAGTTGGAGGAAGAAACATTTTACACTATATGACCAAACATTAAGTTTGGTGTCCTCCAAGAAAAAAAAAAGAAAAGTCACGATTAAAATGAACATAAGGAATGAGAGTTCACATAGTTGTTTAATAAAAGAAGCTTTCTTGCCTCCGTTTCGTAATGTTTATCTTTGTTGTCTTGTTGTGACGGTTAGGTGGTCAAAGAATACTCAATGAAAGACACAAGACAAGGGGAGGGTATAGCATGAGGACAAAATCCCATCACATGCTTCAAAAAGTGAATCTGCACACCCTTTGGAATGAGCACGTTGAAGACCCTTGAAGAAGCAAGTTTTGTCCTCATTCAACCTTACATGCACACCTTTGATTTGCAAAATATTCAATTGCATCCCAGCCCGTGAATGAAAGCTTTCCAGATGAGCACCTTTTGCATATCCAGCAAGCACCTTGGTTTGCTGACATAGCAAACTACAAAGTGGGAAGGAAGATACCTCAAGAGTTCTCTAAGCAACAAGTGAAGAAGTTAATCAATGAAGCAAGGAAATTCTTGTGGGATGAACCCTTCTTGTTCAAGAGATGTTCTGATGGAGTAATTAGAAGGTGTGTCCCTGAGAGTGAAATAAGGGATATATTATGGCATTGCCATGGCTCAGCTTATGGTGGACACTTTGGCCCAGAAAGAACAGCTGCAAAGATACAGCAGAGTGGCTTCTATTGGCCAACTATCTTCAAAGATGCTAGAGAGTATGTTCACCAATGTAATGAATGCCAGAGAGTAGGAGGATTGACAAGAAGGAATGAGATGCCTCAAAATTTCATTTTGGAATTAGAATTATTTGATCTATGGAGAATTGATTTCATGGGACCCTTTCCCCCTTCCTATTCTTTCAGATATATATTAGTAGTAGTGGAGTACATCTCAAAGTGGGTGGAAGCCATAGCCACAACCACCTGTGATGCACAAATTGTCCTTCAATTCCTTAAGAAGCATATTTTCACTAGATATGAGTTCCCAAGGGTCTTGTGAGTGACGGTGGTGGCCATTTTTGCAACAAGCAGATGGAGAAACTCCTCCATAAATATGGATTCATTCATAAAGTAGCCACGCCATATCACCCCCAGACCAATGGACAGGCTGAATTAGCAAATAGGGAATTGAAGAAGATCTTGGAGAAGACAGTAAGAAGTACAAGAAAAGATTGGGCTTGGAAGCTGGAGGATGCACTCTGGGCATACAGGACAGCTTTCAAAACTCCCATTGGGAAGTCTCCCTTTCAGCTATTATATGGCAAATCTTGTCACCTCCCTATAGAGCTTGAACACAAAGTGTTTTGGGCTACTAAACTCCTAAACCTTGACTCTGAAGCAGCAGGGGAGAAAAGGTTGTTGCAGCTAAATGAGCTGGATGAATTTAGGCTAAAAGCCTATGAAAATGCCAAGATATACAAAGAAAAAGCCAAGAGGTGGCATGACAGGAAGATCTTGAAGAAAGAATTCAAACCTGGGCAGCAAGTACTCTTGTACAACTCACGACTCAAGATGTTCCCTGGCAAGCTTAAATCTAAGTGGATTGGTCCATATTTGGTAACCAAGGTTTTTCCTTATGGGAGTATTGAATTGCTAGACAAAGCAACAAAGAGTCAATTCACAGCAAATGGTCACAGAGCAAAGCTGTATTTAGGAGGACAATGGGACAAGGAAAAAGAGGTTCAGAGCCTACAGCCTTCTTGAAGAAAAAAATGAAGGATGTCAAGCTAGTGACATTAAAAGAGCGCTTGTTGGGAGGCAACCCAACCTGAGGTAGTTTTCTCTTTATAACCTTTTCAATAAAAATGTTGAATAATTGGTATGCATTGCAAGGAGCTAAGTCTAGTGTTACACATCAAAATAATTTAAGGGAGAATGAAGGATTCTAAGTTTGGTGTTCCACCAAAACCTCATTCTCACTTCCTGCATAGTACTAACTCCAAGCAATCAAATAGATTATTCAACTACTTAACTGCTCTATAGTTTTAACTCCATAACCTTTAGCAAGGACACAAGATTTTACATATAGTTAACCTGTTGCATCAGAAGAAGTGGCTAGGAATTAAGTTTGGTGTTTCCACACCAAATTAAATCCAAAAGCCACACTCAATTCATGCATACTAACCAGTCACCTAAGGGCTTGAGAAGCAAGCAACCTTTGAGAATTGTGCAGGGAACTAACCACCATTTGAAGACATTATGCACCACAACTCAAAAGGGGCACAACAGAAGGAAGAACAAAAAAAAAACTGCAAACCAACAGGTTGTATCTATACTTAACTCTTGCGGTTGAGAAATGCTTTGACTTATGACTTACTAAAGTGTTCATCTAGTACAAGTAGAATCACTCTTTGCAATAAGTAAGCTAGTCTAAGTGTGTGCTTGAGTGTTTACTTTCACTTAACTAAATGCATGCTTTGTTCCCTGCATCTTTAATTCAATAAAAGAAATGTTTGAAACATGAAGTGAGATGGTTCATTGCTAGCCAGAAGTCAAATAATAGTAAGTGGTGGGATGTATGTGTGATTCTATGATAGCTCACTTTTAGTGAATAAAAGAACTAGACTGTCTCCTTTTAAGTAGAAAGTAGCTCACTGTCTATGAATCTCAATCAAATAAGAGTCCTTGGTTAAAAAGAAAAACAAAAAGAGAAAAGAAAAAGCCAAAGGTGGCAACAGAACAAAAGAAAAAAAGAAATAAAGCTAGACACCAATCGCTTGAACCTTAGAATATATGCCTGTGGTGTCTTTGTACTAGGATCTGCTTGGATTATTAAGTTCTTTGGAGTGCATCAACACTTGGTAACTTGGGTTAACTAACCCGGGATTATCAACTGAAAGTCCACTATCAAAAGCAACCTAACTACAAGGCATTTAGTAACCCAAAGAGGTGCTGGGCATCAATGTTCTAAGAAGGAATGTGAGCCAAGTGTCTATAGTGAATAATGTGTCAAGCATAAATAAAGAAAAGAGCTTGTTACACATGACACTGAACTAAAGCTTATAAAAAAATAGTAACCAAGGACAAAGGAATAATGAGAGGTCATAGCAGTGTGTTGCTTGATGCTGAGATGAGACTTTCTAGGCCTAAATGTCAATAAGAAGTGAGTAGTTACATACTTACATAAAACCCCATGAGCTACCAATAATACTCTTCTAGCATAAACATCCTCTTCCATTTCATTCTTTCTTCTCAATAAATTCAGTACTTGCTTGGGGACAAGCAAGCTTTAAGTTTGGTGTTGTGATGACAAGTCATCTTAGCCTAGTTTCACTAGTCTTTTTCTTTTGTTTTCAATTGATTTTATGCACTTTCTTGAGCCATAAGCAAGCCAATTGGGTAGAATTTCATGTTTCCTTTGATTCAATCAACCATGGATAAATTGATGTATTTTCATGAGATTTTGTGCTATAATTGTCATATATTATGAAAGAGAAACAATCTCATGATTTTGAGCATAGCTTTGATACTTTTGATTGATTGATGATAGGTGAAAAAGCTTTGAAGAAGGTTGAGGAAAAGAAGATGGCAAGGGCAAAAAGGAGGACTAACGTTTGAGCTAAAGTTTGCCTCAAACTTAAGCTCAAATGTGAGGAAAGGCAAAATTCCATCCAGGGAGGCCAAAAGCTTGCGCCAACGTTTGCCTCAAACTTGAGGTCAAACGTTGGCTTGAAAAATTTCACCCAGGAGGCCAAAAAGCTTGCGCCAACGTTTGCCTCAAACTTGAGGTCAAACGTTGGCGCCATTTTAGCATGAAGAAAAGTCCCTGATTGAAGGTTTAATTGAGCCACGTTTGCGCCAACGTTTGCCTCAAATGTTGGGCCAAACGTTGGCCAAAAGAGATGCAATGGAGGAGCCACGTTTGAGCTCAAGTTTGACCTCAAACTTTGAGCCAAACGTGGATGGCAGCAAAAAGGGGCAATCTGCTACAAAAAGTTTAAGTCAAAGTTTGCCTCAAACTTTGACTCAAGCTTAAATGGTTCATGGCCCGGTTCACAAGTGGGTTTCTTTCCAACTCCAAGAGCAATCAACAGAGGCTTTTGTCAACCCAATTCCATCAAGAGCAAGGGCCCAATTCAAAGCTTGAAGATCATTTGAAGAGAGTGTATAAATAGCTTAGAATTTAAGTTTTCGGGGTGCTTTCCTTTTAGAATTTTTAATACTTACAGTAGAGAGCGCATCTTTACATTTGAGTTGTTGCTTTTAGAATTTGAGAGTTCCTGGGAAGGAGAATTGAATTCTCTTCCTCTGGGTTATTTTTGCTTTCTTTTCTACATACTTTGTTTGAGTCTTGGGTGTTGAGAATTGGGGAAATTCTGTCTCAATCTTACCTTGAGATCTAAAAGATGGGATAGCCACAATAAAAGCAGATCAAAAGATGGCACGCCGCTGTTATAACGAAAGTCTAAACCTCAGAGGTAGAGGAGAAGAGTTTCATACAATTGAGCTTGGCGGAGTTCAAAGACGAGAAGAACTCCGTCCACAGCCAGAAGGTGAGATAGAGAAGGTTCAGATTGGAGACACCTTGGACAAAACGACTAATATCGGCACGATCCTGAGAGGAGACTCAAAAGAATTACTGGTACAATTCTTACAAGATAATGTCGATCTCTTCGCATGGAAAGCCGCAGACATGCCAGGCATAGACCCCAAGCTAATGTGCCACAAGTTGGCGGTCTATCCAGGATCTCGGCCGGTACAGTAAAGACGAAGAAAATTTGGGCCAGAGAGATCCCAAGCTGTGGAAGAACAGGTACAAGCATTACTGGAGGCAGGATTCGTAAGAGAAGTCGAGTACCCACTATGGCTAGCCAACGTCGTCTTGGTGAGAAAATCAAATGGGAAGTGGCGAATGTGCACCGATTACACCGATCTTAACAAAGCCTGCCCAAAAGATCCTTACCCACTCCTAAGTATCGACTATCGACGCTCTGGTAGATGCTTCCTCCGGATATAGATACCTCTCATTTATGGACGCAAACTCGGGATACAACCAAATCCCCATGTATCCACCAGATCAAGAAAAGACCTCGTTTTTAATGCCAAAAGTGAACTACTGCTACATTGTGAGGCCTTTCGATCTCAAGAATGCGGGATCTACTTATCAAAGGCTAATGAATAAAGTCTTCTCAGATCACATCGGAAAAATCATGGAAGTCTATGTGGATGACATGTTGATAAAGACACAAAGTGAAGAGACATTATTGTCCGACCTTGCCCAAGTGTTTGACACTATAAGGAAGCATGACTTGCGACTCAATCCCGCAAAATGCACCTTTGCAGTAGAAGCGGGCAAATTTTTAGGTTTCATGCTCACACAAAGAGGAATTGAAGCAAATCCAGATAAATGTCAAGCCATACTCAACATGAAAAGCCCAACCTGTGTCAAAGAAGTACAGCAACTCAACGGGAGATTGGCCACCCTATCCAAGTTCTTAGCAGGATTAGCGATAAGATCTCTCCCCTTCTATGCTACTTTAAGGAAGGGAAAGCAGTTCAAATGGACAACAAAATGTGAACAAGCCTTCCAAGACTTTAAGGAATTCTTAGGACGGCCACCTATCCTATCTCGGCCACGAAAAGGAGAACCGCTCATATTATATCTCGCAGTAGGAAGCCGGGCAATAGCCTCAGCACTAGTCAGAGAAGACGAAAGTGGGCAACAACCCGTCTACTTCATTAGTAAAGCGCTACAGGGATCCGAGTTAAACTATCAGAAAATAGAAAAGTTTGCCTATACTCTCATTCTAACATCTCGACGACTTCACCCGTACTTCCAGGCTCACACAATTAAGGTTCGAACTAACTAGCCCATAAAAGGAATATTGCAGAAAACAGATTTAGCAGGTAGAATTTTACAATGGGCAGTCGAGTTATCCGAGTTCGACCTCCAATATGAAGCTCGGATGGCCATCAAATCACAGTATCTGGCCGACTTCATCGCAGAATTCACAGATGCCCTGGAAATCCCCACAGAATGGAATTTCTATGTGGACGGTTCTTCAAATAAGACTGGAAGCGGCGCAGGTGTGATAATAGAAAGAAACCAAGGAACCCAAATTGAGCTCTCCCTCAAGTTCGGGTTCCCGGCCTCAAATAATCAGGCAGAATATGAAGCGTTACTAGCTGGTTTGAAGTTGGCTAAAGAGGTTAGAGCTCAAAAACTCAACATTTACAGCGATTCACAAGTAGTCACCTCACAGATAACAGGGAGCTACCAAGCCAAAGATCCCACCATGAAAAAGTATTTGGATAAAACCAAGGAACAGCTCGGACAACTTGGGGAATATAAGATCTGCCACATACCCCGCGAACAAAATGCCCGAGCTGACGCACTCTCGAAACTAGCCAGCACCAAACCAGGGGGCAATAATAGAAGCCTCATCCAGGAAATGCTACAGAACCCATCAATCTCGGAAGAGGTAAAAGTCCTAGCCATAACAAATTAGGACCAAGGATGGATGACCCCCATAATTAACTACCTCAAAGCAAAAACACTCCTCACAGAAGAAAAGGAGGCAAAGAGGTTAAAAAGGGAGGCACAGTACTACACTATCATAAACAACATCCTGTACAAAAGAGAGATCTCAATACCATTACTAAAATGAGTGCCGACCTCCAACACAAAGGAAGTGCTAGAAGAAGTACACGGCGGCATTTGCGGCAATCATCTCGGAGCATGAGCTCTCGCGAAAAAAGTACTCTGGGCGGGATTTTATTGGCCAACTCTACAGAAAGAAGCTACAGAATTTGTAAAGACACGTCCACCATATCAGAAACATGCCAACTTTCACATGCCCCGCCAGAAGAGCTCATCAGCGTAACTTCGCCTTGGCCGTTTGCAAGATGGGGACTTGATCTTCTCGGACCCTTCCCCCAGTGATCAGGACAAGTTAAATTCCTCATAGTAGGGGTAGACTATTTCACAAAGTGGATCGAGGCAGAGCCCCTAGCCAACGCCACTGCTCAAAGAAGCCGGAAATTCCTATATAGAAACATTGTCACAAGGTTCGGGGTTCCACACTCCATCACCACAGACAATGGCACTCAATTCACAAATGCAGGCTTAAGAAAATTAGTAGCCGACTTGAACATAAAGCACCAGTACACCTCTGTGGAACATCCGCAAGCCAATGGACAGGCTGAAGCTGCCAACAAAGTCATATTGGCCGGGTTAAAACAGAGATTACAAGACGGAAAGGGAGCTTGGGCAGAAGAGCTTCCACAAGTTCTATGGGCGTATCGAACGACGCCACACTCCACCACAAAGGAATCTCCCTTCCGGTTAGCATACGGAATAGAGGCAATGATCCCAGTAGAGATTGAGGAAGGATCGCCTAGAGTGGTTCATTACAATGAGGGAGCAAACTCCCAACTTCAGAGGGAAGAGCTTGACCTACTACCTGAAATCTAAGAAAGAGCTCGGATCAGGGAAAAAGCACTAAAACATCGAATGGCTTCCAGATATAATCAAAGGGTAGTGCCGAGAAGTTTTATAGAGAATGATCTCATCCTAATCCGAAATGATATTGGAACAACTCGACCAGGAGAAGGAAAGTTGGCAGCAAACTGGAAAGGACCCTACCGAGTTGTAGAAGTACTTGGGAAGGGCTACTACAGACTGTTCGAACTTGATGGATGAGAGCTTCCCAGATCATGGCACGCCTATAACCTAAGAAGGTACTACAACTAGAAAAAGTAAAAGATCTCACTATTGGATGCACTCTTTTTCCTGAAAAGGTTTTTTAATAAGGCACCAAGTTGAGACTCAGACACTATTCGACTTAAAGGGATGAAAAATTCCCACATGTATATATTTGCACTTTCCTTTGAATAAAATATATTTTAGATATTCTACAAGTTTTCAAGACGCATTAATCTGAAGCATTCATCGTCCGATTATAAAGTAACAGATTGGCAGAAAGTAAAAAACAATTTCACTGCACGATGACGATAAAGACAATCGTCCGATAAAGGTGAAAACGCGATTCACCTAAAAGACGATCTAAAGATAGCAACCACCTTCTACAAATCGGCAAAGATGAACACATAATAATGTTAGAAGTTATCGAAAGTGATCCAGAAAAAGAACCTGATGAGGTCTTATGGATTGCTAAATAATAACTCAAAGAATGGCCGACGTTAAGAAGTCGGACCAAGTTAACCTAAGTTATAAGTAAACCCTGGAAAGAGGTCTGGCCAACCCTATTAAAGAGGATTACTTTAACTTAGAAGGGCCCGACATGACAAAGTCAGCCCAAAATGAAAAAGTTATAAAAGTAGTCCCTGAAAGAGACTTGACAAAGGTCCAAAAAAGAGGACTACAAAAATAACTTAGAAAGAGGACGACGCAAAGAAGTCGACCTCCTACAAACAAGTTATAAAAGTAATCCCTGAAAGAGATCTGACAAATATCCAAGAAAGAGGATTACAAAATAACTGAGAAAAGATCGACATGACGACGTCGATCAACTACAAAACTACTTGGAAAAGGACAAAGAAGTCGGTCATACAACCTCCAAGTACAAAGCAGTTCAAAAAGGTTGAGCAACAAGGCTTCAACATTCTCGAAACATATAAAAAAGCTAAGACAGGCGCAAGCAAGCATGACATAAAATAACAAAGCTTCAGGATCAGACCCAAAAGCTTAGAAGCTACTCGTTGTGTTTTTCAAAATAATTGGTTGCTAAACAAGCAACCAGAAAGAGTGCTAGCAAAATAAACCACCCACGAAATAAAGAGTTTTAAAGCCCAGAAGCCGGGCCAACTACACAAATATCCAAAATAAATCAGCTAAAGATTAGAAGACTTTTTAGCAGCATCAGTTTGAGGAGAAGGAGGGCGAGCCTGGAGAGGAACAGCATACACAGTACCATCGTCCCGGTTTAAGATCTGACAGTCAGGATCAGAAGCGGGAGGGCCGACCTCGACAGGAGGAACAGCAGGAGCTGACACCTTGGCAGAAGACACAGGGAGGGGATCGACATCATCATCATCCTCGTCATCAAGGACAATCTTACCATCCCTAACAACATTATCCAGGCTGAAGAGAGTAAGGTCGGCCTCGGGAGCAATAATCCGAACTTGCTCTTTCAGGTTCTCATAGGCAGCAGTTACGCTGCCAACAAGATGACCCTGGAGCTCGGAGTAATCAGCTCGGGCGTTCTCCAACTCCGCCTTCAGACGCATTCCCTCCCGATAGGATGTAACATAGCTGTCTTTATGCCTCAGTGCCGTGTCCTCGGCCAGCCTTACAGAAGCTGCCAGAGAAAGTGAACTCACCTTCTCGTTCTCCAGATCCTTCTCCAACTTGGCCACCTTTACTTTAAGCTCCTCCTTCAGGCCCTTCATCTGATCAAACTCCTGTTTAGCCTCCTCCATAAAGGCTTTGGTGGCGTGGAGAGGAAGATTTTGAGCAGTCCGGTATAGGGCAGCCCCCATATACGCCATTCTAACACTACTTCGAGTTATAAAGTCCAGATGGTGAAGAAGCGACACATCGTCCATAGGAAGGGCACCGTAGGGACCGATTTGTTGATCCACAAATTCAATTGCATTAAAGTCAGGAGCATCAAGGTTGGAAGGCTCAGCTGTTTTTTGTTTCTTATTGGGAGGAGCACCAGAACTAGAGGCAGAAGTCGGTGGTGGGTTAGCCAGACGAACCCGAGGAGTAGGGATCACCTTCCTCGGTCCAGGAGAACTCGGCACAGGTGGCTTTACTTGCACTTGGGAAGATCCCTCCCCGGCCGCCTTGGCCGAGATGTTCTGAGCAGTAGTCGCCTTCTTTGCCCTTTTGAAGGCCTTCATGGAATCATTATTTTTTGACATCTCTGCAAATACAAAATCAGCCACAATAAAAGGTTACAATCACAAGATGAGGAAGCCAAACTAAGAAACAAGTATAGAAACAAATCAGGCAAATACCCAAAACAGCCCGGACCAGGGATGGGTCATTCAAAATCCTTTTTGTATCAAAATGGGGTGGTGCTCCCCATAAATCCTCAAGAACAACAACAAAGGCATGCTCAACATCGTCAAGCATCTCCCAGGAATAGCGAGACACTCTCACATCCTTCGGCCACTCTAGAGGGAAAGAAGGCTCATCATTTTCATCAAGAAAAAAGGGGCGGGCCCCCTCGACAGCACGAACTTTAAAGAAGTAATTCTTGAAATCCTTAAAGGACTCATCATACATAGCAAACACTTTATGGCCCAGGGCATACTTGAAAGAAACCCAGGAAGCTTTCTTTTTTGAAGAACCACCAGGCTTGGCGGAAATAAACAAATAAAAGAAGAGAGCCTGAGAAGGTGTTACACTTAACTCTTGGCAAAGTAGCTGAAAAATTTTGATAAAACCCCAGGTATTCGGGAGAAGCTGGGATGGGGCAATATTACACGACCACAACAGGTCGGTCTCAAAAGCAGTAAAAGGAAAAATAATGTCCAGTTGACTGAAGAAATATTCGTAGGCCTAGAAGAAAGGACGCTCTCCCTCGATGGAGGTCGGAAAACAAACCCTCTCATCAGAATCAGGAGCAACAAGCTCATAATCCCTCTCCCAGGCACTGTTACCACAAATCCTATGACGCTTCCTCAGCTCTATGCAAAATTCAGCATCCACAACAGAAACACACATCAAGACAAGGGAGTCCAGCCAATTGGACATCCCCTCGGGAACTCTAGAAGACATCTCTACAATGTTATTGCGAGAAGACATGAGGCCAACTAATCCTACAATAAGAAAAAGAGATGGGATTACTAAAAATATCTCGGACGAGGGATAAAACAACTCGATCAAAATGATACAGGCGAACAAACAGAAAAGGAAAACCCCAAGACTCAAACCAAAGTCTCTGGGCATCCTTTGGAGGCAGTAACAAACCAAGGTTTTCAGGAAAAATCTATAGCTCGCACCCCAGCACCTCTCAAGCAAGAAAGGAAGACTGCAAATAGATGGCATTTTTCATCAAAGCAAAACACAAAAAGTCATTAAAATACTTTTGCCTCACGGTCTACCAGCAAAAAAAAAGCATGCATCCCCAAACATCAAGGCACGCCAAGTAGAAACTATCAAAGGTGCAACCGTTTTCAGAATCAGACAAAAAGCAATCTTCAAACAAAGCGAGGAAAAGATGCAGATTTTCTGGGTATTGGTATCAAACAGAAACAACAGAATAGGCAAAAGCCCTAAAAAGCATCAAGCAACAGGAAATGGAAAAAAGATCATGCAGAAGATAAAGAAACTCCTAGAACACACATTTCAACAACAATTAGGTGCGACAAAAATAGAAAGATCCAAATTTTCTCTAAAGCAAAATCAAAACTTCATCACAAAGCCAAAGCAACGAAAGAAAAAGAAAATACGGATGGAACTCACCTGGAGAAGGAAGAAGCTTCAAAGAAAAAAAGGAGATGTAAAAATGAAAGCTGCCCAGAAAATCGCCAAGCGACGCCGCAACGCAAGAAAAGCATAAATGTGGGCGAAAGACAGAGAGCGATAGAACAAAGGAAGAAATTGCGAAGAAGTTACAAAAAGAGCGAAGAAGAGAAACCGTTTCTGGGCTTTAAAAATCAAAATAAAAAGCCAACGGAAAATGGGGCAATTAATACTAATTAATGAAAGTATTAAACCCTCACACGTTCTCAAAGCGCTGATATTCAAGTGCGCGCTTTTAGAGGAAAATGTTCTACATTCAAAAGCTGCTACAAAAGAATGGACGAAATGCTTGAGTTCGGCTTCATTAGAGAAGGACCGAAGTCAAGGACTCGCCCCCAAAACAAAGAAGACCAAGCTCAAGCAGGGGCACTGTTCATACCCTGGGTCGAGCTGTCCAAACCGGGATGTTCAGCAGCAAAGCGACCGACCTCTTTAGGTCAAGCGGACCGACTTCTTCACGAAGAACTCGGCCAAATCGACAGGAAAGCCCAAAGAAGGGTCCAACTCAAGGAATACGACCCAGATCCAGAGGCAGCCCACGCCTATAGAGATAAGGGCGGTTCCATGGAAGATAAGCTGACCTCACCCAAAGATAAGATAAGATAAGATAACTAACTTATCTTATCTAAAAAGGTCACTCCTCATCATTATAAATACACTGGAGCACCCAGGTATAACTCATGCTCTGATTCTACAATAAACCTATTTAATACCCATGCTAACTTAAGCATCGGAGTCTCTTGCAGGTACCCCCACCCTCCGGTGACGAAGGATCAGCAGTACATCCAGTCCAACAAGTCGGACACAACAGCTCCGGCCGCCACCAACCAGCCGGACACGTCATCTCTGACCAGTACAGAGGATCTCATCCGAGATTGACCTACAGTTTTAGGTAACCCTCGGAACAATAGGGTCAAAGGAACTTCGAGTCTCAACCTGGCGCACATGGTGGCTAGCCACTGCTTCCTCCCAAGAAAACCCTCATCTCCGATAGTGGAAGTGCAAACATTCACAATTCATTCAACAGCATATATGCATTTATACTTAGCCATAATCATGGCTCCGCCATAACACGGCAATGATCCAGCCATCCGGCTCATGGTTAAATCCATAACCAGCCAATTCATTAACAATTACGGCCCTTCGGCCCATGGCATAACAAGCACTTCCACCGCCATCCTCCGCATCTCACATAATCTTCTTTGATCCTCATTGATCATTCATTTTTCCCTTGCTTCACTCGCAAGTTACCATATTCACTAGCTCTTTGTCTCATTGCTAGGCATATCGTAATGATTTAAGACATAAGTGGTGAGATCGGAGGCTTAGAAGTATGAAATTTGGCCTTTAAAACTCAAAAATCAACTTTGGGATGAAAACAGGGCCAAGCGTACGTGCACTCCACGCACACGCGTGGATGGCCACAAAACTCATTGACGCGCAAGCGTCATACGCGAGGACGCGCAGATTGAAAAATAGCCAAAACTAGCTGGGCACAAAACTGGCACAACTCTCGGAAAAATAGCTGGGCATTTGGTGCAGCGCATCGACGCGCCCACGCACACCACGCGCACGCGTGGATGATGCTTTCTTGAAGAACGGCGCGTACGCACCAAGTGCGCCTACGCGCGGAGGGTCATTCTGCTAAAAATTTTCTAAGTTAAAAGCTGCAGAATTCACAGATTCAACCCCTAATCTTTCGACGGACATAACTTTCTCATTTTAAATCGTTTTCCGCTTGTTCTTCCAGCGGCGTGGAAATCCCGGATCCAATTTCATTTCTAAACAAGTTTGGTACAAAACAAGGATCCGTAGTCCAAGTTATGTCCCATCAAAACATGCCCGAAAACCATGTTTTCATACAAAACCACAAGGTGCCATTTTCAAAACAAACCATTTTCAACTCTTTTCAAAATCAACCAAAACATGCCAATTTTGCCTTTTTCGAAATCAATCAAAATGTACCAAAATCAACATCAAGCCATCCTCAACTCACACATTGATACTTTACCAAAATTCCCAAAACCACCGTCCAACCATTTTAACACTTCTCAATCAAATGGCTACAGGGCAAACACAATATCATACCACACATCCTTCCTCATCCCAATTTCCGATAATACCATTTCCAAATCAAGCATCATTATACATAATCATCATCATACTCACTATTAACATGGTACCACCCACCAATTCAACCTCAATCATTCATCAAGCATATATCAAAACATGCAGTTTCTCATATATCACACAATCAAGGCATCAATATTCATAATCACATATATGATCACATCATATATCTCAACCATTCAACAACATCATCAATTCAATGCCTATCTTAGGGCCTCTAGCATAAGTATTTCCTACCACATTGCATATTAGATATGAGAAACCGAGACCATACCTTAGCCGATTTCCCAAGCTCAATCGGAGCACTTCCAAACCACTTGTCCACAAGTCCTCTAGGTCTCAACACCTCCAAGAACAGAGTTTTACCACCAAAATCACTTTTCAAGCTTTCTAAGGTCTCAATCAAGCCCCAATATTCACATATACACAACCTAAGCTACAATCATCATACCCATACACAACATCTCAATACCCAAACATCATAGAACAACAAATTACACTAGGGTTGAGAATCTTACCACATCCAAGGTCCAAGGAGACAAGATTAACCTTTTCCTTCAAGAGAGTTGGGTCCTATAACATCAAAAAGCCCAAAATCTCAATATTTTTGCTCATGAAACTCGAAATCAAAGCTGGACATTCGAAGAGCAAAACGTTGCTTAACTCAAGATTGATTGTATGGGTTTTGTAGAGCTCTCCGTGGTGAACGCGTGGCCATAAACGGTGCGGTAATCAGAGCTCTAGATCAAAAGTTATGGTGGTTTGAACATCAAATGAAAGAAAGAACTTGAGAGAGTGTTCTTCCCTCCATGGCCTCCATTTCAGCGTGTTTCTTGAGTGTAGTGAGGAGAGAGTGCTGAAATGAGTGTATTAGGTTTAGTTTATTTGGGCCAAGGGCCCACTTTGGGTTCGGTTGGTCCGGTTTGGCCCGTTTGGTCCAATCTTGGTCCGATTTCTATAAAATTGGTACCGAAATTCTCGTCTCAATCTCCTCTATCATATTTAGCCATAAAAATCACATTTTTTAGCTTTCTAGAATAAATTCTCATTTATGGGTTAATTGGCCATTAATTAACCAGGTCTTACATTAAATGCCAGCTTTTGTGCCAGTTTGGGCGTTTAACTCCAGCTTTTATGCCAGTTCTGGCGTTTTGACGCTAGAATTTTTATGCTGACTTGGAACGCCAGTTTGGGCCATCAAATCTCAGGCAAAGTATAAACTATTATATATTGCTGGAAAGCCCAGGATGTCTACTTTCCAACACAATTGAGAGCGCACCAATTGGGCTTCTGTAGCTCCAGAAAATCCACTTCGAGTGTAGGGAGGTCAGAATCCAACAGCATCTACAGTCCTTTTTCAGCCTCTGAATCAAATTTTTGCTCAGGTCCCTCAATTTCAGCCAGAAAATACCTGAAATCACAGAAAAACATACAAACACATAGTAAAAGTCTAGAAATGTGATTTTTGAATAAATACTTATAAAAATATAATAAAAACTAACTAAAACATACTAAAAACTTCCTAAAAACAATGCCAAAAAGCGTATAAATTATCCGCTCATCATGTACCAAGTGCACAAAATAAAAAATACAACAACTAGAATTACACAAACAAATTTCAGTCATAGCAATACAACTTCAGTGTTAATAAAGCCAGCAAACATTTCCAGCCATAGCAATTAATGTAAATGCAAGTAAAAAACTATGGAACAAGGAATAGAGAAGGACATACCACATCTAAGTTCGAAAAATGTGTTGATCCATGGCCACTATTCCCATCAATAGGAGATTGTTGGGAATCTTGTAATAAAGCTTCTAGTTCTTCTGGCCTCATTCCAAGTTCTGATTGCTGCAGTAATAACTTGATCATATTTCGCAACCCATGAATCTCTTCGTCTTCTTTTTGCTGTTTGGCCTCTTGTTTTTGCTGTTGGGCCTCCATGTGTCCAAGTTTATCCTTCAGACTAGACACTTCCTCTTTGTGCTGATTCTTGATTTCATTAATTTCAGCATGTTTTTTTAAATCAGTCTTTGTCACAGATCTTCCATACAAACTTACCCGACCTGGTTGTTCTTTCCCGAATAAGGCCTCAAATGCTTCCTCTTCTGTTTCACCAGCAGCTTGGCGGTGTTGGAAGTCTTCCTGCATAGAAGAAACATTTAAAATTGAGTTAGTTACCGTATCCTAAATTTGAAATGTAATTATGAATGATTCAATGAACTCTTACAACAGCAGTTTATGTTTCCTCATCCACTTCTTTCCTCTTCCGACTTGTTCGGGTAGCAATGAACATCTCAAACCTTTTTGGTTCCTCGTTTGTTTCCTTTGTTGCTCACAGCAAAACAAGATCATACTTGGGTTTCTTCCTTCAATTTATGCAAATATAAATTCTAATATAATATAAATCTACTATTTACCATAGCCACTCGTACTCTTCCGAAATTGATTGGCCCCATGCGATGTGGAAACTTCTGTTTTTCCTTGTGTTGCTTGTTTCTTTGACTTATTGATTGGAAGTGAATAAAAAGTTAGCATACAGTTACTAACACGTGCAGCATAATGAGTTAGGCAAATCTACTAGCAAGGCTGCATTATTAAGCTAAAGCAGTGAAAAATGTCACATTCACTCGACAAATATTATTCAAAAATAATGAACCTAACTCTACATCTAGTTATACAAACTATTTAGTACAATTTATCCATGAAAAGCAAGTACATAACCATCAAAAGCTTTGATTATCTATGGAGTTTTCTCATCATAATTCATAAATGTCAAAGAAAAAGAACAGTTACAAACTACAATTCATGTCAAATAACATGTAGCTGTCCTTGTCCAATGGGGAACTACTTGTTTACAAAACCAACCTGACAAAAAAATAGTACCCCAGATTCACTGCTAAGTACGACGCCATCAGCCGATGATGGGAAACTTTTTGACCAATTAGTCTCATCAAGATTTCTGCCATAATTTCACCTCCCACTAGCTTCACAAAGAATCCAAAAAAATGTAAAATTTTATCCCAGTTAGATATCAGGAACACCAACCTCACTGATTGAGTTCTCAATCTTATCTCCAACAACTTCACCATCCCGAGTAGGTACCTACATTCAAACACAAAATATCCAAAATATCCTACTACCACAGGGGGGGAAAATGCCATCGCCACAACACACACCAAATCACAAACACCTAATACGCACCTATAACTGACTAAAAGCTGGGCAGAGAAAATGACAAAGCACACTCTTTAATTCATCTCAGAGCATGCTCATTTGGCATGAACCACTTCTATCCATCCACATTCTCCTCGACTTTTTGTTGTCATGACTCAAGGGAAGAACTTTTCCATTCATCATTTTGCCTCATAAATGGTATAACCTTTTTGCCAAATAGAACCACTATCAATTTGGCTACTGCAAAACATATATCTGACCTTTTCAATGAGATAAAAAAGTAGCTAGCCAAGTAAAAAGGTATATAGACATCACATAATGCTGAAACACTTAATAAATTTTCTTTTAATAACAATAATTCACATCCAATCAGTGCTTATTGAGACATCAAAAAACATAAGACTGTTAAGTGTTAAGGTGTCAGTAGAGCTGCTTCACATTAGTAACTAAATACCATATTGCTTTTTCAATAGTCAAATAGTTTCACATGAAAATTCGACATATATAGTCTTTTACCTGGATTAGAGGATGACTCAACCAATAGATCAATTTTATGAAACCACTTTCTGGTACTTGTGGGGGTCGATTCTTCACCATATCTTCAATAGTATCATAGGGAACGAAGTGCTTTTGCTTAATCTTTCCTTTGAACTGCTTCCAAGCATCTCGAATCGCTTGCATTACCCACTTTTCTCCGTTGTCTGGGAGGATAAACTTGGTCTGCATGATTATAAGTAATTGTTATATGCTCTTGCGCTGAATAAAAAACTTGAAATAGATTTAGGACTAATTAGTGATGCCAATTGAAAAAAGAAGCATTACAATTTATAAGGGAAGATAGAAAAATAGCAAAACAGTACTTTCTTCATCATCAATGTCCTCCATCACATGTTGATAATAGTCTTTATCAAGTGCCATACTTTCTTCCCCGTCCTCACTTAGTTCAGTGCTTGGTCCTTCTATTTCCACGTCTATCCCATTTTCCTTTAAGAATTCATCAATTGTTGTAGCCTTTATCTTGGGCATCCTCTTACCCTTTGTTGATATTCCTTGCACAAACATTGCACCTTCAGGTTGTGGGTAGTTTCAAGAGAAGGCAAAGTCGTGTCATTGATAAACCCATATTTCATGAGTTCTTTTGTGCTTAATTAAAGTGATTTATTCAACTCTTCACCTACTTATTCACATTAATTGCATGGTTTTACTTTCCCTTCCCTATTATGTCATATAATGAAAAACATATTTTCTAAGCTTTAAAAATTAATTATTTTAATTACCTTTATTTCCATTCGATGCCGTGATTAGTGTGTTGAGTAGTTTCAGATTTTCTAAGGCAGAATGGCTTAAAGGATGAAAAAGGAAACATACTAAAATGGAAGGAGAAAGCAAAACGGAGCTTTAAAGAAACTGGTATCCACGCGATCACATGGATGACGCGATCGCGTGCCAAGCACGAATCAGCAGCGACGCGGCCGCATGACTGACGCGACCGCACGCCTTAAGCAGAACGCACATGACGCGGTCGCATGACTGACGCGACCGCGTGGCAAGGAAAAGCTCCAATTGACGCGACCGCGTGACCCATGCGGACGCGTGACAGAGGCCACGCACCAGAAATTGCAGAAAACGCTCATAACGAGTTCTGAGGCCCTTTTTGGCCCAAACCTAAGTCCAGAAGGCATAGACCAGAGGTTATGAAGTGAGGGAATGCATCCATTCAGGGAGCTCGCATTTTTTTCACCTTTCAATGAATTAGATTTAGTTGAGAGGGAGATCTCCTCCCTCTCGCTTTTAGAATTTAGGATTTCTTCTTGTTTTAAGAGTAACTCTGGATTCAGGTTTAATTTATTTTAATATTACTTCTCTTTATTTATTCCAACATTTGAATTGATTATTATTATTTATGAATTATTCCATGTTATAGATTTCTAATTGAATTAATAATAATTGAGGTATTTTCAGTTTATGATTGTTCACTTTGACTTAAGTTACCATTGTTTCCCATCTAAGGATATTTTTACTATTATTCCAGCAACTTTACTTTTTCTCCTTTTGGTTCTAGTTAAGAATTTAGTAACTCAACAGTTATTAAACTCAATACAATTGATAATCGTGATCTTGCTAATTGAGCTGAACTTAAATAATCCCAACCTTTTCTGAGGAAATAATTAGGATTCAAAGGTCAACTTAATTAGTCCCTTGACTTTCCCTTACCCCAGGTAAAGGTCGATCAAGTGGAGTTTAGATTCAACTTTCATTATTGTTGAGAGAGATAACTAAGTTAGACCTCTAATTTCTTTACCTTGCTAAAAGTCGCTTTACAGTTATTATTTATTCTTAATTGCCATTTAATTCACTCGTCATTCAGATTACTTGCTTCTCACCTTCTAAACCCCGATTATAACCTTTATAGCCAATAATAAGAACATACTTCCTCGCAGTTCCTTGAGAAGAAACCACATCTCCATGTGGACAGCCCGATGAAGAGCGTAGCATGAAAGAAATACTAGAGACTCCAGCGGGCAAGACAGAGAATGAATTCATACTAGAACAAGTGGAAGAAGCTGTCATTGTTCAAGGAGAAGAGTTGGTTGAATTGGTTGAAGATCTAGGCGATGCTGAACTTCCTTGGGAATCCAGAATTGAGGAAAACTCCGTCCAAGATGCCACAGTTGACGCTAAGGAGGATACCGTACAATCTCCAAGGCAAGTCGTTTATGAAGAGTCAGACGGAATAATCCAAGAAGCAAATTTCCTAGTGATGAGCTTGCGTCCGCAAGTGAATTCTCTGAGATCGAAGAATCTTCCCCAAGTGAATATGAAGATGATGCGGAGGTAGATTTCTCTCAACCTCCAATCTATGACTCGAGTGATGAGGAAGACATAGAAGACTTTGACCAGGATACAGATACAATTGAAGATCTTTGCAAGGAAGTGGAAGAATTCACAGAAGAACACAAGGAAACGGAACTTGCAGAACCACCAAAAACACCTATCCCAAGGCCATTACCACCCAATACAAGCTTCAAGTGGGTACAATCCTTAACTTATAATTTTACTTATTCACTTGAATATGGTTTGCTTGAAACAGATGGCCAGCTTAGAGCTCTCTACGGCTTTAAGAGTAAGAGGGAAATGGCTCGTATTCAGAGCTGGTGCACCAAGTTCAATAAGGTTCCATGCTTCACCTCGAAGTACACGGATTGGTATCGTGCTCAATTGCATGGATCACAGAGAACGTTTGGTCGTCACGGTGAGACTCTACTCTTTAACCCGCCCAAATGGAAACTTACAAATCAAAACGGAGGCGGATCTAAAAACACAGCTTGGGATCATGGATTATGTTCTGACTTTCGTCATCCCGGGAGGCTGAATATATGTTTAAAGCTGCGAAGAAGCTTTACATGCCTAGTTTGGGACCCCGGAGGCTATTGGCATTCCAAGCACTGGTGGAGATTTTTGGACGAATTTAAACACAAGCCACCATAACAGGATACTCTTCCAATGTCCAACTTAAGGACTTTAACTAAAAGTGCTAGGTGGGAGACAACCCACCATGGTATGGTCGCTTCCTTTTTTCATATTATTTCTTGTTAATTGCTTTCATTTTTCCTTTTTCATTTTTATTTATTAAACCTGGAATCATGCATAAGCATCCATGATAGTCATTGCATTTTGCACTTTTCATGCATAAAAAAAAAAGTGGTTGCACGACGCGACCGCATGCCCCATGCGATCGCGTCATATCGCGAAAAGCACCACCCATGCGACCGCGTGACCCACGCGGCCGCGTGATATATATATATATCGGCGTAAGGATCCAACGAACAGAAAGTTGGGCTGAAATCGTGCGGCCCTTGTTCGTTTCGCACAAATTGGCTCATGCGATCGCATGCCCCATGCGATCGCGTCACTACCCAATACCAACCACACGCGACCGCGTGAGCGACGCGATCGCGTCGCATGGATTGCACATCGCCCCAAAAGGAGACAGAGAGTTGCGCTGAAACGACGCTGGAGTCGTGCGTTTAGCACAAATTCCAGCGACGCGATCGCATCACCCTTCTTTCCCCCCTCTCATGCGATCGCGCACTCCATGCGATCGCGTCACTCACATTCTCGTCCCAACCACGCGACCGCGTTCCCCACGCGGCCGCGTGGATTCAAAAATATAACCCCCCCAGCCCGCGAACCCTATCAGTCGCGTAGCCCTCGGACGCCGCCGCAGCCACCTTCTTCCCTGTTCCACCTCTTCCACTTACCAGGTTCCGCAACACGCAACCATTTTTTTTATCTATTCGTAAATTTTCTGTATTTTTTTATTCCGTTTATGCTCATAATTAGGATAGTTAGACTTGCATGTTGTAGTGGATTTCTAGGTTGTTAGGTAGCTTAGGCTGTGGTTAGTGGATCTAGGTCTGTTTACTTGCACTGTTCTTACTTCTGTTTTACCCTATGTGCAAATATGTTGCTGCTATAATCATGTTTTATATGCTGTTTTCTTGTATGTTGCTGCTGTTTACATTGAGTTTTTATGTTTATTTTATATCTATGTACATGCAGCTTGATTTTTTAATTCATATGAACTGATTAAATTGCTGTTTATTTTCAGGGACAATCCAATTTTAGCCAGAATGCTGCCCAATTTTTCTTAAAAATTTGTTTTCATTCATGTTTTGGTTTCGCATTTCTGAAATCTGTTTTCCTCTGCTTTACCCAAACCACTACATGAATACTATGGCAGACTTTCTCATCCTTTTTGATTTCCTGGTTCATAAACTGCTTGTTCAAATTATGAGAACTTCTATTCTTACCTGTGAATCCTTGTTATATGGAATTTTTCTATGCCACTTACCTTCCTAACTCACTGATTTTAATTTACTAATTTCTTTTTCCAATCCTAACCATACTAACCCTTTTGATCTCTTTTCTGATTATTTTCACTTTCCTCTAACTTTCTAACCATGGCATATTGCTTTTTTTCTTTCCATTTAACATTCATTCAATCATATTTCACTTACTCATTTTCCTTATTTTATTTCTCCTTTGCCGCTTGGATTTCCTTTATTTAATTGCCTATTTGCCTTCCGATTTTATCCAATTCCTGGTTTTCTATTTTTCAGGATGTCTGCTTCACAGAGGAAAGGTAAAGGCAAGCGCAAGAGAGGAGATTCCTCCCAGTCCATCATTTCTCTAATGCACGATACATCATGGCGGGAGAAGAATTTCACACAGCAGGAGAAAGCTAACCAACTACTTCCTGCAAATGATCCTATAAAATTTGCAAACCGGTACTGTGAACTGAAGTACCCGGCTTTTGCAAACTCCAGAAATTTATACCTGGAACGTACCTTGAAGATTCCAGAGGCCCTCCAGCAATACACTACTAAGCAAATCAAGCAAAGGGGCTGGTACTTTCTGGAGAGACAACTGATAGAGGTGAATGCATCTTGGGTCCGGGAATTCTATTGCAACTACTACCTTACTACCCTAGATGCAGTGAACCTGAGAGGAAAGCTAATTCTGGTCACTGAGGATGCCGTAGAGACCATTCTCCAGCTCCCCGCCAAGTCCGATCAGCCAGATGGTTTTGCACAGGCTGAGGAGGACATGGGCCAGATGCAGTTTGACTGGGATGCTATGAAGGCAAGGATAGCTCTCGACCCTGCTGTTCCTTGGGAGATGGGTCAGAACACCACTATGCCTAGAGGGATCAAGAGAGTGTACTTAAATGATGAGGCTCGGCTTTGGCATCAGATCTTGAGTAACTTTGTGTTGCCGAGTACTCACGAGACGGAGATCCCGGCTACCATGATCACCATCATTTGGTGTGTGCTGGAAGGTAAGGACATTTATCTGCAAAGATCATCCCGCACAGCAGGAACTTCCTTGCTTTGGGCTACAGACCACCACCTGTCACTGCTACTGATGAGACAGCCCCTCCGTCTGCTGAACACTCTTCATCCACAGCTGCCCCAGCAGCCCCTGCTGCCACCACTGCACCTCCACCCGCCTCTGAGCCGGTCTATCACCTCGTGCACCGTCTATTCCGCCAGCTTGATCAGATGGAGCATCGTAACAGGCGCCGGTATGAGAGATTAGAGCACCGCAGCAGGAGACGCTATTCCCATCTAAAGCTGATGATCAGACAGGGCGCCGACATCCCCTCCGAGCCTGACACCCCTTTAGAGCCATCAGAGGATGAGCACGAGGAGGAGGATGAGCATGAGGAAGAGCCTCATTCCCAGGCGGAGACTCATCAGCAGGCAGCCACAGAGCAGGCTGCCCCGCATCAGGAGGTTATGCACCCGATAGAGGCTGCTGATCCGGAGATCCCGCTCCAGTCCGTCCCACCTCCACAGCAGCCAGACCCTCAGCCCACCACCGCCACGGAGACCCCAGCTACCATCCCTACCATTGATGACACTCCTTCACACCAGGCTTGATTGAGCATCGAGGATGATGTTTCATTTTAAGTGTGGGGAGGTCGCCATCTCTGGCGTTTATTTTGGTGAACTACTACATACTTTTTTCTTTTATTTTGGATATTTTTTTGTATTTTTCTCTTTTTCTTTTTTTCTGAGTACTTATACATTGCTACTTGTGTATTTTACTCTATTTCTTGTATTTTGCATCTTTAGTTCATACTTCAGCCATTTAGTTTATTTTAGTTATTTAGTTTAGTTGGCAATTCTGATTTATTAGTGGATTAATTAGTATAGTTTACCCTTTTTTAGCATAAGATAGTATAGTTTAAATAGAAAAATATAGAAAGGAAGTATACTAGAAACTTTAACAGAATCAAAATAACCCATACCTTGTATATATAGCATTACATGTTAGTTGACAATATTTCCTCAAGGAGGAACATTAAAACTTTAAAAGCTACCCTAAATAATTTTTTCAAGAGAATAATGGGAATTTTTAACTAAACCTGCATACAATATATGAATGATATATGATGCTTGAGTTAGAGAACACACAGCCTGTGAGTCTTGAGCTTAAATTATATGGTTGCATTCAAACCATAATTTCATTTCTGTGTGTCACATTTCTTTTTATTCTGATGTTCTTTACTTTGCTTTAATCTATATGTCCAATTATAGAATATAGAATAGATACATACCAAGAGAATGATTGAGGCCATCATTTGATTATTAGCTCACTCACCCCAAATTAGCCTACCTTTTACATTACCCTTGTTAGCCCCCTTGAGCCTTTCAAAACCCCTTTATTCTATTTAGCCAAATTACTAGCCTTAAGCAGAAAAACAAAATAAAATCCCAAGTGAATCGTTGGTTAGCTTAAGATAGAAAATTATAAATAGAGTTAAATGCGGGAAACCTTTTGGGAACATGGATAATAGAAACAAAAAGGTAGAAAAGTAAAAAGGAATAAAATAAAATTTGGGAAGCATGCTGATGAGAAAATCTAAATGATTCAATTATCATGTGTATTAAAATAAAATAATAATATTTAATTTTTAGCATCCAAATAAAAGGGGATACAAAAAAAAATTCCCCAATGAAAACAATGCACATGGAATAAAAATAAAAAGTAAAACATGAGCATGTAACAATAAGTGGGAAATATGGGAAAATAGGTAAAGAGATTTTATTTTACTAAATATGTATGTTAGGTGAGATCTTAGTCTAATTAAGGATTCACTTATTAGCTCACTTGACCATATATATAAATCCTTACCTTTACCTTGGCCCCATTACAACCTTAATTAAGACCTCATGACTTTTTGGTATGACTATATTCTATAATTGTTGATTGGTTAGATGAAAAATAAAGCTGTAGAAATTAAGAATAAAAAGAAAAATAGAGTGAATAAACCCAATAAACACTGAGTGACTAGAGAGTAAACACAAAATCCAGTGAGGGTTCAATAACTCAAGTGATTTATTCAACTCTTCACCTACTTATTCACATTAATTGCATGGTTTTACTTTCCTTTCCCTATTATGTCATATAATGAAAAACATGTTTTCTAAGCTTTAAAAATTAATTATTTTAATTACCTTTATTTCCATTCGATGCCGTCATTAGTGTGTTGAGTAGTTTCAGATTTTCTAAGGCAGAATGGCTTAAAGGATGAAAAAGGAAACACACTAAAATGGAAGGAGAAAGCAAAACGGAGCTTTAAAGAAACTGGTATCCACGCGATCGCATGGATGACGCGATCGTGTGCCAAGCACGAATCAGCAGCGATGCGGCCGCATGACTGACGCGACCGCGCGCCTTAAGCAGAACGCACATGACGCGGTCGCATGACTGACGCGACCACGTGGTAAGGAAAAGCTCCAATTGACGCGACCGTGTGACCCACGCGGACGCGTGACAGAGGCCACGCACCAGAAATTGCAGAAAACGCTCATAACGAGTTCTGAGGCCCTTTTTGGCCCAAACCCAAGTCCAGAAGGCATAGACCAGAGGTTATGAAGTGAGGGAATGCATCCATTCAGGGAGCTCGCATTTTTTTCACCTTTCAATGAATTAGATTTAGTTGAGAGGGAGATCTCCTCCCTCTCGCTTTTAGGATTTAGGATTTCTTCTTGTTTTAAGAGTAACTCTGGATCTAGGTTTAATTTTATTTTAATATTACTTCTCTTTATTTATTCCAACATTTGAATTGATTATTATTATTTATGAATTATTCCATGTTACAGATTTCTAATTGAATTAATGATAATTGAGGTATTTTCAGTTTATGATTGTTCTCTTTGACTTAAGTTACCATTGCTTCCCATCTAAAGATATTTTTACTATTATTCCAGCAACTTTACTTTTTCCCCTTTTGGTTCTGGTTAAGAATTTAGTAACTCAACAGTTATTAAACTCAATACAATTGATAATCGTGATCTTGCTAATTGAGCTGAACTTAAATAATCCCAACCTTTTCTGAGGAAATAATTAGGATTCAAAGGTCAACTTAATTAGTCCCTTGACTTTCCCTTACCCCTGGTAAAGGTCGATCAAGTGGAGTTTAGATTCAACTTTCATTATTGTTGAGAGAGATAACTAAGTTGGACCTCTAATTTCTTTACCTCGCTAAAAGTCGCTTTACAGTTATTATTTATTCTTAATTGCCATTTAATTCACTCGTCATTCAGATTACTTGCCTTTCACCTTCTAAACCCCGATTATAACCTTTATAGCCAATAATAAGAACATACTTCCTCGCAGTTCCTTGAGAAGACGACCCAAGGTTTGAATACTCGGTTAACAATTTTTAAAGGGGTTTGTTACTTGTGACAACCAAAATGTTTGTACGAAGGGATTTTTGTCGGTTTAGAGACTATATCTACAACGCAACCGTTTCTATGAATTTCTTTACTGGTAGAAATCACGACGTCAGTCATCTTGCCCTGTTTGAGTCTCTTCATCTGTGAGTTGAAAATTCTGCTGCTGTCCTTGGTTGATTGTGAGTTAAGTAGAACTTGGACAACTCCACTCTTGGCTTAGACTTGTTGACACGTTGCTATCCCTTTTATGAATTGCTTCGAGCTTCCTTGTAAGTTCATCTGCCTCCATGTTTGTAGGCTTAGACTTCTTCAAGCCTTGTGTTGATTTTTCACCCTGCACTCCATTCTTGACTTTCTCAGCAATAAGCATAGTTAATAGCTCTTTTCTATTTTTATTTTCTGGCTGTTGTGAAGGAATGTTTGGCTGTACTTCCAAGGTGGTAGGCATGGAATTAGTCCTTTTGCTAATAGAATCGAATGTGCTTTGCAGATGACTAAAATCTAGCTTCTTTAACATGGGTTTCTTATGCCCTTTGGTTGCATGCATCTCCAATTGACTTTCTGGTTCATCCACCCTTCGCTCAGATTTCTCCTTGTCATTAGCAGCTGCAGCTTCCATTTCATATTTCTTGTGTTCAGTTACAATCCTTTGTCTCTTAGCCTCAAATTGTCTAAGCAAATTCTTACTTGATGTAGCTTTAATATCAATAAATTCCTTATTCCTACACAAATAAATTAGTTAAGTAGAGTAAATATACCCATCAAAATCAATATAAGAAAAATGTAAGAGACTGACAAATTATCAGGAAAATAAGTATTACTTACAAATAAAAAGGTGAAGAAGAAAACTTAAGTATACATATGTACATGTTAAGCAATAAATTGCTTAGGATGACCAATCAGAATCAGAATCTCCAATGAAGTCTGCCTCATATTCTTGGGCAGAAGTCACTTGGGGAACCGTTTCAATAACCGTGGGTCGTAAATCAGTCCTCTCCAGAATAAGTTCACCATCATCAGCTGGTATGGCAGGGCTCGTTATACGCTTGTGTTGTTCACTATAGTGTGTTTGACGGGCCTCAGACTCATATTCGTCGCTTGTTTTAAATAAATCTCTTGGGACAGTTTCCATAACATAATGTTTGTTATGTTCATATGGATCTTGCACATAAAAACACTAATGTGCTTGAGATGCTAGTATAAAAGGTTCATTCTGGAAGCATTTCTTATGGAAGTGAACAAATGTAAGACCATACTTATCTCTCCCAGCATCATACCACTCACACCGAAATAAGAAAACCTTAAAACGCCCAAAATAGTCTAACTCTACTATCTCAAACAACCTGCCATAATAAGCTACATTGTCTTGGATTGGACTTTGATCCTCAGCACTTGCAAAGCTTGGAGTTAAAGTAGTTAATGTGACACCACTGTTTTGTGTTTTCCTCCTTGCCTCACGCTCCACCGTGTAAAACCTGTATCCATTAATTACATATCCAGAAAATCTTCTTTCCACAGAGCTTGGACCTCGAGATAATTCTTTTAGCTAAGAAGGCACATTTGGATCCCTCGCACAAGTTTCAAACCACTGCGCGAACGTTTTGTTGTAAACTTTTGCTTTTCTCCATTTCGTTCCCCGCTGATTGTTAACCTCTTCCTCATGCTCTCTATAATTAATGATAGTTAGGTTTGATCATAAAAATATGGGTGAACTTGACCGGAATAAAAAAAAGTTTAATTAAGTTACCTAACATAATTTGTGACTTCTTCACAATTGTGTAATACATACACATGGGCTTGAGAAATTGCTATGTCATCTAGATTAATTGGTTCTCCATTTTCCACGCTTAACGAATGACCTTTGTTAGAAAACAACTTTGATGGCACAACTTCGTCTTCGTTAGGATTATCATCATTCCGAGGCCGCTTATTAAGTCTTGTTTGCACACCTCCATGCAAGTATCTTGAGCAGAAAGTTAAGCACTCCTCAGCAAGATATGCCTCTGCAATAGAACCTTCGGGCCGACTTATGTTGCGAACATATGACTTTAATATACACATGTACCTTTCCGGAGGATACATCCAACGAAACTGCACCGGACCTCCCAATCTCACCTCATTTGCTAAATGAATGGGAAGATGAACCATTATGTCAAAAAAACTATGGGGAAAGATCCTCTCAAGGTGGCATAACATTTCCACAATCTCTAACTCCAGTAGATCTATCTCTTCCAGTGTGATGAACTTCTTGCACAAGCGACGAAAAAAGGAACTTAGTCGAATCAACGGAATGGCCACATGATCAGGAAGGATGCTTTTAATCGGTATTGGTAGTAAATAGTGAAGTATAAAGTGAGCATCCTGGGTCTTATACCTAGAAACTTTTCTTTCTCCTAGATGTACACAGCGTGATATATTCGAACTACCATCAGGTAGCTTTGTTGTCTTCAAAACACCACAAAAAACTGACTTCTCTGCAGCAGTCATAGAAAAGCATGCCTTTGCCAACTTTGTTCTCTTGCCATTATTCACCTCCTTTGGTTGAAGATTTTTTCAGATACCTAAATCTTTTAAGTCATATCAAGCATTCAAATGGTCCTTTGTCTTGCCTGGGATATCCAAGAGAGTTCTAATTACACTGTCAAGTATATTCTTCTCTATGTACATGACATCTAAGTTGTGACGAAGTGGGTTCTTATGCCAGTAAGGCAATTCAAAGAAAATTGATCTTTTTTTTTCCAATTCCATGGGAAACTATTTGATGTACTTTGCTTCTTTCCAAAGACATTCTCAACATTTTGTAGCATCTCAAAAATTTTGGCTCCTTCTATAACAGGTGGAAGGGGTCTTAATTCCTGCTTCCCATTAAAAAACCTTGTATTGGTTCTCCATGGATGATCCATGGGTAAAAAGACACGATGGTCCATATAAACTGTCTTCTGACTATGTTTTAGTTGTAAGCTACATGTATTTTTGTTGCAACAAGGGCAAGCTAATTTTCCCTTTGTACTCCACCCAAACAACATAGCATAAGTAGGAAAATCGTTGATTGTCCACAAAAGAGCTGCCCGCATTTGAAAGGTCTCATTCTTTGACGCATCATAAGTTTCGACCCCTATTTCCCACAACAACTTCAAGTCTTCTATCAATGGTTATAGATACACATCAATATCTTTACCAGGTGATTGTGGCCCAAGAATAATGAAAGAAAGCATACAATATTCGGGTTTCATGCACATCCACGGAGGCAAGTTGTATACCATCAGCATCACGGGCCACGTGCTCCATGAAATGTTCATGCTACGAAATGGGTGGAACCCATCACTTGACAAGCCTAGTCTAATATTGCGAGATTCTTTTGCAAATTCTTCATCCATTTCATCAAGGTTCTTCCATACCAAGCCATCAGCAGGATGCTTTAACGTCCCATCTTTTATGCGCTCCTCATCATGCCACCTCAGACTAGCTGCCGTCTTTGAGCACATAAATAATCTCTGAAGTCTTGGAATTATAAGAAACTATCTCATAGTCTTTGCAGGAATAGGACGACCTTTCTTGTCATGATGGTTCTCGCTATTATCACTAGAATTTTTAGTATATCGAGAAGTTCCACACACATAACATTGTTTTTCATCCTTTAGTTCTTTTCTATACAGGAGGCAATCATTAGGACAAGCATCAATTTTTTTATAATCCAGACCTAAATCTCTTATCATAGCCTTTGTCTTATGGAAAGATGAAGGTATATTAATGTCAGGCACTGCCTCTTTCAATAGCTCAAAAAGTAAAGTGAAGGAGGTATTGCTCCAACCGTGCAAACACTTTAACAAGTACAGACGGATAGTAAAAGATAATGTAGAAAATTTCTTGCAACCCGGGTATAACTCTTGACTTGCCCCATCTATTAAATTGTAAAACTTTTTAACCTCTTTATTTTGACCTATAGTAACACCCTCAGCATGAGATACATCTCCAAATGCATCATTAAGTAGTCCTTCGATGTCATCGCGTGCACCTTCTTCATCATCCGTGTCATCGTCAACCGCCATCGGGATTGCCCATTTGCCATGATTAATCCATGTTCTATATCCCTTAACGAATGCGTCGGCTACTAAATGGTCAAATACCACATCTCTTCTATACCAATTAATGTTACAACACCTTTTACAAGGACATTGAATTTTTCGTCCGTCCGGTTCTCCCTCGGAGTATGCAAAGTCTAAAAAACTAATAACACCATTGATATACTCTTCACTATACCTCGGTAGATCCATCCAATCCTTTGGCATATCACAAAACCTAATCGATAATTATTAAATTTTTTAAGAGGAAAATTTATAAGGGGTCGCAAAGTGAAGATAACAAGAATAGAGGAGGAATGGTGTTATTCGCTATAAAGGGAAAAGGCAATGAAAAGGACTTTCAAAGCCTTGTAATTAGGTTGGAAAATAGTTCCTAGTCTTAGAAGTAATTCTCTAGAAACCCATTGAGGTAAAACAAATAAAGAGAAACATAGAATTTATAGTACAAATATAATAAATTAAATTCCAACTTCAAAACTAACAAATCAAAAGAATTAAAGTATGCATTGTACCTTGCCATGACACAATCAGCGTTTTGACAAAATCTGCTTGGAAGACCTTAAACAAAAACTTTCGCTTTCAATCTTAACCACGAATAACTATAAAAATTACAGACAAAAAAATTATAATTGCCATATGCAACCATTTAGCCAGGAATTTAGCACAATCATCATTTACCAAGAATTAAATTGATATAATTGAACAGATTTAGGACCCAGCAGCAGCTACAGCAATTAAATCATTCAACAGAACAAGTAATTGTGGATGGAAAGGGAAGCTTCTTCATCAATCATCATAAACAACAAAGCTTTTCACTCAAAATCCTTTCACAATAGACAATAATAACTGAACCAAAAGGTTTAGTGTGACTACTTAAGGGAAAAAAATTAAAAGTATGTGAGAAGAGAACAAAAAAAATTCCCCAACCTAAACTCATAGTTACTACAACATCATCCAAGTCTGTCACATCCTCAATCTAATCTCAGATACTGTATAATGTCTCATATCAAATTTCAGAACCAGCTCACCAATCAAAAACCATTTACCAAAAGTAAAATTTTTCTACAGGATATAATCAAAATAGAAAAATTCACTGGTAGATTCGTTTCATGTTCAACAGGGTATGACAACAAATAATATAAATATTTTGTTTACATGTATTAGTAAATATTATATTTACCTAAAAGAAATTGGGATCCAATTGAAATTCTGACTTGTTGCTATGTACAAAATATAGCACCATTTAATGTGATAAAATCATAGCTCTAGTTTCTAGGGATGCCTCTCAGCTGGGGCAGAAAAACTTAAAAGGCAAGCATTATATGCAAAAGCTCATGATCCAAGTCAGCCTAAGGCTATATAGAATTATAGATAGTTTCATTTCATTTAAACTTGAGGTGATTTAAGTGGGGAAAATTAAAAAAAAAAGGTTTACCAGAATGAGCAAGTTTATTGAGACGGGTGTGCCTACTCAAATACACACAAGAAGGGAAACTTCAAATTATGCATGCAACCACAATAATGGAGCTGAGAAATGACAAGTTACCTGACTCACTGAGCAAACACTGTGTTTCCTGTTGAGATCAAAGAGCCAGAGAGAGAGTGATCAAAACAATCTAAAGCTCATGGCAGCCACCAAATTTTGCTCCTGAAAAGGAAACACAATTTCGGACGAAGAAAATTATTAATCCTCAACATGCATTTGGATTCAGTCTCAATGAATAAGCTAATGAAAAAAACAACCATGAACAAAAGGAGAAATGATACATATTGATATTCCTAGATATTGTAGTATAAATATAATAAGTTAAATTCCAACTTCAAAACTAACAAATCAAAAGAATTAAAGTATGCATTGTACCTTGCCATGACACAATCAGCGTTTTGACAAAATCTGCTTGGAAGACCTTAAACAAAAACTTTCGCCTTCAATCTTAACCACGAATACCTGTAAAAATTACAGACAAAAAAATTGTAATTGCCATATGCAACCATTTAACCATGAATTTAGCACAATCATCATTTAGCAAGAACTAAATTGATATAATTGAACAGATTTGGGACCCAGCAGCAGCTATATCAATTAAATCATTCAACAGATAACGGCACAAAATTTACTGTTACATATATTTTTTAATTTATTAGACAAATTATTCTTATCGCCAACAATAAGATCACCGCACACAAGTTAATGGTGTTTTAGGAGAAGGTGAAATCTTAGTTTAGGAAAAAGAATAATAAAAATGAATCAATAATTAATCAAACATAAATTACAAAATAATTAATCAAGAATTATCATCACAATCTGTGTGGTGCACAACCACGCTTGTTAATAAAATGAATCCAACCAATGAGTCTAAAACAAAATAATGGTGAAAGCACGTATATACCTCCACCAAACTTATGCTAAGTGGGTTGAGGCCAGCAACAGTCTGTCTAGCAAATTCCTCATCTCTAAACCAGAAAAATCTATCCCCTACAAAATAAATATTAATTAAACACATTGAATAAACTTTTTAAAAAATATATATATTAGTTTAGGTTGACAACTAAATTTCTATGCATTTTCTTTCATAGAACAGAGCATAGATCTTCATAGAATAGAATATCAAAATAAAGAGCAAGGCAACACACTTGTGATAGTGTCCAAATTTTCTCATTCCATAGCAAGGAGGAGGAAGAATATAAGGAACAAAAACCAATCTTTTTTAGACAAAAAGCAAACAATTTTGGCCTGGAATATACACAGACAAGAAAGGACACCAACTTATAAAATGTAGAAATGAGAAACAAAATACAAGAAGAAATAGCCTTATGCTTAAGTTATAAGTTATAACTGAAACGAATGGGTTTGAAAATGTAACAAAATCATTAGTAACAAAACTCTTGATTTTTTTTCTTATCCTGGTTTACCTTTACCTTAGCATTAGTAAAAGGAAAAAAAGAAGTTTGGTAAATGCACAGTTTCTGAAAGCGAGAGACAGAGAGAGAGAGAGAGAGTAAAGAAGGAAGACAAATACAAAAACTTGGAACAGTACAAAATAACAAAGTCACCCAAGTATTCCTCTCCATAAGTTGATCAAGAAAAAAAAAATCATATTTTTAAATAAATATCAATTAAACTAACATTAACCAATTTGTTATTTTTTACTAAAAATATATAAAAAATGTTTATGGATGAAAAACTGGTTCTTGATGTGTTGATCAATCACTCACAGACCATAAATATAAAATATATAAGTATATAACCTATTATAAGCCATCACAATAGTGGAATAGCAGGTGGACTAGTTGAAACTCGGACCAAGATACACAACAAAAGCAAGAAAGTATAAGATAAATTGAAACTCGGACCAAGATACACAACAAAAGCAAGAAAGTACAAGATAAATTGAAACTCGGACTGTACAAGATACACAACTCGGACCAATGGGTCACACATAAAACCTAAGTTACATAAAATTTAGGCGATTCTAGGGCTTCAAATCTAGTATTCTTATAGCAAAAAGCTCAAATTTCCAAATCCAGAACCAATTTCCCGAACTAACAATGAGCTAGGATCAAGCAAAAATAAAAATTAATATAGCAACAGCACCAAAACTCATTTCAATTAATCCATAAAGATTGGAACTTTTAACAGTAAGACAATAATTTTGCATGCTGAATTGGGTATTGGATGGAATCAAAACTATTCAAGTGTTTATACAGTTTGGATGGAATCAAAACAGTGCAGAATTGGCCTCAGATGCCGTGAACAAAACACCAAACAAATTACTCGAATCTAATTAACTAAATACAGTTCAATACAAATGTCACCTGAAAAATAAGTAAACATCTTAAAATGTCACCCAAACCAAATACGATTTCAGCTCAAAAATGGCATATCTGGCTCATGCATCAACTTGGTTACTCTCAAATTTCAACATTCTAATTGAAATACAAGAAATAAACAAGACCATAGTTGTTGTGTTTGTCATTACAGAGCAAAAATCGGTTTCAAAAATGGCATATCTGGCTCATGCATCAACTTGTTGGGAATTTTTCTTGTAGTGCCAGGTGATTCACACATTATTTAAGGGATCAGACTTTCACAGCCATATTTTATTTTATTTGAGTTCATCAAGAATCCAACAAATTTAGCTTGAGACCTAATAATAAGAATTGAAACTACACAATACTTGAAACTATTAATTAGTAGAATTGAAAGAAAAGAAAACTAATAATAAGCAACAAACATAATAAGCAACTCATCTTGGTATTCCTACGCAGAAACTAATCATGGCCAAACTCACCTGTGTTAATGGAATAAAACCCCTAAATTCACGAGCTCTCCTGCGCTGCAACAATAGCATGCATGTTCATCAATTCACGATGTCATAGATTATTGTACCAAAACCCCCAAATTGAAACCTAAAATCAGAACCCTAACCTCGCGAATGAAGAAAGCTTTCAGTTGAGCACAGAGTCTTCGTGATGTGACCACGCAGCGAAGAGGAGCGACCATGAAGATGAGTGGGGAAGATGAGTGAGCGCAGAGTCTTCCTGGAGTGGTGAGTGGTGACGCCGTGAGTGGTGAGTTGTGATGGCAAACGCTTTTCTCTGATTTGGGGGTGATGACGGTGGTGAGGGCGAAGCAGTGACGATGGTGAGGGCGGCGCAGCGACGATGGTCAGGGCGGCAAAGCGACGGTTAGTAGTGCAGCAATGTGGAGAATGGTGAGTGCGGGTGAGTGGTGCGTGGAGGGCGACGACGGTCAATGGCGAGAGTGAGAGGATCAATGGCGAGAGTGAAGAGAGTGAGTGGGGGCGACGATGGTGAGCTTTGGAACGAAGCAGGGTTTCTTCCTTGCGACGGTGCAGTGAGGGTTTCTAAAAGGGGACGATGAAGGTGCTTTGGACAGAGGTGAATGAGATTTGATTTGGAGGGAATAATAATGGATAAAAATTTTACTTAGTGTATGAGTTTTCTTGTGGAGGGAAATGACAAAAATTTTACTAAGCGTGACTTTGCTTTCAGGGAAAAGAGGAAAAAAATTCACTAAGGGTCAAATTTTTTGCTCTAGACACATTAGACATCACTTTTAAAACGCACCCAAAACTTAATAAATAGGCTACTCTCTAAAAGCGTCTCCTTTGATACAAAAAGTGAACCTATAGATATCAACCTACGGCTACGCTTTATAAGTGATTTCTAAAATACCTAAGGCTACACTTTTTAAATGATGCCACAATTGTGTATCCTTTTCTCATATAAAAAGGCAACACGGAGAAAAGTGTAGCCTATTCATGGCTACGTTTTTCAAATGTAGCTTAAAAAAAGTGTGGCTGAATGGGTATTTTTCTTGTACTGAAGGGTCCTACTTTCACAAACAGATTCTCTACAACTCCAAAAGGATACTTACTAGAACGGTCTGTAAGTTGAAGAGACATGCATGTAGGTTTTACCTCATCAATTTGGAGCTTTTTCATCAATGAAAGAGGTCTGAGGTTAATGCTAGCTCTAAAATCGTACAAGGCCTTTCGAATGGTGGTGTCACCAATGGTGCAAGGAATGAGAAAGCTCCCAGGGTTCTGCAGCTTTTCTGGGAGATTTTTCTAGATGATCGTAGTGCATTCCTTAGTTAATATCAATGTCTCAATGTCTTTCTAGTCCCTCTTATTACTTGTAAGAACCGGGGTTTTTTCACGCAAAACCGTTTTAATAAAATGATTTTAAGTGCCTGAGATAGATCCAAAATTTAGAAGTTTTAATTTGAAAATAGAAAGGTGAAATTTGATTTCAATGAATTTTTCTAAGTTGGAAAATGTATTTCTTTCGAAAAGTTTTTGTAAAAATGCGTACTGCCGCTTAAGCTGGTAGTACTGGCTCTAGTCTGTCCAGTACCGCTTATTTTGGAAAAATAAGATTTTGAAAATTGATTTGTTGTTTTGAAAGGATAAAAATAATTTAGAATTAAAAACTGGGCACTAATCTTAAAGATTTTGGCCAAAAGTGGGTCAAACGGACCTAAATGGATTGGACCGGGCCCAAGGACCAACATATATATACATGTTTAATGAGCTTTCAGCTCATTTCTCACCTCCAAGAGAGAGAGAGCCGCGGGTTCGGAGAGAAGGGAGAAGGAAGGGGGTGACACTATTCACCTCCACCTTCCGGGAGCCATAACTTTTGATCCGGAGCTCCGATTGACAAGTCGTTTGCGGCCACGCAAAGTTCTCGACGAGCTCTTCCTTTCTATCTAAAAAAATCTGGTAAGAAACCGAATACCATGCTCCAGTTTCCCAGCCCTAGTTCTGTGCATTTTTATGTTTGGTTTTTTAGTAGATTTTATGGTTTTGCTTGTTTAGGTGATCTCTATTAGCAGGTAATTGATGGATTTTATCCCTAATCTCATTGGATAAGGTAAAGAACCTCTTTATCCTTGTGATTTGGTATAGTATGAGCTTTAGTTGTTGATGTATGGTTATGTTGTATGTATGAAGCTTGTTTTTGGAGTTGGTGGTGGCTTTTGGTTTGGCTTTGATAGTTTGGAGCTTGGTGGAAGCTTGATTGGAATCAAGTTTGGTGTTTGAGCATATTGGAAATTGGCCAAGGTATTGTTTCAGTTTTCGTTTATGTAATATGTAATGTTTCTGGACACTTATGCTAGTTGACCCTAAGATAGGATTGAATGTTATTGATGTATGAATATTTAAATGTGAATTGATGTTAATTGTTAGTTGTATTGGATTAGTGTAGTTGATGATGATTATTGGAAATCGTTGGTGTTAATGAGTATTGATGATTGGTGTTGTGGATGAGGATTGTTGATATGATTGTTGAGTTGAAAAATATTGAGGTATGATGATTTATGATGAATGGATGAACTTTGGTTATGTTGATGAAAGTATTGCATGGTAATTGATGATTTGGAATGGGAGATAAATGGCTATATTGATGTTGGTAGTTGGATATGGGAGACTGATATTGAAATTGATGCTAGAATAATGATTGGTGAATGTATTGGTGGGAAAAATGTTTGTAATGTTATATGTTTGAGAATTGAGATTGATAATGATAAAGTGTGATGGAAAAATTGGTGTGAATGATGAATGGTGATCCCAAAAGGGTAGATTGTGTTGTAATTGAAAGTTTGATATTGTTTTGGTTGGATGTGGTTTGTGAAAGTTGGTAAATTGAGATATGTGAATTGGGTTGGATTTAGAGTTGTTGAATGGCTTAGAGGTTTTTGAGATTGAGAAAATGGTTGAAGTATTATTTGGTATGAATTTTGGGTTGTTATGGTATGATTGATAAGTGATTGATTTGGTTTTGGATTGAGATTGGTTAAAATTTGAGGTTATGAGGTTTTTGGGTAAAAATGGATTTTTGATAAAATTTGATGGATCATAACTTGAGCCTCAAAGCTTGAAATTGCATGAAATTTATTTTAAATTAAAGATGGCTTTGAGAGCTTTAAATTGATATAAACTTTGTAAGAAATGGATTTTTTAGAAGAAGTTATGATCATTCAAAGTTTGGAGTCAAAATCTGAAATTCTGCAAAGTTGCAGAATTCTGTGATTTCGGGTATGTACGCATGCACAGCCTTGTGCGCACACACACACCACTGAAGTTTTATAACCTGTGCGTACGCATAGTGATAAACCCCAATTTTTTGGTTTATCTTGTGCTTATTTTAGGGGATTTTATCACCTTTTTCCCACATTTATTCAATGAAATAGCATGGTTTTGTAATTCTCTCTTAAATTGTGCTTAAGTGTAAAAACATGCTTTTTAGGCCCTTAAATTGCTGATTTTAATTCATGTTAATTCCATTCGATACCCTGATGTGTTTGTTGAGTGATTTCAGATCCATAAGGCAAGTATTGGATGGAAGAAATGAGGAGAAAAGCATACAAAGTGGAGAACACATGAGGAAACAAGGATTTGGAGTACATCAACCCACGCGCACGTGCAGTAGAAGCGCACGCGTGGAAGTGAAGTTGCATGGCGATGTGTACGCACACATAACGCGTACGCGTGGATAGGAAAATTGCCAATGACGCGCACGCGTGACATAAGCATATGCGTCGATGCTCGCACGTGACTCACTTAAAGGCATAACGCTGGGGGCAATTTCTGAGCTGCCCAGGCCCAAATCCAACTTGTTTCTGAGGGTATTTGATGCAGAATTAAAGATTGAGAAAAGTGGGGTGCACTTAGTTAGTCATAATGAGCCTTTAGTTAGTTTTCTAGAGAGAGAAGCTCCCTCTTCTCTCTAGAATTAGGTTAGGATTAGGTTAATTTCTCTTGGATCTAGGTTTGATTACTTGATTTCATCTTGTTTCCTTATTAATTTCTTAATTCCACACTCTAGTTCTCTTAGTTCTCTTGTTAATTTTACTTTTATGCTTCTTTTATGTTCATACACTCATGTTAGATTTGGATTCCTTTTTAATGCAATTCATGTTTGAGGTTCTTTTATTAATAATTTGAGTTGTTGATCTTACTTTCCTTGCAATTGATAGTTGGTAGATTTTACTCTTTCCTGCAATTTATTATGCTTTTCTTTTATGCCTCTGAAGTGTTTGACAAAATGCTTGGTTGGATGTTAAAGTAGATTTTGAGCATTCTTGGCTTGGAAAGAGAGTAATTAGACAATCTTAAGTCATGAAAACCCAACTCATGTTGGCGATCTAGAGTTGTTAGTTAATATGATTCCCATTGACTCTAATCTCTTACTAATTCAATTAGTGAGTTGATTAGGACTTTTGGATTGAGATTAGCTAGTCTTGTTTTACTTTCTCTTAGGGAAGATAACTTACACCTTCTTCCAATATTGGAGATGACGAAATAAGATAAATTCTTGTTAATTATTGTTATTAGTGACTAGGATGGAAAGCCTATGATCTCAATCTTTGCCATGAATGTCCCTCTTTATTAATTGCTTTCTTTAATTGCTTGATTTACTTTTCTTGTCATTTATTTTCTTGCCCCTTTATCAACCAAACCCCGTGTCCCTTCATAACTAATAATTGACCACTTCATTGCAATTCCTTGTGAGATGACCCAGAGTTTAAATACTTCGGTTAATTTTTCTTTGGGGTTTGTTACTCTTGACAAACAAATTTTTGATTTGGAGGATTGTTTGTTGGTGTAGAACTATACTTGCAACGAGAATTAATTTTGAGAAATTCTATACCATCACAATAATTCACTCATCAAAATGGGCCGTTACCGGGGACTTGCAATGGTGCTATGTTATTGGCTATTAAATATATTGTGAATAGCTTAATTTTTGGTTTGTTTGTTAGTTTTTGCTAGTTTTAGGATTTGGTTTCTTTATTTCTTGTTAACTTTTGTTTTTATTTTCTCTTATCACCATGAATTCTCATCACTTTGGCTATGAGTTTGGTTCAAACTATGTTGTAGGAGATGGAAGCTTTAACGATAGCATGTATCAAGGATTTGGAGATCAAAGTTTGACAAGAGTGCTTGGGGACATGACTACTCTCTTCACGGAGATGCACAAGGACCAAAGGGCACTTTATACCATCCGGGCCGTTCAAGCGCCACCCCGACATAACTACTCTTCAGATTTTTATGGGTATACTCCTAATCCTAATGCATACCAATCTAATATACGTGATGACCCTTATTGTGATTGTCAACCACAACCACCACATACATATGAACCCCCTCCTCAATATATCCCTCCACCATACTCACAAGCCTCATACCACCATCCACTCCATATAACCCTAACTTATACCCACCATACCAACCATCATATGAACCATCTCTAGGACCATCACCATTCCAACACCAATTATCCCATGAACCACAAGTTTCTCATACACCACCTCAAGACTCTCACCAATATGAACCACCTTCCTACAACAACACCTTTCCCTCAAACAATGAACCCTCTCTTCCACCACCGCCCCCCAATGAAGCCCTCATACAAGAACTAAGAGATCTTGAATCTCATATCCTAAGGCAACAAGAAGGGACGAAAAAGGAGTTTAAGAAGATAGAAGCCAAGATGGCTATCATGGTAGAACCCGTGAGTCACATAACCTCCCACCTAAGTTCATGCATCCCAAGTACTCCTATTGTCGAATGTGGAGAAGAAATCAAGGAGCCTAGTGAGGGAGTCGATTTGAAGCTCCAAGGTGAAGAAGAGAAGTTATAACAAGAAGTACAACAAGAGGAGGAGGTAGAGATTATTGAACAAAAGGGAGTAGTGGTTGGGTACATAGGATATATTGAGTACATAGAGGAATCTCAAGTTGAAGAGCTTTCTTCCTCGGAGTTAGGAAGGGATGTTAAGGAATTGGATAGAGAGTTAAGGCATATTGATCAAGAAGTGGATTCTATCATTAGTGATTTCCTGTCCAGATTGATCAATTCCCTTGATGATCTTGTTAAGCCTTCTGCTATTGGATTAGAAAGCAATGTTGAGGAGAATGTGCAACCTCTAAGGCATATTGTGAGTGAAGAATTGGAAGAAGTGTTCCAAGCAACAAGCCCTCCTATATATGATGATTTCGTATCAACATATGATCCTTTTGAGCTTGATGAGTGACGATCTGATTTCTATCGGTAAAGAATTTTATATTATCACGTTGTAAGTATAGTTTCTAAACCAACAGAGAATCCTTTCGTACAAAGGTTTTGGTTGTCACTTAAGCAAACCCAATAAAATTTATAACCAAAGTATTTAAACCTCGGGTCGTATCTCAAGGAATTGCAGGGAAGTACGATTTATTATTGGTTATGGAAAACAGTATTTTTGGGTTTATGAAAAAGGTTTGAATGAGAGAAATAGATTGCATGAATTAATAAATCAATAGCTAATAAAACTCTTGGCACGGTATGAAAATTAGAAGTTCTATCCTAGTTACCCTTATCAATGGTGATGAGAATTATATTTTGCTCCCCACCAAGTCAACGTCTTACTATGAAGGTAAGTTGATGAGCGGATAATTTATACGCTTTTTGACATTGTTTTTAGTATGTTTTTAGTAGGATCTAGTTACTTTTAGGGATGTTTTCATTAGTTTTTATGTTAAATTCACATTTCTGGACTTTACTATGAGTTTGTGTGTTTTTCTGTGATTTCAGGTATTTTCTGACTGAAATTGAGGAACTTGAGTAGAAATCAGATTCAGAGGTTGAAGAAGGACTGCTGATGCTGTTGGATTCTGACCTCCCTGCACTCAAAGTGGATTTTCTGGAGCTACAGAACTGGAAATGGCGCGCTTTTAATTGTGTTGGAAAGTAGACATCCAGGGCTTTCCAGCAATATATAATAGTTCATACTTTGGCCAAGAATAGATGACGCAAACTGGCGTTCAACGCCAGCTCTCTACCCAATTCTGGCGTCCAGCGCCAGAAAAGGATCCAAAACCAGAGCTGAACGCCCAAACTGGCACAAATACTGGCGTTCAACTCCAAGAAGGACCTCTACACGTGCAACACTCACGCTCAGCCCAAGCACACACCAAGTGGGCCCCGGAAGTGGATTTATGCATCAATTACTTACTTCTGTAAACCCTAGTAGCTAGTTTATTATAAATAGGACATTTCACTATTGTATTTGACATCTTTGGTCTCAGTTTTAATCCATTGTTCATCCTAGGAAACTATTGATCATGTTTTGGAGGCTGGCCATCTCGGCCATGCCTGGACCTTCACTTATGTATTTTCATACGGTAGAGTTTCTACACTCCATAGATTAAGGTGTGGAGCTCTTTTCGAAAAAAAAAATAATAATACTAAAAATGTTTTCAAAAATTTTATTCAAAATTTTTAAGAATGAATTCTAGTGTTTCATGAAGCATGTTGAAGCCTGGCTGGCTGTAAAGCCATGTCTAATTCCTTTGCGAATGAGTATGTCAGGCGTGTCATGTCTGAATTACATGCTGAAGCTTGGCTGGCCATTGGCCATGTCTAGTGTTTTGGACCGGAGCTTTCATTGAAAGCTTGGCTGGCTAGTGAGCCATGTCTAATTCCTGGACTGAAGCTTTAGACTAAGAATGCAAGATTCCTGGAATTCATGTTAAAAATTTTGGAATCCTTATTTTTTCTTTTTTCATATAATTTTCGAAAAAAAATCCAAAAAAATTAGAAAATCATAAAAATCAAAAACATTTTTTGTGTTTCTTGTTTGAGTCATGAGTCATGTCATAAGTTTGGTGTCATTTGCATGTGCATCTTGCATTTTTCGAAAATTTCATGCATTCATAGTGTTCTTCATGATCTTCAAGTTGTTCTTAGTAAGTCTTCTTGTTTGATCTTCATGATTTTTTGTTTTGTGTTATATGGTGTTTTTCATATGCATTCTTGAATTCTTAGTGCGTAAGCATTAAAGAATTCTAAGTTTGGTGTCTTGCATGTTTTCTTTGCATTAAAAATTTTTCAAAATTGTGTTATGATGTTCATCTTGACATTCAAAGTGTTCTTGGTGTTCCTCTTGACATTCATAGCATTCTTGCATGCATTCATTGTTTTGATCTAAAAATTTCATGCATTGCATAATTTTCATGTTTTTCTCACTCATCATAAAAATTCAAAAAAAAAAAAATCTTCCCCTTTTCCTCTCATCAAATTCGAAAATTAGAGTTGACTTTTTCAAAAATTTTTAAAATCAAGTTGTTTCTTAGGAGTCAAATCAAATTTTCAATTTGAAAATCTTATCTTTTTCAAAAATCAAATCTTTTTCAAAATTCTTAGTTATTTTCGAAAATTCCAAAAATATTTTTCAAAAATCTTTTTCTTATTTTTATACCAAATTTTCAAAAATAACAATAACAATTAATGTTTTGATTCAAAAATTTGAAGTTTGTTACTTGCTTGTTAAGAAAGATTCAAACTTTAAGTTCTAGAATCATATCTTGTGATTTCTTATGAATCAAGTCATTAATTGAGATTTTAAAAATCAAATCTTTTTCAAAACTAATTTCTAAAATATCTTCTTATCTTACCTTTTTCAAAAAGTTGGTTTCAAAATACCTTTTCTAACCTCCTAACTTCTTATCTTTTCAAAATTTGTTTCAACTAACTAACTAACTTTTTGTTTGTTTCTTAACTTTTTCAAAAATACCTAACTAACTCTCTCTCTCTAATTTTCGAAAATATCTTCCCTCTTTTTCAAAAATTTCTTTTTAATAACTAATTATTCTTATTTTTATTTTTGATTTTAAAAAATTTTTTCGAAAAAATACTAACATTTTTCAAAAACCATTTTCGAAAATCACTAACTCTTTTTCAAAAATTATTTTCGAAAATTC
>NC_029790.2:80237072-80239062 GCF_000816755.2 Arachis ipaensis
GAATCCCTCTATGAAGCTTGGGAAAGATACAAATAGTTGACCAAAAAGTGTCCTTCTGACATACTTTCAGAATGGACCATCCTGGATATATTCTATGATGGTTTATCTGAGCTATCAAAGATGCCACTGGACACTTCTGCAGCTGGATCCATTCACCTAAAGAAAACGCCTGCAGAAGCTCATAAACTCATTGACATGGTTGCTAATAACCAGTTCATGTACACTTTTGAAAGGAATCCTGTGAGTAATGGGACGCCTATGAAGAAGGGAGTTCTTGAAGTTGATACTCTGAATGCCATATTGGCTCAGAATAAAATATTGACTCAGCAAGTCAATATGATCTCTCAGAGTCTGCATGGAATGCAAGCTGCATCCAACAGTACTCAAGAGGCTTCTCATGAAGAAGAAGCTTATGATCCTGAGAACCCTGCAATAGCAGAGGTGAATTACTTAGGTGAACCTTATGGAAAAACCTATAACTCATCATGGAGAAATCATCCAAATTTCTCATGGAAGGATCAAAAGCCTCAACAAGGCTTTAATAATGGTGGAAGAAACAGGTTTAGTAACAGTAAGCCTTTTCCATCATCCACTCAGCAACAGACAGAGAACCTTGAACAAAATACTTCTAATCTGGCAAACTTAGTCTCTGATCTGTCTAAGGCCACTGTAAGTTTTATGAATGAAACAAGATCTTCCATTAGAAATTTGGAAGCACAAGTGGGCCAGCTGAGTAAAAGGATCACTGAAATCCTTCCCAGTACTCTCCCAAGCAATACAGAAGAGAACCCAAAAGGAGAGTGCAAGGCCATTGACATAAGCACCATGGCCGAACCTACAAGGGGAGTGGAGGACGTGAATCCCAAGGAGGAAGACCTCCTGGGACGTCCAGTGATCAATAAGGAGCTGCCCTCTGAGGAACAAAAGGACTCTGAGGCTCATCTAGAGACCATAGAGATTCCATTGAACCTCCTTATGCCCTTCATGAGCTCTGATGAGTATTCCTCTTCTGAAGAGAATGAGGATGTTACTGAAGAGCAAACTGCCAAGTTTTTTGGTGCAATCATGAAGCTGAATGCCAAATTATTTGGCATTGATACTTGGGAAGTTGAACCTCCCTTGTTCATCAATGAACTAAGTGATCTGGATCAACTGACATTGCCTCAGAAGAGACAGGAACCTGGAAAGTTCATAATACCCTGCACCATAGGCACCATGATCTTTAAGGCTCTGTGTGACCTTGGTTCAGGAATAAACCTCATGCCCCTCTCTGTAATAGAGAAACTGGGAATCTATGGGGTGCAAGCTGCTAAAATCTCATTAGAAATAGAAGACAGTTTATGAAAACAGGCTTATGGACAAGTAGAGGACGTGTTAGTAAAGGTTGAAGGCCTTTACATCCCTGCTGATTTCATAGTCCTGGATACTGGAAAGGAAGAGGATGAATCCATCATCCTAGGAAGACCTTTCCTGGCCACAGCAAGAGTTGTGATTGATCTTGACAGAGGTGAAATAGTCCTTCAATGGAATGAGGACTCCCTTGTGTTTAAAACTCAAGGATCTCCCTCTGCAACCATGGAGAGGAAGCATAAAAAGCTTCTCTCCAAGCAGAGTCAACAAGAGCCCCCACAGTCAAACTCTACTTCTTCATCTATTCTTTCTTTTATTGCTCGAGGGCGAGCAAAATTCTAAGTTTGGTGTGGTAAAAGCATAAGCTTTTTGTTTTTCCATTATCATTGATGGCACCTAAGACCGGAGAATCCTCTAGAAAGGGGAAACGGAAGACAAAAGCTTCCACATCCGAGTCATGGGAGATGGAAAGGTTCATCTCCAAAGCCCATCAAGACCACTTCTATGATGTTGTGGCCAAGAAGAAGGTGATCCATGAGGTCCCTTTCAAACTCAAAAGAAATGAGTATCCGGAGATCCGACATGAAATTCAAAAAAGAGGTTGGGAAGTTCTAACAAATCCCATCCAATAAGTCGGCAT
>NC_029790.2:80239100-80249132 GCF_000816755.2 Arachis ipaensis
AGCAAGAGAGCCCACTCATGGAGCTCAAGAGGCGTATGAAGCTCATCACCATGAGATCCCGGAGATGCCTCAAATGCACTTTCCTCCACAAAACTATTGGGAGCAAATCAATACCTCCCTAGGAGAATTGAGTTCCAATATGGGACAACTAAGGGTGAAACATCAAGAGCACTCCATCATGATTCATGAAATAAGAGAAGATCAAAAAGTAATGAAGGAGGAGCAACAAAGACAAGGAAGAGACATAGAAGAGCTCAAGGACATCATTGGTTCCTCAAGAAGGAAACGCCACCATCACTAAGGTGGATTCATTCCTTGTTCTTATTTCTTCTGTTTTTCGTTTTCTATGTTATGTGTTAATCTATGTTTGTGTCTTTATTACATGATCATTAGTAGTTAATAACTTTGTCTTAAAGTTATAAATGTCCTATGAATCCATCACCTCTCTTAAATGAAAAATGTTTTAATTAAAAAGAACAAGAAGTACATGAGTTTCGAATTTATCCTTGAACTTAGCTTAATTATATTGATGTGGTGACAATGCTTCTTATTTTCTGAATGTATGCTTGAACAGTGCATATGTCTTTTGAAGTTGTTGTTTAAGAATGTTAAATATGTTGGCTCTTGAAAGAATGATGACTAGGAGACATGTTATTTCATAATCTGAAAAATCATAAAAATGATTCTTGAAGCAAGAAAAAGCAGCAAAGAACAAAGCTTGCAGAAAAAAAATAGGCGAAAAAAAATTATATAGAAAAAAAAAAAGAAAAAGCAAGCAGAAAAAGCCAAAGCTCTTAAAACCAAGAGGCAAGAGCAAAAAAGCCAATAACCCTTAAAACCAAAAGGCAAGGGAAATAAAAAGGATCCCAAGGCTTTGAGCATCAGTGGATAGGAGGGCCTAAAAAGGAATAAAATCCTGGTCTAAGCAGCTAAACCAAGCTGTCCCTAACCATGTGCTTGTAGAGTGTAGGTGTCAAGTGAAAACTTGAGACTAAGCGGTTAAAGTCAAGGTCCAAAGCAAAAAAAAAAACCACTAAGTCAACCTCTAACTATGAAGGTAAGTCAAGTGGATAAATCAATTTAACACCTAAAGTCCTAGTCAACTCCTAAGGAAAGCCTAGAGTTATAGGAATTTAAATCAATCAGCAAAGATAACAATTATTAATCACGATGAGTTTGACAACTCAAGAGTTACCAATTAATCAACCAAAGCCAAAAGGTAAAAATCTAAATTATTTAGATAAACAAAAGGAAAGCAATCATAATTCTGAAATACCTCAAATTGCATTAATAAAAGAAAATCAATCCAAACATAAAGAGTTCATAAACTAAATTGAGAAAATAAATAAAAGGAATATTAAACCTGGAAATTGAGAAGAAGAAATCCTAATTCCTTTAAGAGGAATCCTAATCCTAAATTCTAAGAGAGAGGAGAGAACCTCTCTCTCTAAAAACTACATCTAAATCTAAAATTCTGAATTGTGAATGTATGATAAGTTGTCCCCCTTTGATTCCTCCATTCTCTGGCTTATATTCTGTGTTTCTGGATTCAGAATTGGGCCGAAAAAGGGTCCAGAAATCGCTGGGGGCATTTTCTGCAGATTCTGGTACGTGGCGCCTGTCACGCGTTCGCGTGGGTCACGTTTTCGCGTCATCTCGGAGTTTTCCTTGTCACGCATACGCGTCATTTGCGTTCTGCTCAAGGCACGCGTCCGCGTCAGTCACGCGTGCGCGTCGATACCTTTTTGTGCTAGGCACGCGGCCGTGTCGTCCATGCATTTGCGTCGCTGTATTTTCTTCAAAACTCCATTTTTGTGCTTTCCTTCCATTTTTATATGTTTTCTTTCTATCCTCTAAGCCATTCATGCCCTATGAAATCTGAAAATACTTAACACACAAATCACGGCATCGAATGGTAATAAAGGATAATTAAAAATTAATATTTTTAAAGCATAAGAAAACATGTTTTCACAGATATCATAAAGTAAGGAAGGAAAAGTAAAACCATGTAATTTACATGAATAAGTGGGTGAAGGATTGAGTAAATCACTTAAATTGAGCACAAAATACATCATAAAATATAGGTTTATCAACCTCCCCACACTTAAACAATACCATGTCTTCATGCTAAATCCAAGGGAAAAAGTGAAAGTAGAATGGTGGAATCTCATGCAATGCAACCTATTCTAAATGCAAGCTACCTACATGAATCATGCAATTCTAATTATTATCCACCTACATATATATAAAGCTTACATGTGGTTAGTTTGCTTCATATTTTCAAGGAATCATATATACATATCCAAACCTTAGATAATGTTAAAGTAGTTTTACAATTGAGATGGGTAAAAGTATTTCACAAACTTGCAAGACAATTAACAATTAAGCAGAGATATATGGTGATGAGCTATTGAACCCTCACTGGATTTTGTGTTTACTCTCTAGTCACTCAATGTTTATTGGGTTAATCACTCTGTTCCTTTTCTATCCTTGCTTTCTAAAACCTTGTTCTTCATCTAACCAATCAACAAATATTGAATATAGACATACAAAGATCATGAGGTCTTTTTCAAGGTTGTAATGGGGCCAAGGTAAAGGTAAGGGTATACGTATAAGGCTAAGTGAGCAAAGTGAATCCTTGATTAGTCTAAGATTTCACCTAACATATACATACTTTATATAATTTAAAATGCTTTACCTAGCTACCCAAACTTTTACCACTTTTGTGTTACATGCTCATGTATTAAATTTACTTTTGAATTTTGTCCCATGTGCATTGATTCTTTTATTTTGCATTGGGGTAATTTTTTTGTATCCCCTTATTTAATTACTTAAAAGTTTTTTTTTTCAATGCACATGGTAATTTAATTAATTTGATTTCACATGAGCATGCTTCCCAAATATTCAAATAACTTATTCAATTTCAATTTCCCATTTTTTTTATCATCCCATGTTCCCATGTTTCCCCACACTTAGTGGATACACAATCTCTATCTTAAGCTAACCAAGGATTCACTTGAAATTTTTAATTTGTTTTTCTGCTTAAGGCTAGTAATGTGGTTATAGAACAAGAGGGGATTAAAAGGCTTAAGGGGCTAACAAGAGTGATGTAAAAGGTAGGCTAATTTGGGATAAGTGAGGAAAATTTCAAATGATGGCCTCAATCATCTTTGGTATGTATCTATATTCTATATTGGACATATAGATTAAAACAAAGTAAATAACACCAGAATAAGAAAGAAGGGCGAAACACACAGGAATGAAATTTATGGTTAAATGCAACCATGCAATCAAGCTCAAAAACTCACAGGTTGTGTGTTCTTTTGGCTCAAAAACCATATATCAATTATGTATGTCATGCAAGTAGAAATCAAGAGTTTCCATTATTCTCAATGTGGATCTTAGGGTGGCCCTTAAAATCTTAGTGTTGTTCCTTGAAAAATATTGTATAAATTAACTAACATGTAATGCTATATATATACAAGGTGTGTGGATGTTTTGATTCTGTTAAAGTCTCTAGTTTACTCCTTTTATTTTCAATCAAACTATTATATGCTAAAAGGGTAAACTATACTGATTAATCCATATATTCTATAACTAATAAGTTTAGAAATGCAAACTAAGCTAAATATCTAAGATATAAACTAAAGTGCAAAATGCGGAAAATAAAGTAAAAATACAGCAAAAGAACAATGTGCAAGTACTGAAAGATAAAAATAAAATAAAAATACAGAAAATGAACAAAATAAGATAGAATAAAAAGAGTTTGAAAGGTGGTTCACCAAAAAGATTCGCCAGAGATGCCGACCTCCCCACACTTAAATAATAGCATCGTCCTCGATGCTCACTCAAGCTGGGTGTGAAGAAGTGTCATCTCCGGAAGGATGTGCTGCTGGTGTCTCTATGGTAGGCTGAAGGTCTGCAGGCTGGATAAGTGTAGGAGGATCTGTCTGCTGCAGTGGATGCTCTAACTGGAGAGGAATCGCCGGATCTACGGCCTGGATCTGGTGTGGCTCCTCATGCTGTGGCGCAGCCTGCTCTGGTCCTGCCTGCTCAGCCTGGGCATGTGTCTCCTCCTCATGATCATCCGCCTCCGCATCAGATACCTCTGAAGGTGTATCGGGCTCAGAGGGGATGTCGCCACCGGATCGGATCATCAACTTGAGGTGCTCATAGCGTCGCTTGTTGCGATGCTCCATACGATCTAGGCGGGCGAAGAGGCGGTGCACCAGATGATAAATGGGCTCAGGAGTAGGTGGAGGTGCAGTGGTGGTAGTTGGTGCAGCAGTGGATGAAGAAGGGGCAGCTGAAGGTGTGGCTGTCTCATCAGAAGCGGTGACGAATGGGGTTCTGTAGCCTAAAGCCAGAAACTTCCAGCTGTGAGAAATGCTCTTCTTGCAATCAGCAGCAGTCGGCTTCGCATCGGCCAGCTCCCAAGGCACGTCAGCTCAGCGGCCAAGCTAGGTGATCAGATAAGAGAAAGGGAGAGTGCCTCTGACAGGGACCCTGGCCATATAATACCGGATGAAACGTGGAAGATACAGGTCCTTACCCTCCATCACACACCAGATGAGGGTGATCATAGCAGCGGGCAGCTCTGTCTCATGAGTGCTCGGCATCACATAGTTGCTCAGAATCTGGTGCCAGAGCCGAGCCTCATCATTCAAATATATCAGCTTGATTCCCTTAGGCATCACTATATTCTTTCCCATGACCCATAGGACAGTAGGATCAAGGATTATTCTCTGCTTGACAGCATCCCAGTCAAATCTCATAAATCTCATATCCTCTTCAGCCTTTTGGTAGCCGTCAGGCTGATCGGACTTAGGCTGAAGGTGGAGGATGTCCTCAATAGCTTCCTCAGTGACCAAAATCTATTTCCCTCTGAGGTGCACTGCATCCAGGGAGGTCTTGAAATAGTTACAGTAAAATTCTCTGACCCAGGAAGCATTGACCTCTGTCAAGTTTTGTTCCAAGAAGAACTAGCCTCTCTGTTTTATCTGTTCGGCGGTGTACTGCTGTAGTTCTTCTGGAATTTTAAGAGTTCTCTCCAAGTACAGGTTCCTAGAAGTGGCAAACACTGGATACTTAAGCTCACAGTATCTGTTTGCAAATTTGACTTGGTCTGTGGCGGTGAGGAGCTGGTCAGCCTTTTCCTGCGGGGTAAAGTTCTTTTCCCGCCAGGAATCATCATGCAAAATGTCGAGGATGGTCATAGAGGATTCGCCTCTTTTCCTTTTGCCAGTGGTTACTTTGCCCTTTCCTTTACGTTGAGGGTCAGACATCTTGAAAAGCAGAAATTCCAGGATATAATTGAAGAACAAAAGTAGAAAAACGAGTAGGCAAATAGAATAATAGCAATATAAGCACAGTGGCAAAAGAGCATGGGAAGCATGAAATGAGTCAAATATATGTGCATTTTGGATTGTGTTCAAGTGGAAAAGTATGAAAATAGAAATCACAATCCAAAATATATGATAAGTGGAATTCAAGTTAATAAGGAAAAACAATGATCACGCCCTGAGTTAGAAAGTTAAGGTAGTCATGTGAAAAGAGAAGTCAGAAAGTTGAAATGGTTAAGAAGTGAAAAGGGAGCTAGAAAGTTAAAATAGTGAATTAGTAAAAAGAAAGTTAAAGTAAGTGGCATGATAATCGTTTTCCTAGGTAACAAGTGATTCACAAATTTAAAGAACAGTCAACTCATATTCAAGCAAGGATATCAGGTTATTGATGATAATTCATATAGATACAAGAGTAGCAAAAATTAAAATAAAATTATCAATAATGCAATTTATTAACCAGGGAATCGGAAGGAATAAGAATGCTAGCCCGTGCATGCATGAATTGGTTAGGTTGTAGCCAGGGAGTGCAAAATTCAAAATTGCCAAAACCAATACATGTGAAAAGAGAAGTCAGAAAGTTGAAATGGTTAAGAAGTGAAAAGGGAGCTAGAAAGTTAAAGTAGTGAATTAGTAAAAAGAAAGTTAAAGTAAGTGGCATGATAATCGTTTTCCTAGGTAACAAGTGATTCACAAATTTAAAGAACAGTCAACTCATATTCAAGCAAGGATATCAGGTTATTGATGATAATTCATATAGATACAAGAGTTGCAAAAATTAAAATGAAATCATCAATAATGCAATTTATTAACCAGGGAATCGGAAGGAATAAGAATGCTAGCCCGTGCATGCATGAATTGGTTAGGTTGTAGCCAGGGAGTGCAAAATTCAAAATTGCCAAAACCAATACATGAATGGAAAATGAAACAATTTGCAGAAAATTGGACGGCATTTCGGCTAAAATTGGGTGTTCCCGGGAAATAAACAATAGGAAAAATCAGTTCATATAAAATTAATTATAGCTGCAAAGAGACACAAATATCATGAAAATGAAAGAACAGTGTAACAGTAGCATGAAACATGGAAGAACAATATATGAACAATATGATCATCACAACAAAATTAGAATCGCAAAATAGAGAAAACAAGTAGCAGGAACGGCGCAATTATCAGGCCTAAATCTACTAACCACATCCTAGCTACCTAACCACCTAGAATCCACTACAAACATGCATCTCTAACTATCCTAATTTGAACATAATCTGAAAAATATGCAACTAACTAACTAAGGAACTGGTAAAGGGAACGGTGTTCGGTGGAACCTGGTGTGGGTAGGATCAGAATATGAGACAGAGAGGGGGGGTAATGGCGCTGGTGGATGCACGGCGTTGGCACAGTGGTGGTTCGGATGGGGGCAGTGGCAGAGGGTTGTGTTTGTGGTGTTGGGTTAGGTTTAAGGGAGGGGTGAAGAAGAAGATTGGGGGCGAAGGTATTGGGCTGTGGTGGTGGTCGGCGGTTCTGGGCGGGTGGCGGGGTGGTGGCGGTTCGGAGATGGGGCGGCAGTGGGTGAAGGGAAGGGGAGAAGAAGAAGAGAAAGAAGGAGGGGGGGTTCCGGCGAGGGTGGCGTGGCAGGGTTGGTCGGCGATGGGGACGGCAGGGTCGGTGGTTGACGGCGGCTTGGTGAGGGTGGTGCAGTGGTGGCAGGGGAGAGGAGGAGAGAGTGCAGAGGAGGTTGGGGGTGGTGTTTGGGGGACGCGAAATGGTTAGGGTTCGCGTGGGTAAGGGTTAGTGTATTTGAATCCACGCGAACGCGTGGAGCAAGCGATCGCGTCATAGAGGCAAAAGGAAACTGACGCGGTGGCGTCATTGACACAATCGCGTGAATTAGGTAAAAGGTACGTGACGCAGACGCGTGATATATGCGAACGCGTCGCTGTAAATTGTGCTAGACGCACAGTTTCAGTGTCGTTTTGGCGCAACTCTCTGTTCACTCTATAGGGCAAAGATTTTCACGCGACGCGTACGCGTCGCCCACGCTTTCGCGTGGTGTGTGTGAATTGTAAGTGACGCGTTCGCGTCGTTGACGCGGACGCGTGGGCCCATTTGTGCTAAACGCACACCAGCCGCACGATTCCAGCCCAAGTTTCTGGGCGTTGGATCATTACGCCGATTTCCAATCGACGCCCACGCGTGGCCTGTGCGCTCGCGTGGGTTGATTTTTTTTTTATGCAATTATGCAGTATGCAATATGCAATATGCAATATGCAATGCTAATGAATAATATCCAGGTGTAATGAAAATAAAATAATATAAAAACAAACTAAATGAAATAAAATTGAAAAATGAACGATCATACCATGGTGGGTTGTCTCCCACCTAGCACTTTTAGTTAAAGTCCTTAAGTTGGACATTTGATGAGCTTCCTGCTATGGTGGCTTGTGCTTGAATTCATCTAAAAATCTCCACCAGTTTTTGGAATGCCAACAGCCTCCGGGGTCCCAAACTAGGCATGTAAAGCCCTCAAGCAAGTTAAAGCAAGTGATTAGGCTCCAGGAATGTTGATTGTTAGAATGAATTCTGGGGTCCCAAACTTTGTTTTTGTAACCGTCTTTGCCTTGATCCATATTTTTCCTGCTAGACGGTACGTAATTTGTATTCTCACCAAGATGACCAAACGCCTTCCGAGACCCATTCAATTGAACTTGATACCAATCCTTGAACTTCAAATTAAAGCGTGGAACCTTATTAAATCTTGTACACCAGCTCTGAGTACGAGCCATTTTCCTCTTACTCTTAAAGCCCCAGAGAGCTCTAAGCTGGCCCTCTGTTTCAAGCAAACCATATTCAAGTGGAAAAGTAAAGATAAAGGTTAAGGATTGTACCCACTTGAAGCTTGTATTGGGCGGTAATGGCCTTGGGGTTAATGGCCTTGGGGAAGGTGTTTCCAGTGGTTCTGCAAGCTCTACTCCCTTGTATTCTTCTGTGAATTCCTCCACTTCTTTGCAAACTTCTTCAAATTCAACCATGTCTTGATCAAAGTCCTTGATTTCTTCCTCATCATCACTCAAGTCATAAGTTGGAGGTTGAGAAAAATCTATCTCAGCATCATCTTCATATTCACTCGGGGAAGATTCTTCTATCTCAAAGAATTCACTTGCGGATGTAAGTTCATTACGAAGAAAACCTGATTTGTGATTATCATCATCAAGGAAACTTGCGTCTTGGGTTATTCCGTCCAGTTCTTCATAAAATACCTGCTTTGGGGGTTGTGCACTATCCTGCTTGGCATCAATTTCGAACTTCTCGGCGGAATCCTTTACAGTTCTTGATTCCCATGGATGTTTAGCATCTCCTAAATCTTCAACCACTTCTTCCTCTGCAACTATTATGGCTTCCTCCACTTGCTCCAATACAAAGCCATGCTCCTCATTGTCCACCGAAGTTTCTAGTGTCTCCTTCATGCTACGCTCTTCTTTGGATTCTCCATATGTAGCCATGGGAGTACTTTGAGTGCTCAGATGTTGGGAGGCAAATTTATTTACTACCCAGGTTAAGGCAGTAACGAGTTCCAGTACGTCCCTTTGCATCTTCGCTTGTCCTTGAAGAAGAACACGAAGAGTGTCATCCATTCGAGATTGGGGTGGATATGAGGGATCATTATTTTGGAAGAACGGTTCATCATAAGAATGTGGTGGTTCTTGGGAGTAGTTGGATTGGAGTCGGGGTGGATATGGATTAGGGTCGTAGGGAGGTGTTTGGTTGTAGGGGGCTTGTGAGTATTGTGGTTCAAAGCTATGTTGAGAGGGTGCTTCAATAGCACAGGGTGGGACTTGTTGGTAACTACAAGGGGATCCACCATATCTATTGCCTTGGCATGCATTGTAGAATGGTCGTCGTCTGTGGTACTGTGGAGGGTGTTGTTGCCTAAAGGGTTGATCAAGTCCTCGTGACTCCATCCATCTTTGACTGTTCTAACCTTGATGCATGTTCCTGCTATAGCTTCCATTCCCTTCAACAATATTAGAACCAAACTCAAAGCAAGAGGGGTGAGAATTTATAGTAAATAATAAAAATTAAAAATAAAAACAAATAAACAGGTAAAAGAAAATATTTACAATAACCAATAATAAGGCACACAGTTGCAATTTCCCGGCAACGGCGCCATTTTTTTGACGATCTGATTTCTATCGGTAAAGAATTTTCACAAATATTATCGCGTTGTAAGTATAGTTTCTAAACCAACAGAGAATCCTTTCGTACAAAAGTTTTGGTTATCACTTAAGCAAACCCAATAAAATTTATAACCGAAGTATTTAAACCTCGGGTCGTATCTCAAGGAATTGCAGGGAAGTACGATTTATTATTGGTTATGGAAAATAGTATTTTTGGGTTTTTGAAAAAGGTTTGAATGAGAGAAATAGATTGCAGGAATTAATAAATCAATAGCTAATAAAACTCTTGGCACGGTATGAAAATTAGAAGTCCTATCCTTGTTACCCTTATCAATGGTGATGAGAATTATATTTTGCTCCCCACTAAGTCAACGTCTAACTATGAAGGTAAGTCAAGTGGATAAATCAATTTAACAAATAAAGTCCTAGTCAACTCCTAAGGAAAGACTAGAGTTATAGGAATTTAAATCAATCAGCAAAGATAACAATTATCAATCACGATGAGTTTGACAACTCAAGA
>NC_029790.2:80249137-80267429 GCF_000816755.2 Arachis ipaensis
ATTTGATTCCTCCATTCTCTGGCTTATATTCTGTGTTTCTGGATTCAGAATTGGGCCAAAAAAGGGTCGAGAAATCGCTGGGGCATTTTCTGCAGATTCTGGTACGTGGCATCTATCACGCGTTCGCGTGGGTCACGCGTTCGCGTCATCTCGGAGTTTTCCTTGTCACGCATACGCGTCATTTGCATTCTGCTCAAGGCACGCGTCCGCGTCAGTCACGCGTCCGCGTCGATGCCTTTTCGTGCTAGGCACGCGGCCGCGTCTTCCATGCGTTCGCGTCGCTGCCTTTTCTTCAAAACTCCATTTTTGTGTTTTCCTTCCATTTTTGTATGTTTCCTTTCTGTCCTCTAAGCCATTCATGCCCTATGAAACCTGAAAATACTTAACACACAAATCATGGCATCGAATGGTAATAAAGGATAATTAAAAATTAATATTTTTAAAGCATAAGAAAACATGTTTTCACATATATCATAAAGTTAGGAAGGAAAAGTAAAACCATGCAATTTACATGAATAAGTGGGTGAAGGATTGAGTAAATCACTTAAATTGAGCACAAAATACATCATAAAATATGAGATTATCAATGAGCCCTTCCCCGTTATGCTTGGAATTGGTGTTGAGGTAGACTTCACTAAACCACCTATTTATGACTTGAGTGATGGGGAAGAGATAGAAGAAGTTGGTGAGCAAGGGATTGAAATTGAAGAAGCTTGCAAAGAGGTGGAAATTGAAGAGAAAGACCACAAGGGAATGGACCTTGCATTGGCTAAGTGTGGGGAGGTCACCCTCCCTAAACCACCATAATCCAACACAACATTCAAGTGGATAAAATTTCTCTCCCTAAGCTTCACCTTCTCACTTGAATACGGATTGCTTGAAAATAATGGTCAACTTAGAGTCCTTTGTGGAGTTAAGAGTAGGGGAGAGTTGTGTAATGGTTGGAGACATTCCTCTAAGTTTATTATGGTTGGAAGCTCGAAATTGAGGAGCATGGATTGGTGTAATGCTCAATTGGATGGGTCTAGGAGAGTGCTTTGGTGCTCACATGAGAATTCGGGCCACTTGCCATCCAAATGGAATTGTCTTGATCAACTAGAAGATGGGTGTCAGAATAAGATATGGGATCCCGGATCACAACATGAAGACCAATTTTGGGAGCTCATACCTTGGGAAGAACTTCCCCCAAGCTTGGTGAAAATGGTTGGAAATTCTGACAACCAATTGAAGAGTAAGCATTCTTGGAAGTTCAAGGATGAACACAAGCATAAACCGCCTTGACAAGGAGCCTCCCAATGTCCAACTTAAGGACTTAAACTAAAAGTGCTTGGTAGGAGACACCCCACAATGGTATACTCTTTCCATTCTCTTGTAGATATAATGAAAGAATGAATTGAGTTCCATTGTAGATAGCTTCTTTACTCTTTAGTATATTTTGTCTTGCTTGCTAGGTTGTTTATACATTGTCTGGTATGCCTTAAATAAGGATAGTTATTTGAGTTTGAGTTTTTGCTTAGATTACAAGTTTCCTCAAGTTGTTTGAAAATCCTCGAAAATTCAAAAATATGGTTAAATTTGCATTTTGGCTAGTTTTTTTTAGTCATAGAGAAAGTTAGGAGAATTTTGAGCTGTTTTTAGTGTGTGAAAAAATAAGAAAATGGGGGGGGGGCAGGGACGCGTGTGCATGCTATACGCGCACGCATCGATATGTTGAATGCATCCCCAATACATGGGACCCGAGAGTTACACGCACCCTACGCGTGTAACGCGCTCTTCGCACAAGTTTCAACTCACGCAGACGCGTACATCACACGTACGCGTCGGCGCGCTCCACTCCCATCTACGCTTAAGCGTACAATACGCGTACGCGTCGAAGTGCACCCTTTCCACCCACACATGCGCGCAAGGAAACCTTAACCCCATCCACGCAAGGAAACTGATGAGCGGATAATTTATACGCTTTTCAGCATTGTTTTTAGTATGTTTTTAGTACATTTTAGTTAGTTTTTGTTATGTTTTTATTAGTTTTTATTTAAAAATCATATTTCTAGACTTTACTATGAGTTTGTGTGTTTTTCTTGATTTCAGGTATTTTCTGGCTGAAATTGAGGGACCTGAGCAAAAATCTGATTCAGAGGCTTAAAAAGGACTGCAGATGCTGTTGGATTCTGACCTCCCTGCACTCAAAGTGGATTTTTTGGAGCTACAGAAGCCCAATTGGAACACTCTCAATTGCGTTGGAAAGTAGACATCCTGGGCTTTCCATCAATATATAATAATCCATACTTTGCCCGAGATTTGATGGCCCAAATAGGCATTCCAAGTCAGCTCAAGAATTCTAGCGTTTAAATCCAAAACTGGCACAAAAGCTGGAGTTAAACGCCCAAACTGGCACAAAAGCTGGCGTTTAACTCCAAAAAAAGTCTCTACACATGAAAGCTTCAATGCTCAGCCCAATCACACACCAAGTGGGCCCGGAAGAAGATTTCTGCATTAATTACTGATTTCTGTAACCCTAGGCTACTAGTTCTCTATAAATAGGACCTTTTGCTATTGTATTAGACACACTTGATATACTTTTGATCTTTGAGAGTCTTATGCACATTTGGATGCTGGCCTCACGGCCATGCCTAGACCTTGTTCTTATGTATTTTCAACGGTGGAGTTTCTACACACCATAGATTAAGGTGTGGAGCTCTGCTGTTCCTCATGAATTAATGCAATTACTACTGTTTTTCTATTCAATTCACGCCTACTTCTTCTCTAAGATATCACTTGTTCTTCAACTTGATGAATGTGATGATCCATGACACTCATCATCATTCTCACCAATGAACGTGTGCCTGACAACCACCTCCGTTCTACCTTCGATTGAGTGTGTATCTCTTGGGTTTCTAATCTAAGATTGGAACCTTCATGGTATAGGCTAGAATTATTGGTGGCCATTCCTGAGATCCGGAACGTCTAAACCTTGTTTGTGGTATTCTGAGAAGGATCTGAGAAGGGATGACTGTGACGAGCTTCAAACTCGCGATTGTGGGGTGTGTGACAGACGCAAAAGGATCAATGGATCCTATTCCGACATGATCGAGAACCGAAAGCTGATTAGCCGATGTTGTGACAGAGCATCAGGACCATTTTCACTGAGAGGACGGGATGTAGCCATTGACAACGGTGATGCCCAACATAAAGCTTGCCATGGAAAGGAGTATGAATGATTGGAAGAAGGCAATAGGAAAGCAGAGGTTCGAGAGGAACAAAGCATCTTCATACGCTTATCTGAAATCCACCAATGAATTACATAAGTATCTCTATCTTTATTTTATGTTTTATTTATCTTTTAATTATCAATTCTCCATCACCATCTGAATTCGCCTGACTGAGATTTACAAGGTGACCATAGCTTGCTTCAAGCCGACAATCTCCGTGGGATCGACCCTTACTCACGTAAGGTTTATTACTTGGACGACCCAGTGCACTTGCTGGTTAGTTGTGCGGAATTGTGACAAAGTGTGATTCACGTTTGAGAGCTCCAAGTCTTTGGCGCCATTGTTGATGATCACAATTCCGTGCACCAAGTTTTTGGCGCCGTTGCCGGGGAAGGAACGAATGAACGAACAATAATTTCGCATTTGTTTCCGGCAATAACACCAAGTTTTTGGCGCCGTTGCCGGGGATTGTTCGAGTTTGGACAACTGACGGTTCATCTTGTTGCTTAGATTAGGTACTTTTCATGTTTCCTAAGCTTTAATATTAATTATTTTAATTACCTTTATTTCCATTCGATGCCGTGATCAGTGTGTTGAGTAGTTTCAGATCTTCTAAGGTAGGAATGACTTAAAGGATGGAAAGGAAACATACAAAAATGGAAGGAAAGCACAAAACAGAGCTTCTGAAGAAATTGGCATCCACGCGATCACATGGACGAAGCGATCGCGTGCCAAGCGCGAATCAGCAGCGACGCGGCCGCATGACTGACATGACCGCGCGCCTTAAGCAGAACGCACATGACGCAATCGCATGACTGATGCGACCGCGTGGCAAGAAAAGCTCCGAATGACGCGACCGCGTGACCCACGCGGACGCGTGACAGAGGCCACGCACCAGAAATTGCAGAAAACGCTCATAGCGAATTCTGAAGCCCTTTTTGGCCCAAATCCAAGTCCAGAAGGCATAGACCAGAGGTTATAAAGTGGGGGAATGCATCCATTCAAAGGGGAGCTCGCATTTTTTATTACTTTCCATGATTTAGATTTAGTTTGAGAGAGGTTCTCTCCTCTCTCTCTTAGGATTAGGATTTAGGACTTCTCTTAGTTTTTAAGAGTGACTCTCGATCCAGGTTTAATATTTACTTTAATTTATGTTTCTATGCTACTTTTACTTTAATGCTTTTATTCGTATCTACAGATGTTGCCCAATTGGCTTATGAACCCATTTCTATGTTATGATTTGAATTAATGATTATTTGAGGTATTTCAGTTATTGATTGCTTTCTCTTTAATTTGTGCTGCCATTGCTTTCCATCTAAGGACATTTTATTCCAACAATTTTACTTTTTCCCCTTTTGGTATTGGTTAAGAAATCAGTAACTCAACATTAACAAACTCAACATAACTGATAATTGATATCTTGCTAATTGAACTGAACTTCAATTATCCCAACTTTTTCTTAGGAAATAAATAGGATTCGAAGGTCAAACTAATTAGCCCCTTGACTTTCCTTTGCTTTAGTAAAGGTCAACTAAGTGGAATCTAGATTCAACTTTCATCATTGTTGAAAGAGATAACTAAGTTGGACTTCCAATTTCTCTTACCTTGCCATTTATTTGCTACCATGAACTCTCACCCCTCTCGCTTTGAGTTTGGTTCTAACTTTGTTGAAGGAAACAGAAGTTACGGCAGGAATATGCATCAAGGTCAGACCAATCAAGGATGGATGGAGTCAAGAGGATCTAATCAACCCTTTAGGCAGCAACACCCTCCGAGATATCCTGGACAAAGACCATTCTACCGTGCATACCCAGTTGGAAGATGTGGTGGACAGCCTTGTAACTACCAACAAGCCCCACCCCGTGCATATAAACCATCCTTTCAACATAACCTCGAACCACCACACTCACAAGCTTCTCTTCACCATTCGCCACTATATGATCCTTCCTTACCCCAGTACCAATCCAATCACTCCCAATCACCACCACTTTCCTATGTATCATGCCCAAGTCCGGCAACCCGAGAAGCAGAGATTCGCCTAAAGGAAACAGTAAATAAACTTCAAACAACCATTCGACAACTGGAGCAAACAATAATTCAATGGGTTTCTAGGCACTCAAATACACAAGGATTAGCCACAGCCCCATGTGAACAGTCTAACGAAGAGCGTAGCATGAAGGAGATACCAAAAACTCCAGTGGATAAGACAAAGCATGAATTTGTACTAGAACAAGTAGAAGAAGTTGTCATTGTTCAAGAAGAAGAGTTGGTTGAAGATCTAGGAGATGCTGAACCTCCATGGGAACCCAGAACTGAGGAGAACTCCGTCAAGGACGCTACAATTAATGCTAAGGAGGATATTGTACAATCTCCAAGGCAAGTTGTTTATGAAGAATCAGACGGAATAATCCAAGAAGCAAATTCCCTTGATAGTGATAGTCACAAGTCTAGCTCTCTTAGTAATGAACTTGCATCCGCAAGTGAATTCTCTGAGATCAAAGAATCCTCCCCAGATGAATACGAAGATGATGCAGAGGTAGATTTCTCTCAACCTCCAATCTATGACTCGAGTAATGAGGAAGACATAGAAGACTTTGACCAGGGTGATACTACATTTGAAGACTCTTGCAAGGAAGTGGAGGAATTCACAGAAGAGCACAAGGGAGTAGAACTTACAGAACCACTAGAAACACCTACCCCAAGGCCATTACCACCTAATACAAGCTTCAAGTGGGTACAATCCTTAACCTATAACTTCACTTATTCACTTGAATATGGATTGCTTGAAACAGATGGCCAGCTTAGAGCTCTTTGCGGCTTTAAGAGTAAGAGGGAAATGGCTCGTACTCAGAGCTGGTGCACAAGGTTCAATAAGGTTCCACGCTTCACCTCGAAGTACACGGATTGGTATCATGCTCAATTGCATGGATCGCGGAGAACGTTTGGTCACCATGGTGAGATTCTACTTTTTAAATCGCCCGAATGGAAACATATAGATCAACACGGAGGCGGATTTAATAGCAAAGCTTGGGATCCTGGAATCTATTCTGACATTCGTCACTCCGGGAGCCTGAAAATTTGTCTGAAGCTGCTCAGAAGCTTTACATGCCTAGTATGGGACCCCGGAGGATATTGGTATTACAAGCACTGGTGGAGATTTCTGGATGAATTTAAACACAAGCCACCATAACAGGAAGCCCTCCCAATGTCCAACTTAAGGACTTTAACTAAAAGTGCTAGGTGGGAGACAACCCACCATGGTATGATCGTTCCTTTTGCAATTTTAATTTTATTTCATTTTGTTTGTTTTTGAATTCTATTTTTATTTTATTGAACCTGGAATCATGCATAGCATTCCCTTAAGCATTGCATCCTGCACTCAGTTAAAAAAAAAAAAAGGGAGTGCACGACGCGACCGCATGCCCCATGCGATCGCGTCATACTTTGAAAACACTATCCGCGCGACCACGTCACCCACGCGGCCGCGTGACCTGGAGATCCGCGTAAATATCCAACATCCAGAAAGTTAGGCTAGAATCGTGCGGCCCTTGTGTGTTTTGCACAAATTGGCCCACGCGATCGCATGCCCCATGCGATCGCGTCACTTGCACAATACCAATTCCACGCGACCGCGTGAGCGACGCGATCGCGTCGCATGTATTGCACATCACCCCAGAAGGAGACAGAGAGTTACGCTGAAACGGTGCTGGAGTCGTGCGTTTAGCACAATTTCCAGCGACGCGATCGCGCGACCCACGCGATCGCGTCATCCCCTCTTCCACCCCTTCCATGCGATCGCGCAACCCACGCGATCGCGTCACCCCACTATCACCCCCCACCACGCGACCGCGTCCCCCACGCGATCGCGTGGATTTGAAAATATAACCCTCCAGCCACGCGAACCCTATCAGTCGCGCAGCCCCCCAACCCTTTTCTCCCTCTCTTCCTCTTCTTCTCTCAACCACCACCCAGCCACCATTGCCGCCGCCCCGACCCCTTCCTGCCTACTCCCCTTATTCAGCCTTCCAGGTTCCGCAACACGCAATCCCTTTTCTCCGTTCATAGTTCTTCTTAATTTTTTCCGTTTCTGTTCATAATTAGGATAGATAGTCTTGCATATTGTAGTGGATTTTAGGTTGTTAGGTAGATTAGGCTGTGGTTAGTGGCTCTAGGTCTGTTTATTTGCACTGTTCTTACTTCTGTTTTATCATAATTGCAAATCCGCTGTTGCTGTATTCTTGTTCACATGCTGTGATTTCCTGCATTTGCTGCTTGTTACTCTGAATTTTCATGTTTCTCTTAATTATAGATAACTGCAGCAAGTTTTTTAATTCATATGAACTGCCTTGTTTGCTGTTTATTTTCCGGGACAATCCAATTTTAGCCGGAATGCTGCCCAAATTTTTTGTGAATTGTTTTCATTCATGTTTTGGTTTGAACTCTGTTGTCCTCTGCCTTAACCAAACTGTTTGATGAAGGCTATGGCAGACTTTCTTATCCTCTTTGATTTCCTGGTTTATAAACTGCATTTGTGATATTCTGATTCCAACTCTTGCTTTCTTTATATCTATTTGAATCAACATCACCCTGTTTTCCTTGTTCGGTTATGAGTTATTTCTAGTCATAATTGTGAATCCTTGTTACATGAACTATTTTCTTTATGCCACTTACTTTAACCCGCATTTTACTGACTCACTAATTTTAATTTACTAACTTCTTTTTCAAATTCTAACCATACTATCCTTTTAACATCCCTTTTCTGATTTTTCACTTACCTCCAACTTTCTAACCATGGCATAATGACAATTTTTCTATTTAACTTGAATTCTGATACATTTTGGATTTTAAATTCTTCCTTTCGAACTTTTAAACTACTATACAATCCTTAATACACCATTACTTAACTCATTTACCTATTTCCCATTCTCCTTTGCCGCTTTGAGTTTTCTTAGTTTAATTGCCTATTTACTTCCCTATTTTTATCCATATCCTGGTTTTCCATTTTTCAGGATGTCTGCCTCACAGAGGAAAGGAAAAGGAAAGGCTACTGGCAAGCGCAAGAGAGGAGATTCCTCCCAGTCCATCATTGACCTAATGCATGATTCCTCATGGCGGGAGAAGAACTTTACACAGCAGGAAAAAGCTGACCAGCTGCTCCCTGCAAATGATTCAATAAAATTTGCAAATCGGTACTGTGAGCTGAAGTATACGGCATTTGCAAACTCCAGAAATCTTTACCTGGAGAGAACTCTGAGGATTCCAGAAGCACTCCAGCAGTACACCACTGAGCAAATCAAGCAAAGAGGCTGGTTCTTTCTGGAAAGAGCACTGACAGAGGTCAATGCATCTTGGGTTCGGAAATTCTACTGAAACTACTACATCACCACCTTCGATGCAGTAAACCTGAGAGGAAAACAAATTCTAGTCACTGAGGAGGCCTTAGAGGACATTCTCCGGCTCCCAGCCAAGTTCGATCAGTCTGATGGTTATACAAAGGCTGAGGAGAACATGCGCCTGATGCAGTTTGATTGGGATGCTATGAAGGCACGGATAGCTCTCGACCCGACGGTTCCTTGGGAGATGGGTCAGGACACCACCATGCCTAGAGGGATCAAGAGGGCGTACTTAAATGTTGAGGCTCGGTTATGGCACCAAATCTTAAGCAATTATGTAATGCCGAGTACTCATGAGACGGATATCCCAGCTGCTATGATCACCCTCCTATGGTATGTGATGGAGGGTAAGGACCTTTATCTGCCACGCTTTATCCGGCATTATATGGCCAGGGTCCACGTCCGAGGCACCCTCCCTTTTCCGTATCTGGTTACACAGCTAGGTCGTCGAGCTGACGTGCCATGGGAGGATGCCGATGAGAGACCACCAGCGGCAGACTGCAGGAAGATCATTCCTCATAGTAGGAACTTCCTAGCTTTGGGCTACATACCACCACCCTTCCCTGCTACTGATGAGACAGCCCCACCGTCTGCTGGACCCTCTTCATCCACGGCTGCACCTACTGCCCCTGCTGCCAACACTGCACCTCCACCTTCCTCTGAGCCTGTATACCGCCTCGTGCACCGCCTATTCCGACAGCTTGATCAGATGGAGTGTTGTAACCGGCGCCGGTATGAGAGATTGGAGCGTCGCAGCCAGCGACGCTATTCACATCTGAAGCTGATGATCCGACAGGGTGGTGACATCCCCTCCGAGCCCGATACACCATCAGAGCCTTCAGAAGAGGAGGAGGATGAGCCCCAGGAGGAGACCCATCCGCAGGCAGGCACAGAGCAGGCTGCACCACATCAGGAGGTTACGCATCAGATCGAGGCTGCAGATCCGGAGATCCCGATCCAGTCAGCACCGCCTCTACAGCAGCCAAACCCTCAGCCCACCATCACCACAAAGCCTCTAGCTACCATCCCTACCAGTGATGACTCCCCTTCACACCCGGCTTGACTAAGCATCAGGGATGATGCTTCATTTTAAGTGTGGGGAGGTCGCCATCTCTGGCGTTTTATTTTGGTGAACCACTACATCTCTTTTTTCTTTTATTTTGGATATTTTTTTTTGTATTTTTCTTTTTACTGTTATTTTCTGAGTACTTATACATTGCTACTTTTGTGTATTTTTACTCTATTTCTGCATTTTGCATTTTTAGTTCATATTTTTAATTATTTAGTTTAGTTTTCAATTCTGACTTATTAGTGGATTAATTAGTATAGTTTACCCTTTTTAGCATAAGATAGCATAGTTTAAATTGAAAAATATAAAAAGGAAGTAAGCTAGGAAATTGAACATAAAAGATTTAAATCCATAAACCTTGTATATATAGCATTACATCATATAGTTAAGTGGTGCACGAAATTGTGATCTCCAGGCTCGAACAAATCCTGGTAATGGCTCCAAAGCTTGGTGCTCTGATCTTAATTCATGATTGTCACAACTTCGATACAACTAACCAGCAAGTGCACTGGGTCGTCCAAGTAATACCTTACGTGAGTAAGGGTCGAAACCCACGGAGATTGTTGGTATGAAGCAAGCTATGGTCACCTTGCAAATCTCAGTCAGGCAGATATAAAGTGATAATGGTGTTTTCGAATATTATATAATAAAATAGGGATAGAGATACTTATGTAATTCATTGGTAGGAATTTCAGATAAGCGAATGGAGATGCTTTTCGTCGCTCTGAACCTCTGCTTTCCTGCTATCTTCACCCAGTCAGTCTTACTCCTTTCCATGGCTGGCCTTATGTGATACATCACCACTGTCAATGGCTACTTTCGGTCATCTCTCGGGAAAATGATCCAATGCCCTGTCACGGCAAGGCTAATCACTAGGGTTTACATGAGTAAGTAATTGATGCATAAATCCACTTCCGGGGCCCACCTGGTGTGTGTTTGGGCTGAGCTTAAGTGTAGCACGTGCAGAGGCCATTTGTGGAGTTGAACGCCAGTTTTTGTGCCAGTTTGGGCGTTCAACTCTGGTTTTGGATCCTTTTCTGGCGCTGGACGCCAGATTTGGGCAGAGAGCTGGCGTTGAACGCCAGTTTACGTCGTCTATTCTTGGAAAGCCCTGGATGTCTACTTTCCAACGCAATTGGAAGCGCGCCATTTTGAGTTTTGTAGCTCCAGAAAATCCACTTTGAGTGCAGGGAGGTCAGAATCCAACATCATTAGCAGTCCTTCTTCAACCTCTGAATCTTACATCCCTGCACCAATTTAGGCATGTAAAATCCCCTTGCACACAACTCTGGGCGTTCAGTGCCAGGTTGGTGCCCTTTTTGGGCGTTCAACGCCCCTTTGCTGCCATTTCTGGCGTTGAACGCCAGAACCATGCTTGTTCTGGGCGTTCAGCGCCAGGATGCTGCCCATTCTGGGCGTTCAGCACCAGAACCATGCTCTGTTCTGGCGTTTGAACGCCAGACAGATGCTCCTCCAGGGTGTGATTTGTGGAGTTGAACGCCAGTTTTTGTGCCAGTTTGGGCGTTCAACTCTGGTTTTGGATCCTTTTCTGGCGCTGGCCGCCAGATTTGGGCAGAGAGCTGGCGTTGAACGCCAGAACCATGCTTGGTCTGGGCGTTCAGCGCCAGGATGCTGCCCATTCTGGGCGTTCAGCACCAGAACCATGCTCTGTTCTGGCGTTTGAACGCCAGACAGATGCTCCTCCAGGGTGTGATTTGTGGAGTTGAACGCCAGTTTTTGTGCCAGTTTGGGCGTTCAACTCTGGTTTTGGATCCTTTTCTGGCGCTGGCCGCCAGATTTGGGCAGAGAGCTGGCGTTGAACGCCAGAACCATGCTTGGTCTGGGCGTTCAGCGCCAGGATGCTGCCCATTCTGGGCGTTCAGCACCAGAACCATGCTCTGTTCTGGCGTTTGAACGCCAGACAGATGCTCCTCCAGGGTGTGATTTGTGGAGTTGAACGCCAGTTTTTGTGCCAGTTTGGGCGTTCAACTCTGGTTTTGGATCCTTTTCTGGCGCTGGCCGCCAGATTTGGGCAGAGAGCTGGCGTTGAACGCCAGAACCATGCTTGGTCTGGGCGTTCAGCGCCAGGATGCTGCCCATTCTGGGCGTTCAGCACCAGAACCATGCTCTGTTCTGGCGTTTGAACGCCAGACAGATGCTCCTCCAGGGTGTGATTTGTGGAGTTGAACGCCAGTTTTTGTGCCAGTTTGGGCGTTCAACTCTGGTTTTGGATCCTTTTCTGGCGCTGGCCGCCAGATTTGGGCAGAGAGCTGGCGTTGAACGCCAGAACCATGCTTGGTCTGGGCGTTCAGCGCCAGGATGCTGCCCATTCTGGGCGTTCAGCACCAGAACCATGCTCTGTTCTGGCGTTTGAACGCCAGACAGATGCTCCTCCAGGGTGTGATTTGTGGAGTTGAACGCCAGTTTTTGTGCCAGTTTGGGCGTTCAACTCTGGTTTTGGATCCTTTTCTGGCGCTGGCCGCCAGATTTGGGCAGAGAGCTGGCGTTGAACGCCAGAACCATGCTTGGTCTGGGCGTTCAGCGCCAGGATGCTGCCCATTCTGGGCGTTCAGCACCAGAACCATGCTCTGTTCTGGCGTTTGAACGCCAGACAGATGCTCCTCCAGGGTGTGATTTGTGGAGTTGAACGCCAGTTTTTGTGCCAGTTTGGGCGTTCAACTCTGGTTTTGGATCCTTTTCTGGCGCTGGCCGCCAGATTTGGGCAGAGAGCTGGCGTTGAACGCCAGAACCATGCTTGGTCTGGGCGTTCAGCGCCAGGATGCTGCCCATTCTGGGCGTTCAGCACCAGAACCATGCTCTGTTCTGGCGTTTGAACGCCAGACAGATGCTCCTCCAGGGTGTGATTTGTGGAGTTGAACGCCAGTTTTTGTGCCAGTTTGGGCGTTCAACTCTGGTTTTGGATCCTTTTCTGGCGCTGGCCGCCAGATTTGGGCAGAGAGCTGGCGTTGAACGCCAGAACCATGCTTGGTCTGGGCGTTCAGCGCCAGGATGCTGCCCATTCTGGGCGTTCAGCACCAGAACCATGCTCTGTTCTGGCGTTTGAACGCCAGACAGATGCTCCTCCAGGGTGTGATTTGTGGAGTTGAACGCCAGTTTTTGTGCCAGTTTGGGCGTTCAACTCTGGTTTTGGATCCTTTTCTGGCGCTGGCCGCCAGATTTGGGCAGAGAGCTGGCGTTGAACGCCAGAACCATGCTTGGTCTGGGCGTTCAGCGCCAGGATGCTGCCCATTCTGGGCGTTCAGCACCAGAACCATGCTCTGTTCTGGCGTTTGAACGCCAGACAGATGCTCCTCCAGGGTGTGATTTGTGGAGTTGAACGCCAGTTTTTGTGCCAGTTTGGGCGTTCAACTCTGGTTTTGGATCCTTTTCTGGCGCTGGCCGCCAGATTTGGGCAGAGAGCTGGCGTTGAACGCCAGAACCATGCTTGGTCTGGGCGTTCAGCGCCAGGATGCTGCCCATTCTGGGCGTTCAGCACCAGAACCATGCTCTGTTCTGGCGTTTGAACGCCAGACAGATGCTCCTCCAGGGTGTGATTTGTGGAGTTGAACGCCAGTTTTTGTGCCAGTTTGGGCGTTCAACTCTGGTTTTGGATCCTTTTCTGGCGCTGGCCGCCAGATTTGGGCAGAGAGCTGGCGTTGAACGCCAGAACCATGCTTGGTCTGGGCGTTCAGCGCCAGGATGCTGCCCATTCTGGGCGTTCAGCACCAGAACCATGCTCTGTTCTGGCGTTTGAACGCCAGACAGATGCTCCTCCAGGGTGTGATTTGTGGAGTTGAACGCCAGTTTTTGTGCCAGTTTGGGCGTTCAACTCTGGTTTTGGATCCTTTTCTGGCGCTGGCCGCCAGATTTGGGCAGAGAGCTGGCGTTGAACGCCAGAACCATGCTTGGTCTGGGCGTTCAGCGCCAGGATGCTGCCCATTCTGGGCGTTCAGCACCAGAACCATGCTCTGTTCTGGCGTTTGAACGCCAGACAGATGCTCCTCCAGGGTGTGATTTGTGGAGTTGAACGCCAGTTTTTGTGCCAGTTTGGGCGTTCAACTCTGGTTTTGGATCCTTTTCTGGCGCTGGCCGCCAGATTTGGGCAGAGAGCTGGCGTTGAACGCCAGAACCATGCTTGGTCTGGGCGTTCAGCGCCAGGATGCTGCCCATTCTGGGCGTTCAGCACCAGAACCATGCTCTGTTCTGGCGTTTGAACGCCAGACAGATGCTCCTCCAGGGTGTGATTTGTGGAGTTGAACGCCAGTTTTTGTGCCAGTTTGGGCGTTCAACTCTGGTTTTGGATCCTTTTCTGGCGCTGGCCGCCAGATTTGGGCAGAGAGCTGGCGTTGAACGCCAGAACCATGCTTGGTCTGGGCGTTCAGCGCCAGGATGCTGCCCATTCTGGGCGTTCAGCACCAGAACCATGCTCTGTTCTGGCGTTTGAACGCCAGACAGATGCTCCTCCAGGGTGTGATTTGTGGAGTTGAACGCCAGTTTTTGTGCCAGTTTGGGCGTTCAACTCTGGTTTTGGATCCTTTTCTGGCGCTGGCCGCCAGATTTGGGCAGAGAGCTGGCGTTGAACGCCAGAACCATGCTTGGTCTGGGCGTTCAGCGCCAGGATGCTGCCCATTCTGGGCGTTCAGCACCAGAACCATGCTCTGTTCTGGCGTTTGAACGCCAGACAGATGCTCCTCCAGGGTGTGATTTGTGGAGTTGAACGCCAGTTTTTGTGCCAGTTTGGGCGTTCAACTCTGGTTTTGGATCCTTTTCTGGCGCTGGCCGCCAGATTTGGGCAGAGAGCTGGCGTTGAACGCCAGAACCATGCTTGGTCTGGGCGTTCAGCGCCAGGATGCTGCCCATTCTGGGCGTTCAGCACCAGAACCATGCTCTGTTCTGGCGTTTGAACGCCAGACAGATGCTCCTCCAGGGTGTGATTTGTGGAGTTGAACGCCAGTTTTTGTGCCAGTTTGGGCGTTCAACTCTGGTTTTGGATCCTTTTCTGGCGCTGGCCGCCAGATTTGGGCAGAGAGCTGGCGTTGAACGCCAGAACCATGCTTGGTCTGGGCGTTCAGCGCCAGGATGCTGCCCATTCTGGGCGTTCAGCACCAGAACCATGCTCTGTTCTGGCGTTTGAACGCCAGACAGATGCTCCTCCAGGGTGTGATTTGTGGAGTTGAACGCCAGTTTTTGTGCCAGTTTGGGCGTTCAACTCTGGTTTTGGATCCTTTTCTGGCGCTGGCCGCCAGATTTGGGCAGAGAGCTGGCGTTGAACGCCAGAACCATGCTTGGTCTGGGCGTTCAGCGCCAGGATGCTGCCCATTCTGGGCGTTCAGCACCAGAACCATGCTCTGTTCTGGCGTTTGAACGCCAGACAGATGCTCCTCCAGGGTGTGATTTGTGGAGTTGAACGCCAGTTTTTGTGCCAGTTTGGGCGTTCAACTCTGGTTTTGGATCCTTTTCTGGCGCTGGCCGCCAGATTTGGGCAGAGAGCTGGCGTTGAACGCCAGAACCATGCTTGGTCTGGGCGTTCAGCGCCAGGATGCTGCCCATTCTGGGCGTTCAGCACCAGAACCATGCTCTGTTCTGGCGTTTGAACGCCAGACAGATGCTCCTCCAGGGTGTGATTTGTGGAGTTGAACGCCAGTTTTTGTGCCAGTTTGGGCGTTCAACTCTGGTTTTGGATCCTTTTCTGGCGCTGGCCGCCAGATTTGGGCAGAGAGCTGGCGTTGAACGCCAGAACCATGCTTGGTCTGGGCGTTCAGCGCCAGGATGCTGCCCATTCTGGGCGTTCAGCACCAGAACCATGCTCTGTTCTGGCGTTTGAACGCCAGACAGATGCTCCTCCAGGGTGTGATTTGTGGAGTTGAACGCCAGTTTTTGTGCCAGTTTGGGCGTTCAACTCTGGTTTTGGATCCTTTTCTGGCGCTGGACGCCAGATTTGGGCAGAGAGCTGGCGTTGAACGCCAGTTTACGTCATCTAGTCTTGGCCAAAGTATGGACTATTATATATTGCTGGAAAGCCCTGGATGTCGACTTTCCAACTCAATTGGAAGCGTGCCATTTCGAGTTCTGTAGCTCCAGGAAATCCACTTTGAGTGCAGGGAGGTCAGAATCCAACAGCATCAGCAGTCCTTCTTCAACCTCTGAATTTGATTTTTGCTCAAGTCCCTCAATTTCAGCCAGAAAATACCTGAAATCACAGAAAAACACAAAAACTCATAGTAAAGTCCAGAAATGTGAATTTAACATAAAATCTATTAAAAACATCCCTAAAAGTAACTAGATTCTACTAAAAATATACTAAAAACAATGCCAAAAAGCGTATAAATTATCCGCTCATCATTAAGTTGACAACATTTCATCAAGGAGGAACATTAAAACTTTAAAGGCTACCCTAAATAATTTTTTTATGAGAATAATGGGAATTTTTAACTAAACCTGCATAACATATATGAATGATATATGATGCTTGAGTTAGAGAACACACAACGTGTGAGTCTTGAGCTTAATTGTATGGTTGCATTCAAACCATAATTTCATTCCTGTGTGTTTCGCTTCTTTTTATTCTGATGTTCTTTACTTTGCTTTAATCTATATGTCCAATTATAGAATATAGATACATGCCAAAAGAATGATTGAGGCCATCATTTGATTTTAGCTCACTTACCCCAAAATAACTTACCTTTCACATCACCCTTGTTAGCCCCCTTGAGCCTTTAAAACCCCTTTTATACTATTTAGCCACACTACTAGCCTTAAGCAGAAAAACAAAATAAAATCCCAAGTTGAATCCTTGGTTAGCTTAAGATAGAAAATTATGAATAGATTAAAATGTGGGAAACCTATTGGGAACATGGATGATAGACACAAAAGGTAGAAAAGTTAAAAGAAATAAAATAAAAATTTGGGAAGCATGCTCATGAGAAATCAAAGTGATTCAATTACCATGTGCAAAAAAAAAAGTTATTTTTCAGCATTTAATAAAAGGGGATACAAAAGAATTCCCCAATGCAAAATAAAAGCAATGCACATGGGATAAAAATAAAATTAAAACATGAGCATGTAACAACAAGTGGGATAATGTGGGAAAATTGGTAAAGAAGCTTGTTCCACTAAATATGTATGTTAGGTGAGATCTTAGTCTAATTAAGGATTCACTTATTAGCTCACTTAGCCCTATACATATATCCTTACCTTTACCTTGGCCCCATTACAACCTTAATTAAAGACCTCCTGACTTTTGGTATGACTGTACTCTATAATTGTTGATTGGTTAGATGAAGAACAAAGTTATAGAAAGTAAGAATAAAAGGAAAAGTAGAGTGAATAAACCCAATAAACACTGAGTGACTAGAGGGGAAACATACAAAAATGGAAGGAAAGCACAAAACGGAGCTTCTGAAGAAACTGGCATCCATGCGATCGCATGGACGAAGCGATCGCGTGCCAAGCGCGAATCAGCAGCGACGCGGCCGCATGACTGACGTGACCGCGCGCCTTAAGCAGAACGCACATGACGTGGTTGCATGACTGATGCGACCGTGTGGCAAGAAAAGCTCCGAATGACGCGATCGCGTGACCCACGCAGACACGTGACAGGGGCCACGCACCAGAAATTACAGAAAATGCTCATAGCAAATTCTGAAGCCCTTTTTGGCCCAAATCCAAGTCCAGAAGGCATAGACCAGAGGTTATAAAGTGGGGGAATGCATCCATTCAAAGGGGAGCTCGCATTTTTTATTACTTTCCATGATTTAGATTTAGTTTGAGAGAGGTTCTCTCCTCTCTCTCTTAGGATTAGGATTTAGGACTTCTCTTAGTTTTTAAGAGTGACTCTCGATCCAGATTTAATATTTACTTTAATTTATGTTTCTATGCTACTTTTACTTTAATGCCTTTATTCGTATCTACAGATGTTGCCCAATTGGCTTATGAACCCCTTTCCATGTTATGATTTGAATTAATGATTATTTGAGGTATTTCAGTAATTGATTGCTTTCTCTTTAATTTGTGTTGCCATTGCTTTCCATCTAAGGACATTTTTATTCCAACAATTTTACTTTTTCCCCTTTTGGTATTGGTTAAGAAATCAGTAACTCAACATTATCAAACTCAACATAACTGATAATTGCTATCTTGCTAATTGAACTGAACTTCAATTATCCCAACTTTTTCTTAGGAAATAAATAGGATTCGAAGGTCAAACTAATTAGTCCCTTGACTTTCCTTTGCTTTAGTAAAGGTTAACTAAGTGGAATTTAGATTCAACTTTCATTATTGTTGAGAGAGATAATTAAGTTGGACTTCCAATTTCTCTTACCTTGCCAGAAGTTTGCTTTACAGTATTTATTTATTTTAATTGCCATCTACTTTACTTGTCATTTAAATCACTTGCTTCTCACCTTCTAAACCCCGATTAAATTCTTTATAGCCAATAATAAGAACATACTTCCTTGCAGTTCCTTGAGAAGACGACCCGAGGTTTGAATACTCGGTTAACAATTTTTAAAGGGGGTTGTTACTTGTGACACCCAAGACGTTTGTATGAAAGGACTTTTGAAGGTTTAGAAACTATACTTGCAACAAGGATTTATCCGCAAATTTCTAGACCACGCAAAAGT
>NC_029790.2:80270385-80296209 GCF_000816755.2 Arachis ipaensis
ATTCAGCAGAGGAATCAAACAGAAAAAGCTGGGCGTTCAAAACGCCCAGTGAAGAAGGAAAACTAGCGTTTAAACGCCAGCTCCAGGGTACCTGGCTGGGCGTTTAACGCCCAAAAAGGTAGAGATTTGGGTGTTAAATGCCAGAATGGGCACCATTCTGGGTGTTTAACGCCAGGATGACACTAGAGGGAAGATTTTGTTTTTAATTCACATTTTTTTCAAGTTTTCATTTTTTTTAAAATCAAATCTTTTTCAAATCATATCTTTTCAATCATATTTCTTTCAAAATCAATTTCTTTCCATTTTATATTTATTTTTACCATTTTCAAAAATCCTTGCTTCAATTAAAGATTTACTTCAAAACTTTCAAGTTGTTACTTGCCTATTAAGAAAGGATCAAACTTTAAATTTTAGAATCATATCTTTTAATTTCTTGTTAGTCAAGTAATCAACTTTAATTTTAAAAATTTTTCTTTTTCTAAATTGATTTTCAATCATATCTTTTCAAACATATCTTTTCAATCACATCTTTTTTAAAATTAATTTTTTTCAATCATATCTTTTTCTAATTTCAAAATCTTTTTCAAAAATCACTTTATTTCTTTCCCAATCTTAGTTTTCGAAAATCTCAATCAAATTTTCAAATTTCTTTTTAAAATCTTTTAATTAATTTTTGAAAATTCTTCCCCTCTTTTCACATCCTTTTATTTAAGGGACTAAGACTCTTCATCAAGGTGCAATTCGAACTCTGTCCCTCTTGATAAGTTCGAATTCCCTCTTCTCCACCTCCTCCTTCTATTCTTCTTTTCCTTTGACACCTCAACGAATCTCTATACTGTGACATAGAGGATTCCCTACTTTCTTGTTCTCTTCTCTTTCATATGAGAAGGAACAAAGATAAAGGCATACTTGTTCAAGCTGATCCTTAACCTGAAAGGACCTTGAAGAGAAAGCTAAGAAAAGCTAAAGAACAATTCTATTTAGAGGGCCTAACAGAACTCTTCAAAGAAGAAGAAACCATGGCAGCCGAAAACAACAACATTGCCAACAATACAAGGAAGGTGATTGGTGACTTTACTGCACCTACTCCTGATTTCTATGGGAGAAGCATCTCAATCCTTGCACCTACTCCGTGGGATCGACCCTTACTCACATAAGGTTTATTACTTGGACGACCCAGTGCACTTGCTGGTTAGTTGTGCGGAATTGTGACAAAGTGTGATTCACGTTTGAGAGCTCCAAGTCTTTAGCGCCATTGTTGATGATCACAATTTCGTGCAGCAGAAACCTAGCGCAGTCGCGCACCCCTCTTCTCTCTCTTCTTCAACGTTTCGTCTCTTCTTTTCCCTCCAACCTCCATAACTCCATAACTACCACCTTCAACCACCAACAGCCGGCGACCTCACAGTAACCGCCGCCGCCCCCTTTCCTCACTTCCCTCCTTCTTTCTTTTTTCCCCTCTTTCTCACTCTCACAGCTCACTGTCTCTCTCTGCTCTCCGTCCGACCGCCTCCATTGCCGCCGGCGAGCACCCAACCGCCATCACCACCTCCACTAACTCATTTTCTTCTACCCTTTCCCCTCGTCCTCTCTGCTCTCCTCCTTGCTCTGTCTCTCACCCTCCGCTCCGCGCTGCTTCCCGGCGCCGCCGCGAGCACAACCGAACCGCCGCCACTGCTGGGCGGCGCTTGATAAACCCATATTTTATGATGTATTTTGTGCTCAATTTAAGTGATTTATTCAATCCTTCACCCACTTATTCATGTAAATTTCATGGTTTTACTTTCCCTTCCTTATTATATGATATGTGTGAAAAACATGTTTCCTATGCTTTAAAAATATTAATTTTAATTGCCCTTTATTGCCACTCGATGCCGTGACTTGTGTGTCAAGTGTTTTCAGATCTCCCAAGGCAGGAATGGCTCAGAGAACAGAAAGGAAACATACAAAAGTGGAAGGAAAGCACAAAAATGGAGTTTTGAAGAAAAGGGCAGCGACGCGAACGGATGGACGACGCGGCCGCGTGCCCAGCGCGAAAAGGCAACGACGCGAACGCGTGACTGACGCGGACGCGTGCCTTGAGCAGAACGCAAATGACGCGTACGCGTGACCGAAGTGAACGCGTGACAAGAAAAACTCCCAGATGACGCGACCGCGTGACCCACGCGGACGCGTGACAGACGCCACGTGCAGAAACTGCAGAAAATTCCCCCAGCGATTTCTGAAACCCTTTTTGGCCCAGATCCAAGTCCAGAAAGTACAGATTAGAGGTTATAAGGTGGGGGAATGCATCCATTCAAAGAAAGTCATCAATTATTCACTTTTCATAATTTAGATATAGTTTTTACTTTCAGATACTTTAATGATTTTATTTAATTACTTATGTTGCCAAATTGGCTTATGAACCATTCATGTTAGGATTTTCTTTATTTAATATAAATTGAAGTATTTCAGATTTATGATTCTTATTTAGCTTTTTATATTCTTGGCTTTAATTGATTAACTGGAGACTCTTGAGTTATCAAACTTATCGTGGTTGTTAATTGTTATTTTTGCTAATTGAATTGAATTCCGATAACTCTAGTCTTTCCTTAGGAGTTGGCTAGGACTTGGGGATCTAACTAATTAGTCCACTTGACTTTCCCTTGCTTTCGTAAAGGTTAACTAACTGGGATTAAACTCAATTCTCATCACCGTCGATAAGGATAACTAGGATAGGACTTCCGAAATTTCATACCTTGCCAAGAGTTTTATTAGATATTAATTTATTAATTCCTGCAATTTATTTTCCTTGTTCAAACCTTTTAAAACCCAAAAACATTGTCTTCCATAACTAATAATAAGAACACCTCCCTGCAGTTCCTTGAGAAGACGACCCGAGGTTTGAATACTTCGGTTTATAAATTTCATTGGGTTTGTTACTTGTGACAACCAAAACGTTTGTACGAAAGGATTTTTCTGTTGGTTTAGAAACTATACTTACAATGCGATTACTTTCATTCTTTACCGATAGAAAAACCCGTTCGTCAAAATGGCGCCGTTGCCGGGGAACTGCAAACGTGTGCCTTATTATTGGTTATTATAAATATTTTTCTTTTACTTGTATATTTGTTTTTGTTTTTCCCTTATATTTCTATTAGCTACCATGAATTCTCACCCCTCTCGCTTTGAGTTTGGTTCTAAATTTGTTGAAAGGAGTGGAAGCTATAACAGGAATATGCATCAAGGTCCAAGCAATCAAAGATGGATGGAGCCAAGAGGATCTGATCAACCCTTTTGGCAACAACACCCTCCAAGATATCATGGGCAAGGACCATTCTACAATGCATGCCAAAGCAATAGATATGATGGACCCCCTTGTAATTACCAACAAGCCCCACCCTGTGCTTATAGATCATCCTCTCAACATAGCTTTGAACCGCCACACTCACAAGTTCCTTTTTACCATTCGTCACCGTATGACCCTTATCCACCACAATCCCAATCCAATCACTCCCAAGAACCACCACATTCTTATTATGAACCCTCTCTCCCAATCAATGAACCCTCATATCCACCCCAATCCCCAATGAATGACAACCTTCGTGTTCTTCTTCAAGGGCAAGTGAAGATGCAAAGGGACGTACTGGAACTCACTACTGCCTTAACCGAGGTAGTAAATATAATAGCTTCCCGACATCTGAGCACTCAAAGTACTCCCATGGCTACATGTGGAGAATCAAAAGAAGAGCGAAGCATGAAGGAAACACTAGAAACTTTGGTGGACAATGAGGAGCATGGCTTTGTATTGGAACAAGTGGAGGAAGCAATAATAGTTGTAGAGGAAGAGGTGGTTGAAGATTTAGGAGATGCTGAACCTCCAAGGGAATCGAGAACTGTAAAGGATTCCGTCGAGACGTTCGAATTTGATGCCAAGGAGGATAGTGTACAACCTCCAATGCATATACCTTGTGAAAAATTGGACAGAATAGACCAAGAAATTGATTCCATAGGCAGTAATGATCATGAATCAAGCTCTCCTAGTCACGAACTTACATCCGCAACTAAACTCCTTGAGCCTGAAGAACCTTATCCAAGTGAATACGAAGATGATGTAGAGGTAGATTTCTCTCAACCTCCAACGTATGACTTGAGTGACGAGGAAGACATAGAAGACTTTGATCAGGACGCAGTTGCAGTTGAAAAATTTTGCAAAGAAGTGGAGGAATTCACAGGAGAATACAAGGGAGTAGAGCTTACAGAACCACCGAAAACACCTATCCCAAGGCCAATACCACCTAATACAAGCTTCAAATGGGTACAATCCTTAACCTTTATCTTTACTTTTCCACTTGAATATCATTTGCTTGAAACAGATGGCCAGCTTAGAGCTCTCTGCGGCTTTAAGAGTAAGAGGAAAATGGCTCGTACTCAGAGCTGGTGTGCAAGATTCAATAAGGTTCCACACTTCAATTCGAAGTGCACGGATTGGTATCAAGTTCAATTGAATGGGTCTCGAAAGGCGTTTGGTCATCTTGGTGAGAATACAATTTCTAAACCGCCCGGATGGAAGAATATAAATCAAGACAAAGACGGATTTAAAAGCAAAGTTTGGGATCCTAGAATCTACTCTGACATTCGTCACCCCGGGAGCCTGAGAATCTGTTTAAAGTTGTTCAGAAGCTTTACATGCCTAGTTTGGGATCCCAGAGGCTGTTGGCATTCCAAACATTGGTGGAGATTTCTGGATGAATTTAAGCATAAGCCACCATAACAGGAAGCTCATCAAATGTCCAACTTAAGGACTTTAACTAAAAGTGCTAGGTGGGAGACAACCCACCATGGTATGATCGTTCCTGTTTCAATTTTATTTCGTTATGTTTGTTTTTATGTTATTTTATTTTCATTGAACCTGGAATTATTCATAGCATCTACATTAGCACTGCATGTTGCATACTGCATAATTGCATATGAACAAAAAATAAATAAATAAATATCACCCCACGCGAGCGCGCAGGCCACACGTGGGCGTGAGAAGGAAATCGGCGTAAAGATCCAACGCCCAGAAAGTTGGGCTGGAATCGTGCGGCTGGTGTGCGTTTAGCACAAACGGCCCACGCGTTCGCGTCCCTGACGCAAACGCGTCACTTGCAAAACACTCATCCTACGCGAAAGCGTGAGCGACGCGACCGCATCGCGTGGATATTATGGCCTCTAAATGGAGACAGAGAATTGCGCTGAAATGACACTGGAAGTGTGCGTCTAGCACAATTTTCAGCGATGCGGTCGCATGCCTCACGCGTCCGCGTCACCCATATTTTACCCAACCCACGCGATTGCGTCAATCACGCGACCGCATCGAACCCATTTCACCCTAGTCACACGATCGCGTGCCCGACGCATTCGCGTGGATTTGAATCCACTAACCCCATGTCACGCGAACCCTAACCCCATCGCGTCGCCCATATCCCCTTCTCCTTCTCTTCTCTGCAACCCCTCCTTCCTCTACAACCCAACCACAAACACTTCCAGCCACCACCGCCGACCACCGCGCCATCCCACCACCGCACCCCATCACCGAAAACCACCCTCTCTCTCCTTCTCTTCTTTCTTTTCTTCCTCTACCACTCCCAACCTTCCCTCTCACCCACCGCCGCCCTCTGCCGTCACCTCTGTTCATACACATACCAAGTTCTGCCAAACACCTATTTCTCTATCACTTGTAGTTATTTACTTATTTTTCAGATTATGTTCAAATTAGGCTAGTTAGAGATGCATGTTTGTAGTGGATTCTAGGTGGTTCGGTAGCTAGGATGTGGTTAGTGGATTTAGGCCTGATAATTGTGCCATTCTTGCATGTGATGATCATATTGTTCATATATTGTTCTTCCATGTTTCTTGCTGCTGTTACACTGCTCTTTCATGTTCATATTATTTGTGTCTATTTAGACCTCTATTTAAATTTATATGAACTGATTTTTCCTGCTGTTTATTACCCGGGAACATCCAATTTTAGCCGGAATGCTGACCAATTTTCTGCAAATTGTTTCATTTTCATTCATGTATTGGTTTTGGCAATTTCACATTTTTAGCCATAACCAAACCAATTCATGAATGCACGGGCTCACATTCTTATTCCTTTTGTTTCCCTGGTTACTAACTTGCTTTATTGATGATTTCATTTTAATTTTAGCTACTCCGGTACCTATATGAATTATCATCAATAACCTGATATCCTTGCTTAACTATGACTTGGTTATTCTTTAAACTTGTGAAATTTACTGTTAACTAGGAAACCGTTATCATGCCCCCTATTTTAACTTCCTTTCTCCTAACTCACTACTTTCCACATTCTAACGTCTTTTTCACTCCTAACCATTTTAACTTTCAAACTTCTATATTTGCTTTCTAACTAACTACTTTTTCTTTCTAACTCAAGGCATGATTATTGTTTTTCCTAATTAACATGAATTCTACTATATTTTGGATTGTGATTTTTCACCTCAGATTTTTCACTCAAATTCAGTCCAAAATGTATATATATTTAACTCATTTCATAATTCTACTGCTCGTTTGCCTTTATGCTTACATTGATAAATCCTATTTGCCTACTTGTTTTCCTACTTTTGTTCTTCAATTATATCCTGGAATTTCTGCTTTTCAGGATGTCTGACCCTCAGCGCAAAGAAAAAGGCAAAGCAATCACTGGCAAATAGAAAAGAGGCGAATCCTCTATGTCCATCCTGGACATTTTGCATGATGACTCCTGGCGGGAAAAGCACTTTACCCCGCAGGAGAAGGCTGACCAGCTCCTCACTGCCAATGATCCAGTTAAATTTGCAAACAGATACTGTGAGCTTAAGTATCCAGTGTTTGCCACTTCCAGGAACCTGTACCTAGAAAGAACTCTAAAAATTCTAGAAGAACTACAGTAGGACATGGTGCACAAATTGTGAATCACACTTTTCACAACTCGTACCACTAACCAGCAAGTGCACTGGGTCGTCCAAGTAATACCTTACGTGAGTACGGGTCGATCCCACGGAGATTGTCGGCTTGAAGCAAGCTATGGCTATTATGTAATTCTTAGTCAGGAAATCAATGATAAGAGTGATTATATTTATGAAGAGTAAAAAGCTAAATTAAATAATACTTGTTATGCAGTAATGGAGAACAGATTGAGGATTTGGAGATGCTCTGTCTTCCGAATCTCTGCTTTCCTACTGTCTTCTTCTTCACGCACGCAAGGCTCTTTCCATGGGAAGTTGTATGTTGGTGGATCACCGTTGTCAGTGGCTACCATCCGTCCTCTCAGTAAAAATGGTCCAAATGTACTGTCACCGCACGGCTAATCATCTGTCGGTTCTCACTCATGTTGGAATAGGATCCATTGATCCTTTTGCGTCAGTCACTACGCCCAGCACTCGTGAGTTTGAAGCTCGTCACAGTCATCCCATCCTAGATCCTACTCGAAATACCACAGACAAGGTTTAGACTTTCCGGATCTCAGGAATGGCCGCCAATAGTCCTAGCCTATACCACGAAGACTCTGATCATGAACCAAGAGGCTAAGAGATACACACTCAATCTAAGGTAGAACGGAAGTAGTTGTCAGGCACGCGTTCATAGGTTGAGAATGGTGATGAGTGTCACAGATCATCACATTCATCACGGTTAAGTACAAGCGAGTGTCTTAGAATAGAAACAAATGTGATTGAATATAAAACAGAAGTAATTGCATTAATTCATCGAGACACAACAGAGCTCCTCACCCCCAATCATGGAGTTTAGAGACTCATGTCGTAGAGATACAATGTAAAACGTGAAAATGTCATAAGGTACAAAATAAATCTCTAAAGGTTGTTTAAATACTAAACTAGTAACCTAGGTTTACAGAAAATGAGTAAACTATGATAGATAGTGCAGAAATCTACTTCCGGGGCCCACTTGGTGTGTGTTGGGGCTGAGACTTGAGCTTTACACGTGCCTAGGCTATTTCTGGAGTTAAACGCCAGGTTGTAACCTGTTTCGGGCGTTTAACTCCAACTTGTAACCTGTTTCTAGCGTTTAACGCCAGAATAGGGCAGAGAACTGGCGTTGAACACCAGTTTGCGTCATCTAAACCGAAAAAAAAGTATGGACTATTATATATTCCTGGAAAACCCTGGATGTCCACTTTCCAAAGTAATTGAGAGCGCGCCATTTGGACTTCTGTAGCTCCAGAAAATCAACTTCGAGTGTAGGGAGGACAGAATCCAACAGCATCTGTAGTCCTTTTTCAGCCTCTAAATCAGATTTTTGCTCAGGTCCCTCAATTTCAGCCAGAAAATACCTGAAATCACAGAAAAACATACAAACTCATAGTAAAGTCCAGAAATGTGATTTTTATTTAAAAACTAATAAAAATATACTAAAAACTAATCAAATCATACTAAAAACTATGTAAAAACAATGCCAAAAAGCGTATAAATTATCCGCTCATCACAACACCAAACTTAAATTGTTGCTTGTCCCCAAGCAACTGAAAATCAAATAGGATAAAAAGAAGAGAATATACTATAAACTCCAAATATCAATGCAACTTAGCTCCAATTAAATGAGCGGGACTAGTAGCTTTTTGACTCTAAACAGTTTTGGCATCTCACTTCATCCTTTGAAGTTCAGAATGATTGGCATCTATAGGAACTCAGAATTCAGATAGTGTTATTGATTCTCTTAGTTCAGTATGTTGATTCTTGAACACAGCTACTTTATGAGTCTTGGCCATGGCCCTAAGCACTTTGTTTTTCAGTATTACCACCGGATACATAAATGCCATAGACACATAACTGGGTGAACCTTTTCAAATTATGACTCAGCTTTGCTAGAGTCCCCAATTAGAGGTGTCCAAGGTTCTTAAGCACACTCTTCTTTTTGCTTTGGACCTCGACTTTAACTGCTCAGTCTCAAGTTTTCACTTGACACCTTCACGCCACAAGCACATGGTTAGGGACAGCTTGGTTTAGCCGCTTAGGCTAGGATTTTATTCCTTTAGGCCCTCCTATCCACTGATGCTCAAAGCCTTGGATCCTTTTTGCCCTTGCCTTTTGGTTTTAAGGGTTATTGGCTTTTTTCTCTTGCCTTTTGGTTTAAAGAGCTTTTGGCTTTTTTTGCTTGCTTTTTCTTTTTCACTTTTTTTTCTTTTTTTTTTTTTTTGCTATTTTTCTTTTCTGCAAGCTTTGTTCTTCACTGCTTTTTCTTGCTTCAAGAATCAATTTTATGATTTTTCAGATTATCAAATAACATGTCTCATTTTCATCATTCTTTCAAGAGCCAACATATTTAACATTCATCAACAACAAATTCAAAAGACATATGCACTGTTCAAGCATTCATTCAGAAAACAAAAAGTATTGTCACCACATCAAAATAATTAAACTAATTTCAAGGATGAATTTGAAATCATGTACTTCTTGTTCTTTTGTTTTTAGAACATTTTTTTATTTAAGAAAGGTGATTGATTCATAAGACATTCATAACTTTAAGGCATAGACTATAATCTTTATTTATTATTTAATGGAAATAATATAAATTAGGCATAAAAGCAGACACTTAGCATTAAAAGAAAAGAAACTAAAGACATAAAGACAATTGACTCTAATTTTAATACTTATATACTCTTAAAATAGATAAAAGGTTATCACAGAGTTAGGACTCAAAAACCTTTGCTTTGGGAGGTAGATGCCTCTTTAGTCTGTGGGGTGCTTGGCCCTTCAAGAGATAGCTTCTGGCGCCTCAGTTCTTTCAGTTCATGCCCCTGTTCTTCTTGTTCCCTAAACAGTTTGCAGAGAATGCTGTTTTGATTTTGCTGTTCTTCCTTCAGTTGATCCATAGCTTCTTGTAACTTGGTGATAGATGCTTCTAGGCACCCCCAGTATTCAAATTGAGGAATTTCCGGGAAGAACTCCTGTGCTCTCCTCTTGATGGAGTCGTCCTGCACTTGTCCTTCCATTGACTTTTTGGTGATTGGTTGCTCAACTGAAATATACTCATCTACTCCTATTTTTACTCCAGCATCTTTACATAACAGGGAGATCAAGCTTAGATAAGCCAATTTGGCATCTTTGGAGTTCTTGTTTGCAATTTTGTAAAGCTCACAAGAAATCAGTTGATGAACTTCCACTTCTTTTTCCAGCATAATGCAATGAATCATCACTGCTCTTTTGATGGTGACTTCAGAGCGGTTGCTAATGGGCAGTATAGAGCGCCCAATGAAGTCCAGCCAGCCTCTGGCGACTGGTTGGAGATCTCCTCTTTTGAGTTGGTTTGGGACACCCTTTGTGTTGGTTGTCCATTTGGCTCCAAGGAGGCATATGTCCTCTAGGATTTTGTCCAAGCTCTGATTTGGTCTCATCATTCTTCTATTAAAGGAGTCTGGGTCATCTTGCAGTTGAGGTAGCTTAAAGATCTCCCTTATTTTGTCAGGGTGGGTGTGAACGATCTTCCCTCTGACCAGAGTTCGATAGTTATAGAATGCAGTTCCAGCTATTCTCTGCCTGTCTGTCTGCCACAGATTAGAGTAGAATTTCTGAACCATGTTTCTTCCCACCTTTATTTCAAGATTAGCTAGGATTTCCCAGCTCCTGTTTCGAATTTGCTCTTGGATCTCTGGATATTCGTCTTCTTTCAGATCGAATTTAACTTCCAGGATCACTGACCTTAGACCCATTATTTTGTAGTAATGGTCTGAATGTTCTTTGGTTAAGAACTTTCCTTGATTCTAAAGTGGTTTTGGAATATTCTCTTTCTTGCCTCTTGAGGTGGTTTGATTTCCCTTAGGAGCCATGATCTTGATGGGTATTGGCTTAGTGATCACAGATAAACACACCAAACTTAGAGGTTTACTTGTCCCCAACCAAAAGAAAGGAAAGGAGAGGGATAGAGGGAGAACCAAGTTCGAATTGTGGAAGAGAGGAGGAGGCCGAACGAGGATTTAAAGGGAAGGGGGTGGGTTTTCGAAAAAATTTTAAAAGATATGATGGAAAATGTGATTTGGAAAAGATAAGTATGATAGGAAAATATGTACTTTAAAATTGAAAAGATATGAAAGATATTTGAAAAAGATAGATTTTTTCTAAAAATATTGTGAAGATTTGAAAAAGATATTGTTGAGTTTGAAAAAAAATTTGAAGAAGATAGATTTGTTTTGAAAAAGATTTGAGAAGAGGTTGAAGAAGAATTGAAAAAGATTTAATTTTAGGATTAAGATATTTTTAAAAAAAATTGGAAAAAATTTGAAAAATAAAAGTATGGGAACATGTTTATGCAAGAAAAATGGATGGAGATATGAAATTTTGAAAAAAAATCAAGTTGGGAACAAAAACTTCCTCCCCTCCACAATCCTGGCATTAAACGGCCAACTGCTGCTTGTTTTGGGCATTTAACGCCCATCTGTAGCCTGTTTTGGGCGTTTAACGCCCCGCTGTTGCTTCTGGCTGGCGTTAAACGCCAGAAATCTTTCGTCACTGGGTGTTTTTCTGAACGCCCAAGATGCTGCAGGTATGGCATTAAACGCCCAGAATGGTGACTATTCTGGCGTTTAACGCCCAAAAAGGTATCATTACTGGTGTTAAACGCCCAGTAGATGCTTCTTTTGGGCGTTTAACGCCCAAATATACCTCTTACTGGCATTTTCTTGCCAGTGAGCTCTTTCTCCCTGTTTTGTATTCTAAATCCTTCTGTAACCCTGTGAACTTATGCAATTGATTCTTTACCTTGAAAATTATTTATATTAAACTTTTATAATTAAAAATAAATAATTAAATAAATAAAATGAAAAGCTTTGCTAATGGCTGGGTTGCCTCCCAGCAAGCGCTTCTTTATTGTCTTTAGCTGGACCTTGCTGAGCTTTTAATCTAGCCTCAGCCTTGAGCACTCTTGCTCAACATTGTCTTCAAGATAATGCTTGATTCTCTGTCTATTAACAATGAACTTCTTATTAGAATCAATGTCTTTAAGCTCCACATAGCCATATGGTGACACACTTGTAATCACATATGGTCCCCTCCACCAGGATTTCAGTTTCCCGGGGAATAGCCTGAGCCTAGAGTTAAACAGTAGAACCTTCTGTCCTGGTTCAAAGACTCTAGATGATAGCTTTCTGTCATGCCATCTTTTTGCTTTCTCTTTGTAAAGCTTGGTATTTTCGAAAGCAGTGAGTCTTAATTCCTCTAGCTCATTTAGCTGGAGCAATCTTTTTTCCCCAGCTAATCTGGCATCATAGTTTAGGAATCTGATTGCCTAGTAGGCCTTATGTTCCAGTTCCACGGGTAGATGACAGGCCTTACCATACACAAACTGGTATGGAGAGGTCCCTATAGGAGTCTTGAATGCTGTTCTGTAAGCCCACAGAGCATCATCTAAGTTTCTCGCCTAATCCTGTCTACAGGTACTTACAGTCCGTTCCAGGATTCTTTTTAGTTTTCTATTAGAGACTTCAGCTTGCCCGTTTGTCTGTAGATGATATGGAGTTGCCACCTTGTGGCTAATTCCGTACCGGACCATAGCAGAGTAAAGCTGGTGTGAAGAAGAGAGAGAGTGAGTTGAGGTTGGTGGGGATCCTGTGGGGTCCACAGATCCTGAGGTGTCAAGGATTTCTCATCCCTGCACCAATTAGGCTTGCAAAATGCCCTTTGCTGCCAATCCTGGCGTTAAACGCCAGGTTGCTGCCCATTTCTGGCGTTTAATGCCAGCTTCTTGCCCTTTTCTGGCATTAAACGTCAGTCTGGTGCCCATTTCTGGCGTTAAACGCCCAGAATGGTACCAGACTGGGCGTTAACGCCCATTCTGCTGCCCTTATTGGCGTTTAAATGCCAGTAGGCTTCTCCTCCAGGGTGTGCTATTTTTCATTCTGTTTTTCAGTTTGTTTTTGCTTTTTCAATTATTTTTGTGGCTTCACATGATCATCAACCTACAAAAAACATAAAATAACAATGGAAAATAGAAATTTAACATAGATAAGTAAAATTGGGTTGCCTCCCAACAAGCACTTCTTTAATGTCAGTAGCTTGACAGTGAGCTCTCATAGAGCCTCACAGATACTCAGAGCATGATGATGGCCTCTTAACACCAAACTTAGAGTTTGGTTGTGGCCTCCCAACACCAAACTTAGAGTTTGAATGTGGGGGTTTTGTTTGACTGTGTATTGAGAGAAGCTTTTCATGCTTCTTCTCCATGGTTACAGAGGGAGATCCTTGAGCTTTAAATACAAGGGAGTTGTCATTCACTTGAAGGACCAATTCTCCTCTGTCAACATCAATCACAGCTTTGGCTGTGGCTAGGAAGGGTCTGTCAAGGATGATGGATTCATCCATACACTTCCCAGTATCTAGGATTATAAAATCAGCAGGGATATAGTGGTCTTCAACCTTTACCAAGACATCCTCTACAAGTCTATAAGCCTGTTTCCTTGACTTGTCTGCCATCTCTAGTGAGATTCTTGCAGCTTGTACCTCAAGGATCCCTAGCTTCTCCATTACAGAGAGAGGCATGAGGTTTATACTTGACCCTAGGTCACACAAAGTCTTCTCAAAGGTCATGGTACCTATGGTACAACGTATTGAGAACTTTCCAGGATCTTGTCTCTTCAGAGGTAATTTCTGCCTAGTCAAGTCATCCAGTTCTTTGGTGAGCAAGGGGGGTTCATCCTCCCAAGTCTCATTACCAAATAGCTTGGAATTTAGCTTCATGAATGCTCCAAGGTACTTAGCAACTTGTTCTTCAGTAACATCTTCATCCTCTTCAGAGGAAGAATACTCATCAGAGCTCATGAATGGCAAAAGTGAATTCAATGGTTTAATTAAATCAGAGACTACAGTTGCTAATTCAGAGTGGTTCTGCTTGGAATTCTCTGTTTATTGCTGAGAAGATGATGAAAAAGGTTTGCTATTGCTAAACCTATTTCTTCCACCATTATTGTTGTTGAAGCCTTGTTGAGGCCTCTGTTGATCCTTCCATTAGAGGTTTGGATGATTTCTCCATGAAGAATTATAGGTGTTTCCATAGGATTCTCCCATGTAATTCACCTCTTCCATTGCTGGGTTCTCAGGATCATAAGCTTCTTCTTCAGATGAAGTTTCTTTGGTACTGACTGTTGCTGCTTGCATTCCAGACAGACTTTGAGAAATCATATTGACTTGCTGAGTCAATATTTTGTTCTGAGCCAATATGGCATTCAGAGTATCAATCTCAAGAACTCCTTTCTTCTGATTTGTTCCATTATTCACAGGATTCCTTTCAGAGGTGTACATGAATTGGTTATTTGCAACCATTTCAATGAGTTCCTGAGCTTCTGCAGGTGTCTTCTTCAGATGAAGAGATCCTCCAGCAGAGCTGTCCAATGACATCTTGGATAGTTCAGAGAGACCATCATAGAAGATACCTATGATACTCCATTCTGAAAGCATGTCAGAAGGACACCTTCTGATCAATTGCTTGTATCTTTCCCAAGCTTCATAGAGGGATTCACCTTCCTTCTGTCTGAAGGTTTGGACTTCCACTCTAAACTTGCTCAATTTTTGAGGTGGAAAGAACTTTACCAAGAAGGCATTGACTAGCTTTTCCCAAGAGTTCAGGATTTCTTTAGGTTGTGAATCCAACCATGTTCTAGCTCTGTCTCTTACAGCAAAGGGAAAGAACGGATGAGGATCTTCCAATGGAAGTCCATGAAACTTGCAATTCTGTTGCATCAGAGAAACTAATTGAGGCTTAAGCTCAAAGTTGTTTGCTCCAATGGCAGGGACTGAGATGCTTCTCCCATAGAAGTCGGGAGTGGGTGCAGTAAAGTCACCAAGCACCTTCCTTGCATTGTTGGCATTGTTGTTATTTTCGGCTGCCATGGCTTCTTCTTGTTTGAAAGTTTCTGTTAGGTCCTCTATAGAGAGTTGTACTTTAGCTTTTTTGAGCTTTCTCTTCAAGGTCTTTTCAGGTTCAAGATCAGCTTCAACAAGAATGCCCTTATCCTTGCTCCTGCTCATATGAAAAGAGAGGAGAAGAAAATATGGAATTCTCTATGTCACAGTATAGAGATTTCTTGAGGTGTCAAAGGAAAATAAAAATAGAAGAATGAGGTAGAGAAGAGAGAATTCGAACTTATCAAGAGGGATAGAGTTCGATTGCTGATAATGGAGAAGTGTTAGTCCTTTAAATAAAAGGATTTGGGAAGAGGGGAAGAATTTTCGAAATTAAAGTAAAAAAATTTGAAATAATTAAAAGAAATTTTAAAAATTTGGTAAATGATTTTCGAAAACTAAGATTGGGAAAGAAATTAAGTGATTTTTGGAAAAGATTTTGAAATTAGAAATCAAAAAGATATGATTGAAAATTAATTTTGAAAAAGATGTGATTGAAAAGATATGATTGAGAACCAAATTAAAAAGAGAAATTTTTAAAATTAAAGTTGATTATTTGACTAACAGGAAATTAAAAGATATGATTCTAGAATTAAAATTTGATCCTTTCTTAATAGGCAAGTAACAACTTGAAAATTTTGAGTTAAATCATTAATTGTAACAAGGATTTTCAAAAATAATAATAATTTAAAAAAATGGAAAGAAATTGATTTTGAAAAGATATGATTGAAGAGATATGATTTGAAAAAGAATTGATTTTGAAAAATTATGAATATTTGAAAAAGATTTGAATTAAAAACAAAATCTTCCCTCTAGTGTCCTCCTGGCGTTAAACGCCCAGAATGGCATCCATTCTGGCGTTTAACGCCCAAAATGCTACCTTTTTGGGCGTTTAATGCCCAGCCAGGTACCCTGGCTGGCGTTTAAACGCCAGTTTTCCTTCCTCACTGGGCGTTTTGAACGCCCAGCTTTTTCTCTGTAATTCCTGTACTGCATGTTCTGAATCTTCAATTCTCTGTTTTATTGACTTGAAAAGACATGGTTGGAAAACTAAGATTAAACAAATAATGCATGTAGGACACCAAACTTAGAAGTTTGTATACTAAGGACTATAACAATTTGAAAATGCATATGAGAAACAACAAAAGACACAAAACAAGAGAATTTAAAGATCAGAGCAAGGAAATCATCAAGAACAACTTGAAGATCAATGAAGAACATAATGCATGTAATTTTCGAAAATTAGAAGAATGCAATTGACACCAAACTTAAGATTAGACACTAGACTCAAACAAGAAACATAAAATATTTTTTATTTTAAGATTTTATAAATTTTTTTTGTAATTTTTTCGAAAATTAAGTGGAAAAAGAGAAAAAAAAGGACTTCAAAATTCTTAATGAGAATTCCAGAAATCATGCAATGTTAGTCTAAAACTCCGGTCCAGGAATTAGACATGGCTTACTAGCCAGCCAAGCTTTCAGTGAAAGCTTCGGTCCAAAACACTAGACATGGCCAATGGCCAGCCAAGCTTTAGCAGATCATTATGTTCAACAGCAAGATTGATAGAAATCAACAAGCCCTTATGATGATAAGTTGAAACCTCGGTCCAAAAGATTAGACATGGCTTCACAGCCAGCCAGACTTCAATAGATCATCATGAAACTTTAGAATTCATTCTTAAAAACTCTGAAGAACAGAATAGAAAATTTTTTTTTGTATTTTTTTGAAAATTTTTTCGAAAATAAAAAGTAAAAAGCTTAAACATAAAATAAAATTACCTAATCTAAGCAACAAGATGAACCGTCAGTTGTCCAAACTCGAACAATCCCCGGCAACGGCGCCAAAAACTTGGTGCACGAAATTGTGATCATCAATGGCGCCAACAACTTGGTACGCACAATTGTAATCTCAACCCTTTATCACAACTCTGCACAACTAACCAGCAAGTGCACTGGGTTGTCCAAGTAATAGACCTTATGTGAGTAAGGGTCGATCCCACGGAGATTGTCGTCTTGAAGCAAGCTATGGTCATCTTTTAAATCTCAGTCAGGTGGATTCAAATGGTTATGGAGAATTGATAATCAAAATATGATTAAAACATAAAATAAAGATAGAGATACTTATGCAATTCATTGGTAGGAATTTCAGATAAATGTATGGAGATGCTTTGTTCCTTCTGAACCTCTGCTTTCCTATTGCCTTCTTCCAACATTCATACTCCTTTCCATGGCAAGCTGTATGTTGGGTTTCACCATTGTCAATGGCTACCTCCCGTCCTCTCAGTGAAAATGTTCCAAATGCGCTGTCACCGCACGGCTACTCAGCTGTTGGTTCTCGATCATGTTGGAATAGGATCCATCGATCCTTTTGCGTCTGTCACTACGCCCAACACTCGCGAGTTTGAAGCTTGTTACAGTCATCCCTTCCCAGATCCTACTCGAAATACCACAGACAAGGTTTAGACTTTCCATATCTCAGGAATGGCCGCCAATTGATTCTAGCCTATACCACGAAGATTCTAATCTTAGATTAGAAACCCAAGAGATACTCATTCAAGCTTGTTTGCATGTAGAATGGAAGTGGTTGTCAGGCATGCGTTCATAGGTGAGAATGGTGATGAGTGTCACGGATCATCACATTCATCATGTTGGAGAATGAATGGATATCTTAGAACAGAAATAGGCTTGAGTTGAATAGAAAAACAATAGTACTTTGCATTAATTCATGAGGAACAGCAGAGCTCCACACCTTAATCTATGGTGTGTAGAAAATCCACCGTTGAAAATACAAAAGTGATAATGGTGATCATTGGCTTCGGCCCCAGAGAGGGAACCAGAAGAACCAAGATCAAAAGTATGATCAAGTGTGTCTAAAGTCTCCAAATACAATAACAAAAGGTCCTATTTATAGAAAACTAGTAATCTAGGGTTTACAGAAATGAGTAAATGATGCAGAATCCACTTCCGGGCCCACTTGGTGTGTGCTTGGGCTGAGTATTGAAGCTTTCATGTGTAGAGGCTTTTCTTGGAGTTAAACGCCAGATTTTGTGCCAGTTTGGGCATTTAACTCCAGCTTTTATGCTAGTTCTGGCGTTTTGACGCCAGAATTTCTATGCTGACTTGAAATGCCAGTTTGGGCCATCAAATCTCAAGCAAAGTATAGACTATTATATATTTCTAGAAATCCCAGGATGTCTACTTTCCAACGCAATTGAGAGCGCGCCAATTGGGCTTCTGTAACTCCCGAAAATCCACTTTGAGTGCAGGGAGGTCAGAATCCAACAGCATCTGCAGTCCTTTTTCAGCCTCTGAATCAGATTTTTGCTCAAGTCCCTCAATTTCAGCCAGAAAATACCTGAAATCACAGAAAAACACACAAACTCATAGTAAAGTCCATAAATATGATTTTTATTTTAGAAACTAATAAAAACATAATAAAAACTAACTAAAATATACTAAAAATATACTAAAAACAATGCCAAAAAGCGTATAAATTATCCGCTCATCAATGGCCTTAGAGGCTTACTTGAGAGATAAGTTGTATAAGTTGTTTTACCTCCAAAACTCTGCATTTTACTATTTGTAACTAGTCGGCTTAAACTCCGCAAGCTAGGCTAGTTCTCTATGAATAATATATTCTTATATCCATATATGTTCTATTTTCTTGCATCTATATCTCGTATCATATGCGTTAGCTTCGTGTGAATGTTTTGCACTTTTTTAATTCTGTCTTTGAGCTTAATCCTTCATCGGGCTTCTAGAATATATTATTTTCTTCTATATATAAATATGTATAAGCCTTAGAATTGTCATGACCCTTGATTAACCTTTGCTTTACGAATAGAGTTAAGGCATAGGGTAATTAGGGTGTTACATTACTCAACTCCTTCATGAACTTGGAATAAAGAGGCATTTACTCAAAGGCCTCTGCAAATGAAATGTTGATTTCAAATTTCTTAAAGATTTCTAAAAATTAGGAAAATTACTTGTCCTTAGATGCTTTCTGAAGTCTCTGAGGGTATGGCATTTTAGCCTTGTACTCTAGAGCCTTAGGTAAAGGGTTATCTAGATGCCTTATGGGGGAATTCTTTGAGTTTTTATTGGCATCCAGCACCCTTCATGATGGGCGTTCAGCGCCCTCCCTGGTGCTCCCTGCTGGGCGTTCAACGCCCTCCCTAGCACTATTTGTTTCTGCAATTTTCCTCTCTCATGTCTCTTTTTCAACTAGCTCCTCACTACTGTTAGGTTGAGTGACTACAGTCTTGCCACTTCTCAACCGAACAACCTAGTACTCTTCCCTGGAATTTGAAACTATGTCGCTGGGTTTCTCTGGTGTTTTCTTGTGCACTTGATCCATTCGCATCTCTAAATTTCAGAGTGAAGCTCTAATTTCTTGCATAAAGTTGTGTTGGCTCTTAATGAGTTTTGCAATCATGGATGCCAAGTCAGGGCCATTCTGGGGTTGAGGAGGTTGAAAATAAAGATTGTTAAATTGATTCTGATTGACCCTGCCCTGAAAATTGTTGGCATGAAGTGGTTGTTGCTTCTGAGGTTGCTCTCCCCACCCAAAGTCTGAGGATAAGTGGAATCATTAAGAATTTTGGAGGAATTTTCCATGTAATTGACTTGCTCAGGCATGTACTAGCTATAACTGCATATCTTACCTTGAGGGAATCCACCACTCATATCATAAGGAGTATCTGGGGGAACATGTTGAACATTAGCAACTGAACTTTGCATCTCATTCAAATGTTGAGTAATGAGGCTCATTTGTTGAGATAAGAGCTTGTTTTGAGAAAGAAGTGTGTCTACAACATCCACCTCCATGACTCCTTTCTTCATTGAAGTCCTCTTAGAAGAGTATAAGTACTGGTTATTGGCAACCATCTCAATAAGCTCATTAGCCTCTTCAGGCATCTTCTTCATGTGCAAATAACCATCTGCAGAACTGTCCAGAGACATCTTGGCTATATCAGAGAGTCCTTCATAGGAAATATACACCCTGATCCAGTCTGAGAACATGTCAGAGGGATATTTTCTAAGCATCAGCTTGTACCTCTCCCAGGCTTCATAGAGGGACTCATTTTCTCCTTACATGAAGGTCTGAACATCTGTCCTTAGCTTGGTCAACCTTTGAGGAGGGAAGAACTTTCTCAAAAACTTGTTAACCACCTTATCACAAGTGTCCAGCCTTTCCTTGGGTTGTGCATCAAGCCATTGCTTTGCTCTGTCCCTCACAGTAAAGGGGAAGAGCATGAGCTTATAGACAATAGGATTCACTCCACTAGTATTCATGGTGTCACAAATCTGTATGAAGTTGGAAATGAAAAGACTGGAATCTTCCTGAAGGATCCTGTGAAACTGGCAGTTTTGTTACACCAGAGTAATCAGCTATGGCTTTAGCTCAAAATCATTTTCTCCAATAGAGGGTACAACAATACTTTTCCCATAGAAATCAGGGGTGGGAGCAGTGTATGAGCCCAAGGTCCTTCTAGGTTGTCCATTTCCATGTAGATCCATGATGAACGTCCTCCTATTTCTGCACACACAAACAGAAAACAAAGCAAAGTAGGAGTCTCTATGTCAGAGTACAGAGAACTCCTAGTGAGATATCCTACGTAAAAAGATAAAATAAAATAAAGCAATTAAATAAACTAAAAAGGAAAATAAACTTAGAAGTTTGAAAACTACACAAGGAAGATTACTAGGATTTTTGAAAATTGTAGAAAATGAAAATTACTAAGGGGATACCAAAATTAATTTTAGAAATTAATGAAAAATAAATAAGACCTAATTCTAAAGTTAAAAGAGAAATAAACAAATAAAACTAAGAAACATACCTAATCTAAGCAACCAGAAAACTGGTAGTTGTCAATTACCGTCAGTCCCCGGCAACGATGCCAAAAACTTGGTGCAGATTTTTGAATACCCACAAACTAACCGGCAAGTGCACCGGATCGTCCAAGTGATACATCAGGTAAGTGAGGGTCGATCCCATGAGGACTGAGGAACTGAGCAATAATGGTCAGCTGATTGGCTTATTCAGGCAGACAGAAAAGTTGATTTGGTGGGTTTTAAAATGCATTAAATAGTAGAACAAGAATAAAGGAAGCAAATAATGAGTTTGGTGTGAAAACATTAAGAGAAAACAATTAAGGTATCAAAGATGTTTGCTTTTTTCGAATTACATTTTCTTGCCAACTATTTTCACAATGCAAGATTCATTCCATGGAAAACTGTAATTGACTAAACCCTAATGTCTTAGTGATTTAGTCTCCTCTAACCTTCATCAACCACCACTATTGTGGTCACTTGATTCCGATTAGAGGGTTAAGTTCAAAACTAGTTTATGACCACAAAAATCCTAATTGCCCAAAGCTAACAGGATTATATGTTACATATCCCAATAAGTTTATGTAATTTGCGATTTAGGAGGAATTTACTTTCAAGTTATTGTTCAAGCGAGATAACTCTTTCAAGAATAACAAGAATGCATATAAAAAAATGGGTCATACTTTCGTTCCATGCAGATTCATAGAATAAAGTACGAAAGTAATCCTTGAAACTGAATCAATACATTAATCAAAATAGAAAAGCAATAGTCTTAATCCATAGAAAATAAATAGAGCTCTTAACCTTAACCAAAGAGGTTTAGTGGCTCATGACTTATAGAGAAAAACTAGGGTTTTGAAAAGTATGCCAAAAACAAAAAGGGTTCGAATCCTCTAAAATAGAGAATCTTTTTCTTTCATATCTAACCTAATTTGATGTGCAAATAAAATAAAATATTAAATTCTAAAACATAAAGATACTGTTTTTAAATAAAAATTACAAAAAAAAAAAAAAAAATAACAACTAAAACTTAAATCTACTAAAGATGATCCAAGAGGGTGGATTCGGGTTGGGCTTGCTAGCGCTAAATGCCTTGAAGTTTAGCACCCAAAGGGGGAAGGTCTAGCTCTATTCTTTTTTGCTCCAAACTCTGTCAGATTGCTTCGAATTTTACCTGAAATTATAAAAATACTAAAACAATTCAAAGTAACATCCAAAGAGGATTTTTGAACTAAAATATAATAAAACTTAATAATTACTAACTGAAAATGACCAGAAAACAAGTAGAAAAAGGGTACAAGATGCTCACGCATTAGGAGGACAGCCGAGGGGAGGATCTTCAGATCCCTCACGTGTCTCTCTTCTTCTTCTTTTCATTTGCTTCATTTTTCAATTCACTATGACTCATCAATTTCTCTGTCAAAGGATTAGGAGCTCTATTTATGTTTCTATGAATTATTAATCTAATTTTTCTTCTATTTTAAAGTATTGCATTGATCTATTTTATGATTGAGTGTTTCATTTTTCATCCCTAAAGGATTAGTAGTGTCAACAGGCATGCTAATTCCGTTTTGAATTTGTTTATTGCTTCGACAGAACTAATATCCGAATTATGTTTGAAAACTCTTTCACATAACTTTTTGAATCGACTAGACATAGTGGATTTTAAAGTGTTCGATACGATACATGATTTTCAATCACCCTATTTTAAATACGTGACATATAATTCGGATTAGGACAACTTTTGAAAATTCTATTTTCTCATAAGATTCAATCAGAATAGACTAGCTTAGATATGTTATAACCTAAGGACTAATTTTGAATCTTAGAAGGAACTGAATCAGTTTTTGCACTTAACCTCTTCGATTAATCGATTGACCAAAACATTGACAGTTGGTTAATTGAAGACAAACCGATGAGCCAAGACATTGAAAATCGGTTAATTAAGATTCTTCGTGAAAAGATCTTTACTTGCTTTAGAAAAGGGAAACAAAGTTTGATTTTTCTAAGGACTTAAACATCTCCGAAATCTTTGACTTCTCTATTATATATTCTCTTTCAATTAACTACACGTTCACCACCCTCAAGAAATCCAATGTTTAAGCCCTTTATGTTTTCAGAAAGTTTCAACCCTAATCATTACAGGTTCCGTTGATCTAATTAGTTATTTAATTCGATATTTGCGTGCTCAATCCTTTAATCCTCATAAAAACAATATCAACTTACCGTGGTATTACTTGAACAATCTGGTGTACTTGCTCGTATATGTGAGCCTTACCTTTCACTCATCAAAGTGCGCAACATCACAAGAGAACTGCATTCAAATATCACTTCCTCTTCACCATTTTTTATCACACTATTCAGATAAACAACCACAAAGAAAATGAGTTTAGCGAGAAGAGAATATAATGTATGAATAGAATGTGATAACTTACGAGACATGAAGCTACTCTTGGTGTTTGTGAACTCGAGATAGGCACATGTCACCCAAAAATAATTTATCTCAAGTGCACCCGAAATATTTTTATCAAACATGTTACACATTTCGAAGTCACAATATCTAAGATATTGGTTTAATTTTCTTCTACCCTATGTATCCGAGATGTGTAATAGCTATCTAAGATATTGGTAAATAAATTATTCATTTAATTTAAATAAAAAATTTGTCAATTTCTGTATGTTTTTAATTCATTGAAGGATATGTTTTAAGAAAAGTTTTCCTAACTAGTATCATTAAAATATTCTTTGGCTAAATTATTTTTTTACATGGTGACCAATTTTACAAATCAGTACAAGGGTTCATTGAAAGTGAACTTTTGCAGTAGCATTCAAGTAAATTCAAGCATAAAATTATTATATTCTAATACTTATCATTCTCAGACTGATGATCAAATTAAAATAAACGTTAGGAACCTTATTGTATGATGTTGTTGGTAAGAATTTCAAAAGCTGAAAAAATTGCTTACCTTTTATTGAGTTTGCTAATAATCGGACTATTCATTCTTTCACAGATTTTTCTTCTTTTGAACTTGTAAATGGTTTTAGTTTTTTAACTATTTTGGACTTATTACTTTTATCTTTGAGTGATCTTGTTAATTTAGATGTAGAAGGTAAAGCTAAAAAGGTTAAGGTAATGCACTTGAAAGCACATGAATTGATTGAAAAGAAAATAGGTTGATAGTTCAAACAGTAAATAAAGGTTGAAGAGAACTTGTCTTTGAACCTGGTGCTTGAGTTTGGGTTCATTTGAAGAATGAGAGGTTTCCTACTCAAAGAAAATCCAAATTAGACCCAGGGGTGATGGTCCATTTCAGGTGCTAGAAATAATCAATGACAATGCTTACACAATTGACCTTCCATGTGAGTATAATGTGTGAGCTACTTTTAATGTCTCTAACATATCTCCTTTTGATTGTGATGCAGATTTAAGGACGAATCTTTTTCAGGAGGGAGGAAATGATACGAGCTCTGTAAGACAAACTAAGAATTGTCATATGCCAATTGGTCCAATTTCAATAGCAACATCTAAGAGAATAAATGAGAATTTTGTAAACATGAATAAATTATTTGTTCAAGATATGCATCAAGAATTAGTTAAGACAGTGGTCAATGATAATAGAAAACTAAATATTTTACTATTTTCAAGTTACATTGAAGGCTCTAATTAGTCAAGTTTAATCAAATAGCATCACCTTATTAGTATTTATTTTAAAACGTATCTTATGTTTATTTTATTTTTAATATTTTAGACCCAATTATGATTTGACCCATTTTATTTTAGTGAATTTATGCATTAGAGTTTTTGAATTAAGAGGTATAAAAACCTTTAAAATTTGTATCTATTTTTTCTTTAATTTTTGTATGAATGAAAAATTTTTTGAGTTTCTTTAAGAAAATTAGGTGTTAACAGGAGAGGTAGAATAATTTCTTTAATAATTGTATCAGAAAATCAAATTAAGGTAGATGAGTCCCATTCTTTGATTTTCATCTTATTCTGGGTTCCATTTTATAACCTAGATTCTTATTTTTTTTTTTTTAATAAGTTACCATTTGTACCCATAAAAGATACAGACGGTGACAAATGTACCCATGTAAGAATAAAATGATAATTGTAATTACTGAAGATGGCCTTCGTGTGCCAAGAGTATCCAGACGTTGGTTACACAATTAGTCCGTTAGGATACTCTTGGCACACGGAAGCTATTTTTCGTGATTACAATTATCATTTTATTCTTACATAGGTACATTTATTTTCATGAGTATAAATAGTAATTTATTTATTTTTTTTTTTTTATGAATTACTAACTTGTTACTACTCTTAGATAACATATCAAACTCAAACCATACATATATAATTAAGTAAGACTTTTTTTTGTCGTCGTGAATTTGAATTTTATTTAAGGGTCTTCTACTAATTAATAGGTTGGTGTATATATAAAACGAAATTCGAATTTCCAAAATTTACTTAAGCAGATAAATGAGTTGACTACTTGAACAATTCAAATTGATTATATAATTAAGCAAATCAAAAAAACGTTAGTTGATAAAATGCTTCTGAATGAATATGTGCACAATTAAATAAATATTGAGTGTGTACTTGGAACTAGATTTCTTAATGTTCAAATCCAAACAAAAGAATTGTCATTCTGAATCCTTACGAATAATCCTTAATCTGCAAAGAGACGTAGCTTCTTCCTTTCAAACTTCCTATTTCCGATTTTAGGAGAACAATAAAGCTAACGTATTAAAAGTAAAACGTATGTATAGGTTCATGTTCGTGAGTTTCAAAGTCAGTTAGTTGGGTAGACTCTCTACCTCAGAAGAAATGACATGATTATATTATGGACATTATTAGGGTTACAATCATCTCAACATCAATCATTTATTAATATCATTAATTACGATACAATGCGTCAACTTTATCTCTTGCTCGTGCAGAGATTGTCTCCTTCATCTTTAGATTTTGGATTACTGAAGATTTCATTTGATTATTCATATCATTCGCTCTATATATATTTCACTTTCTTTAGATATACGCATTAATAAAAATTTGAAAGAGAAATATCGAAAAATTAACAAAATTTATTATTTTTAGTCGGAGTTAATTATTAACGAATAAAAATAT
>NC_029790.2:80296242-80302380 GCF_000816755.2 Arachis ipaensis
TATTAATTTAAGTAATATTATTTATTTTTTTTACACTGTAAATGAGATAATTATGAATATATCTTGTTTATTGTGTAAACAAGATATGTAACGTTTTTATTTGGCTTTATCTCATTTGCAAACGAAATAGGTAGAATTTTAAAAAATACACATATCTCGTTTACAGTGTATACCATTATAAAAAAAATTATGATCTAAATGTTATTAATTTAAATTTTTAGCAATTACTAATATCTTGGTATGGTTATTAATACTAATATCTTGAAATCGTTACACTACTTATTTAATATAATTTAATTTTAAACTCAAAAAGGGTATATAATCCAAAACTATCGTGTAGTTTTTCTTTTTTTATTTTATCGAAAATAGGGAGACTCGAACCCGCAACCTCTTAGATAAGTATGGGGAGACTATGCTATTTGAGCTATAATTCATTGGCAAAACTATCATGTTCTTATTCCTTGAATTAATATCTCAATTAATTTTTAAGAGAGTACAAAAACAATTTGTTATATATCTTTCAAATTTTTTTGTTATATGACTGATGTGAATTTTACAAACCACAAACTATCAGCAAGTGTACCAAATCGTTTCAAATAATACCACGAGAGTGGGTTATCGTTCCCACAAGGATTAACAGATTAAGCAAGCAATAATCAATTGATTATTCTAGTCAGACAATCAAAATCAAGGGTTTCAAGAGCAATTACATAAAAACAATGAATTAAACAAAAGCAAGTAGTAAATAATTGAGAAAGTAATATGATTCAAAAGAGTTAAGGTTTAGACTTATGGAAAAATGCTTTTTACTCTCTACTTTGATTATGCAAAGATGTACTTATGGAAAATCATAAATAATCAAACTCCAATTCCTTGGTATTCAATTTCTCTCATCCTAATTAATTATTAGTTCCTTGATTAATCAACTGTGACAAGAGGTTAAGAGCGTTCACTGATTTAAAAACCACACAATTCTCAAGAACCAAACTTGATTGATTCGATGTCACTTATCAAATCTAAGTTCAAAACCTAAGAATCATGAGAAGAAGTTTTTAAACTTAATTTAATTAATTAAATTTTTCAAGATATTAAGAGAATTCAAGTCAGAAGAATTGTATTCCAACACATTCAAATCCTTTAGATGAAGAACGAAAACTCTTTCTTAAGAAAATATCAGTGCATTAGTCAAAGTAGAAAAGCTATAACATTAGTTCGTGGGAATCAAGGTACAGAGCTCCTAACGTTAACCGAGGAGATTAATTACTCATGCTAAACTTCAAAATCAAAAACTCATAACGAAAAAGGCCAAAAAGGACTTGAACGTAGGTTCTTAGAAACCTTATATACTCCGTTAAAAGAACTCTAATCATTAAATTCAAACTTAATTAGAACCAAAACAAAATCAAATCAAATCTTCTGCATTTAATTTTCAACTTTCAACTGTGATTCAGGTTCAAGGCTTTTAGTGATTCAACTTCTCGTCATCCAATGTGGGCTTGGCTTTGAATGGAGGCTTGCACTTGCTTGGGTCAATGGCGTGTTGGACGCCCCATATATGACGTGTTGCACGCCAACCATTTTCTTCACAATTGGTGGCTCGAAGGCATTCCAAAATGGCATGCCCTTGTTGTAACACCTTAATTAGCCTAAGCTTTACCTTGCATCGTAAAGCAAAAGTTAATCAGAGATTACGACAATTCTAAGCTCATACATATAATATATAGAAATGATTAATATAAACTAGAAGTCCGACGAAGGATATAGCTCAAAATAGGATTTGAAAAGCGCAAACGTACTATCGAAGCTACTAACTTAAAGCACAAGATATAGACAAGATATATCAAAATATAATAGTGCAATAATATCACAAGAATCTAGCCACAGCTCGCGGAGTTTAAGCCGGCTAGCCATATATACAGACATACAAAAAAAAACTGACAGTAAAAATAGCTTATACAAATTTTGTCATCTCAATACATGCCTTTAGGCAAAACAAGATACAAAACTGAGAGATGTATAGCAAAATAAATCAAAAGACTCAAAAGGTATCCAGATCCTCCGCTTCTGTCACCATCCTAGCAACTCACCGAGGTGAGTTACGACCTGCATCTAAAAAGCAAAACAGAAATATGGTATGAGAATCAGAGGTTCTCAGTATGGTAACAGTGCCCAGTGATGTAGGATATAAGATCTCGGGACGCCAAAGGCAATCCTAGCCTTTATATCCATCACAAAAATTTAATCTTAAGGCATACTAAAACAAATAAGAATAATTATATAAACCTTAATATAAATAAACCGGGTAATCTATCTTAGGGGATTTCTACTCTAACCAAACACCGCTGTCCCACAGCCTTCACCAACCTATCCTCCATGGGATCCCATCGCCACCGCGTTCCGAACCTCCTCAATCCCAGTAGAAAATCACAATTATATACAATGCAAGTAAAACACAAGTATTGGCAAGTAAGGCAATTAATTCAAATAGCAATTAGGCATGTTATACAAATAGGCAAGCCATTACAAGTAGTCAAAGCATACAAACAGATAGAAAATGTATATGATGAATGCTTGTCCTACTGGCTATGATATCACATTGTCGGTTCAACTGCCAACCCGACACATCTCCATGGAGATGTCGCCCTTCGGAATCATCAATGGGAACACCCGAGATATAGTGCTCGGATCACTGTCCAGGGTTTTGCGCCTGCACGATCTATTGATCCGAAGGGATGCGAGCGGTATACTCTTGCCTCAGACCTCACATCTCAACGTAAGCGGGATTAACCACCGTCCTTACGCCGCTGCCGCTACCTCGACAGGCGGGATTAACCACCGTCCCTGCCGGGCGCATAGCGTCTCAAAATCTCAGTACAAATCAATACTTCAGTGGTTTTTTAGAAAACATTTTCAGTATACATGGGTCCATCATCTCATTCAGAGTCCTCGACTCACCTCAACCACTGTAAATTCACATTTCAATTCCGAACTCAATAGTTTCTCATTTCTCATCTCATATATCAATCATCCTTCACATACCATTAAACCACCCTCAGTACACCCGAGACCTAATCCTCCGTTTTCTAATTTTTCATAAAAATCATCAACTAAAACCGTTACATTATATCTCATGCTCTCATACCCAAAATCAAGCCCAAAAGTCTTTAAATGGTGTCATAGAAGCTTACAATCTTGTTGGGAAGGTGAAATAGTTGAAAACAAAGTTAAATTTGAGAAATAGGGCGTGTGCGTCCGCACAGGGGTGTGCATGCGCACGCCCAGGAAGATTTTTAAAAGTGTGCGTACGCACAGCGTACGCACAGGGGTGTGCGTACGCACAGGTACGAAAATTCACAAGTCTGTTCACTCGCACAAGCTGTGCTAGCACCCCCAACAGACTCCCCTTCCCAACTTGTGTGTGCGCACAGGGCCGTGCGCGCGCACAGGTGACGATTGGATTTTTGATGGTTTAGAATTCACAAATGAATTCTCGTTGCAAGTATAGTTTCTAAACCAATCACTAATCCTTTCATACAAAAAGTTGTTTGTCACTAAAACAAACCCCTAAATTTATAAACCGAAGTATTGGACATCGGGTCGTTCTCCCTAGGAATTGTAATGAAGTGTCTTGTTATTGGTTGTGAATTATATTTGGGGTTTTTAAGCTTTTGGACAAGAAATATAAATGGCAAAGAAAATAAACTAACAACTAACAAAGCTCTTGGCAAGATATGAGAACTAGAAGTCCTATCCTAGTTATCCTTCTCAATTGTGATGAGAATTGTTCATTGCTACCACTTAGTTAACCCTTACTAAAGAAAGGAAAGTCAAGTGGATGAATTGACTTGAGCCACAAGTCCTAGCCAACTCCCAAGGAAAGACTAGCTTTAGTGCACTCCAAACCAATTAGCAATCTCTCCAATTATCAATCAACAAAGGAATTAGATAACTCAAGTGTCACTAATTACTCTACCTAGGCCAAGAGGAACAAAATCTAACTAATAGCTATAAGAGACATTTCATCAAAAACATAGAGTGCAATACAAGTAAACACATAAATTTGCAAGAATTAAAGAGAGATCTAACTACAAAGGCAAGAGGTCCACAATAGAAAACTAAATCAATCATGAAACAACAAAGAACTTACCAATTGCATTGAAGGAGAAATGTAGATCTACAAAAGAGAATTCACAAACTACAAACAAAGGAATTACATTAGAAGAAGAATCCTACAAGTGCAATAGAGGAGAGGAACGAAAATTAGAAGAGAGAATAAGAAGAAATAGATCTAGATCTAAGAACTAATCTAATCCTAATCCTAGAGAGAAGAGAGAGCTTCCCTCTCTAGAAACTAACTACAAAGCTAAACTAAACTAATTGGTAACTAACACATGTTTCCCTCTTCACTCCTTGTGTTAAATAGCATCAGAAATGAGTTGGATTGGGCCCACAAGGCTCTAGAATTCGTTGGCCACGTTTTGCTTTAAGTGAACTAGGTGGCAGCAACGGCGCGTGCACGTACTTTGCGCGTGCGCGCCACCATACGTGTAGCAAATATGGCAAATCTTATATCGTTTCGAAGCCCCGGATGTTAGCTTTCCAACCCAACTGGAACCGCATCAATTGGACCTCTGTAGCTCAAGTTATGGTCGTTTAAGTGCAAAGAGGTCGGCTTGACAGCTTTCCGTAATGGACATAAAGAATCAAACAAATCAAAGATCACAATCATAGAAGGAGAATAATGCACACAAGAAGGAAAAATAAGTGGTTATAAGATGTAACCACACCATTAGGCTCAAATCTCACAAGCTTATGTTCTTAGCTCAAAACCATCTTCCAAAATAAATTCTTTCAAGCAAATTCAACAAAAATTTTCAAATTGGTAGGTTACCCTAAAAACAATTTTCTTGGAAAAGAAATCATCACCATAACCAAGTAGTCCTAATATGAAAGAAGTGGTAAGAATATACTCAATTGGTTGACAGAATTTCCAACCCTTTTTATCAAGCTTGGGCAAAGTTCTACCCAAGATATGAGTCCCCATAGTTGGTCTTCACATAGCGAACCGGGATCCCATATCTTGTCTTCACACCCATCCGTTAGTTGAGGTTCATGGTTTTGTCGGATGAGCGGTTGACACAAAGGTGATTGACACAGAGAATTCTCTTTACTCCACTAATGCTTCCTCCTAGATCCATATAAAGCAATTCTTGTCCCAACATCATCCCTATACCTTGAGGCCTTGGCCTTGACAAGCTTAACATCTATTCTCCAACCACTACACAACTCGTTTTTACGTTTAATTCCACAAAGAGTTCTAAGTTGGCCATCCGTTTCAATCAAACCATATTCAAGCGAGAAAGTAAAGCTTATGGATAAGAATTTTACCCACTTGAATGTTGTGTTAGATGGTGACTCGGGAAGGGAGGCTTCCCCACACTTAGACAGTGCATCCTTGTGCTCTTCTTTGTGTATTTCCACCTCTTTGCGAGCTTCCTTGATTCCAACCTTTCCCCTTTTATCACATAGCTTGGTGTTGTCTTCAAGAACTTTGATTTCTTGTCTAATGGGAGGTGGTTCAATTTTGGATATAAATTCATTGATGAATAGATCCATTTCTTGGTCAACCTCTTCATATTCTTCAATTTCGATATACACCATGCCAACGTTTTCCTCTTGGTAGCTCTCTTTCTCATTGCTCACCAAGGGTATGGGAGGTTGTGCACACTCTTTTATACTTTCAACTCTATGTCCAATGGGAGAGGATTCCATTGTAGAGAGAAATTCATCCATGATTGAATCCATCTCTTGATAAGCCCCTTCCAAGTCTCCAACGATGATATGTCTTGGAGATTGTGCACCTTCTTCAACTTCAACATCAAGCTCCTTGGAAGAGTGCTCCATGAGACTACATTCCCTTGGACTTTCAACATCTCCTAAATCTTCAACCACCTCTTCCTTTTCTTCAATGATCATAGGCTCCTCCAATTGTTCCAACACAAAATTTGACTCCTCCTTCTCCACCGAATTTTCCAATTTCTCCTTCATGCTTATACTTATAAGTATCCGGAGGTTGATGCCAATAGGAGTGATCAATTCCTTGAGGCTCCTCCCATCTTGGAGTGTTCCATCCTTGGT
>NC_029790.2:80302421-80346732 GCF_000816755.2 Arachis ipaensis
ACTACTAAACTAAGCTAATTGGTAACTAACATGTGTTTCCCTCTTCACTCCTTGGGTTAAATAGCATCAGAAATAAGTTGGATTGAGCCCACAAGGCTCTAGAATTCGTTGGCCACGTTTTGCTTTAAGTGAACTAGGTGGCAGCAACGGCGCGTGCGCGTACTTTGCGCGTGCGCGCCACCATACGTGTAGCAACTATGGCAAATCTTATATCGTTTCGAAGCTCCAGATGTTAGCTTTCCAACCCAACTGGAACCGCATCAATTGGACCTCTGTAGCTCAAGTTATGGTCATTTAAGTGCAAAGAGGTCGGCTTGACAGCTTTCCGGTTCTTTCATTTCTTCATGAGTTCTCCACCTTTTCATGCTTCTTTCTTCATTCCCTCGATCCAATCTTTGCCTTCTAAATCTGAAATCACTTAGCAAACATATCAAGGCATCTAATGGAATCAAGGAGAATTAAATTTAGCTATTTTAAGATCTAAAAAGCATGTTTTCACTCTTAAGCACAATTAAAGGAGAATATACAAAACCATGCTATTTCATTGAATAAATGTGGGTAAAAGGTGATAAAATCCCCTAAATTCAATACAAGATAAACCGTCAAATTGGGGTTTGTCAACAGGTTGTAAATTTCCATTGGTGTGTGCGCGCACAACCTCTGCTAACACTGCAACCAGAAAGCCCTCTCCTGCCTGTGCGTACGCACAGGTCTATACGTGCGCACAGGTAAACATTTTCGCAGGGTTGTGCGTGCGCACAAGGCTGTGCGTGCGCACATACCAGAAATCATAAAATTCTGTAACTTAGCAGAATTTTAGATTTTTACATCAATCTTTGAATGATCATAACTTCCTCTACAAAAACCCAAATTTTACAAACTTTATATCGATTTAAGGGTTTTTAATAAGCTTTAATTCCATACCAAATTCAACAAATTTTGAAAACCAAGGCAAAAGTTATGATCAGACAAAGTTCACCAAAATTTCACTTTTACCAAATTTCACAATTTCCACAATTTCTTGTAAAACACAACCAAAACCATACCAAACCATTCCAAACTCTATTTCTCATCAAAATCAACCATTTGTGTCATATTATGCCAAGCTTACCACATTTTCCTTCACCTTTCATTATCCTCAATCTCAACATGAATATATCACATTATAATCAATCCTCATTAACATTTTCCTAACTACATTACCAAATCATCAACATTAACATCACATATATCAACACAAATCACTTCTCAACTTCACAAATCATTCATCCTCATAATATCATTATCAATCATCATAATCAAACTCAACAATCATCAATTCGTCATAAATCATCACATAGCATCATTCAACAACTCAACAACCATTTAAATCCAAACATATCCTATGGTCACTAGCCTAAGTGTCTATGAATATTATATACTACATAGAGAAAACCGAAACCATACCTTGACCGGTTCCCAATATGCCCTTAACCCAAAATGAGCAAAATAATGATCACCAACAAGCTTTCCAACACAATCCAAGCCACCAACAATCACCAAAGGCCTCCAACTCACAATTATTCAAGCTATATGTACATAAACTATCACAAATCAACCTAGAGTTCAATATAAACATAATCTCACAAGGGTTTAATACCTCTTACCTTTTGCAACAGCTTTGAAAGCCAAAAATCAATGCTAAGCAAGGATTAGAGTGAACCTAAATATCCAAAATCACAAAAACTCACTTAATCAAAATCCCTAAAAACCCGATATTTTGGATAGAAGAACTAAAAGGGATTCGAGCTTTCTTTATCAGTTTCTTAAATGGGTTTTGTAGAGCTCTTCACAAGGAACGCGTAGCCGAAAACGGTGCAACGATCGGAGCTCTATAGCTCAAGATATGAGCTTGGGAAGTTAAGAGTGAATAGTGTTAATGGAGGGTTTTCTTCTTCCTTCTCATCTCAGCTGTGTGGGTGTGTTTGTTAGTGTGTTATGTTGAAATTTGTTCATTAATGAACCTTTTATATTGTTGTATGCAAACTCCACCAATGGCATGTAACGATCCCAACTCCCGGGTTGATCCAACAGACATGCTCTCAGCATATCTTCTAATGTCTGAATAGTCCTTTCTGACTGTCCATCAGTTTGCGGATGATATGTGGTATTGAGACATAACTTCGTACCAAAAGCACTTTGAAAAGCTCCCCAAAATCTTGATGTGAATCGGGGCTCACGGTCCGACACTATGCTCGATGGCACACCATGCAACCTTACTATCTCCTTGATATACAATCTCGCCAACTCCTCCATAGAACATTTCACTGGATAGGCAGGAAATGAGCAGACTTGGTTAAGCGATCCACGATCACCCAAACCGCATCAAATCCCGACCTAGTCCTCAGTAAACTGGTCACAAAGTCCATCGCAATTCCTTCCCACTTCCACTGAGGAATCTCAAGTGGCTGTAACATTCCCAACGGTTTCTGATGCTCTATCTTCACCTTCTGACAAGTTAAACACTTGGATACCATGGTAGCCACATCACCTTTCATCCCAGGCCACTAGAACATCTTCTTCAACTCATAATACATCTTTGTACTTCCAGGATGAATAGAAAACACACTGTTGTGAGCTTCCGACAACAAATCTTGTCTCAAACTTCCGACATTCGGTATACAAATCCTTCCCTTATATCTCCATAATCCTTCACCATTCTTAGTGAATTCTTCACGCCTCTTATCACCAACTGGTTGAAACAATTGCGAAGCTTCTGCTCATCTTGCTGAGCCTTTTGAATCTCTATTTTAAAGGTACTCGAGATCTGCAACTGATTCAAACAAGCTCTTCCGGCAACTTCACCAATGTCTAACTTAAGATCCCTTCCGACAACTTCACCAATATCCAACTTAAGATCCACAAACTTATCAACTAACTCCTCCTTGATTCTCATCCAAGCTATTGTCAAAAATTTCTGACTTAATGCTTCTGCTACCACATTCGCCTTTCCAGGGTAACAACTCAACTCAAAATCAAAGTCCTTAAGCAACTCTATCCATCTCCTCTGATGCATATTAAGCTCTTTCTGATCAAAGATGTACTTAAGACTCTTATGATCAGAAAAGACGCTAAACTTTACTCCGTACAAGTGGTGTCTCCAAATATTCAGTGCAAACACAATCGCCGCTAATTCCAAATCATGAGAGGGGTAATTCACCTCATGCGGTCTCAGCTGACGCGCCGTACAAGTGGTGTCTCCAAATATTCAGTGCAAACACAATCGCCGCTAATTCCAAATCATGAGAGGGGTAATTCACCTCATGCGGTCTCAGCTGACGCGATGCATAAGCTACCACATTCCAATGTTGCATTAATACGCAATCTAAACCCTTCAGAGAAGCATCACAGTATACTTCAAACGGTTCATGCGGTTCCGGCAAAATCAAAACTGGCGCTGAAGTTAATTTCTGCTTCAAAGTTTGAAAACTTTCTTCACACTCCGATGTCCACACAAAAGGCACTTCCTTCCTTGTCAACTTCGTCATTGGTAGTGCAATCGGGAAAAACCCTTCAATGAATCTCCGGTAATATCTGTCTAAGCCCAAAAAGCTCCTGACTTCCGTCACAGTCGTCGGTCTTTCCCATTCCATCACCGCTTCTACCTTAGAAGGAACCACAGCTATCCCTCCTTTGCTCATCACGTGACCTAGGAACTTTACTTCCTCCTTCCAGAACTCGCACTTCGACAACTTAGCATACAACTTCCGCTCCTTTAAAATTTGCAACATAATCCTCAAGTGTTCCTCATGCTCCTTCACCGTCTTAGAGTAAACTAAGATGTCGTCTATGAAAACCACCACGAATTTGTCCAAAAAGGGATGAAAGACTCTGTTCATGTAATCCATGAAAACAGCAGGTGCATTCGTTAACCCAAAGGACATTACCGCAAACTCGTAGTGTCCATAACGCGTCCTAAACATAGTTTTAGGGATATCACCCTCCTTCACCCTTATTTGATGGTACCTGGATCTTAAATCAATCTTGGAAAATACTCCAGCTCCTTGTAGTTGGTCCATCAAATCATCTATCCTTGGCAGCGGGTACTTGTTCTTTACAGTCACTTTGTTTAACTGTCGATAATCCACGCACAATCGCATTCCTCCATCCTTCTTCTTCACCAATAAAACTGGCGCTCCCCACGGTGATACACTCGGTCGAATGAACCTCTTGTTCAGAAGCTCTTCCAATTGAGTTTTTAACTCTGCCAGCTCTATCGAAGCCATTCTATACGGCGTAATAGACACTGATCCGGCTCCCGGTACCAATTCAATTGCAAACTCAATTTTCCTTTGAGGTGGGAATTCAGGGATATCATCCGGGAACACCTTCGGAAAATCTTTAACCACCGGTATCTGATCTAAGTTCTGGGCATCACCCAACGCATTAGCAGCCAATAGGATATAACCCTGACACGCTTCCCTACTACAATGCACCATTACAGAGTTCAGGTAATACCCCTTGATAAACTCCGATTTTGTGGTTTATCTTGTGTTTATTTTGGGGGATTTTATCAATATTTCTTACACTTATTCGCAAGAAATGCATGGTTTTGTGTTCACTTCCCAATATTGCTCCATGACAGAAAACATGCTTATTTTGCCTTAAAATTGCCATATTTTAATCCTCTTATATTGCCATTCGATGCCGTGATATATTTGTTGAGTAATTTCAGGAATTATAGGGTAGGAATGACTTAGAAGAGAGGGAGAAAGCATGTACAAAGAGGGAGGAACATGAAGAATTGAAATCTTGGGAAAAGTAGCATCGGTGCACCCGCGCACTCCACGCGGACGCGCGGATGGGATGGCTAGAAGCAGCACGCAAGGATGGACGCATCCGCGCGGATCAGAAGATTCCTATCAACGCGCACGCGCACGCATGCATGGCGCACACGCGTGGGAAGCTGCACGTGACCTCATTAAAGGAAATCGTGCCTAGCAATTTCTGAGGCTCATCAGGCCCAATTTCAAACTGTTTCTGCATGGAAAAGACCCAAAGATGCTAGGGGAAAATGGGGGATCAATCATTTTTACACTAAGACATAATTTTAGCAAGTTTTTGGTTCTTTGGTTATTCTAGAGAGAGAAACCCTTGTTCCTCTCTAGAACTAGTTTTAATTTGATCTTCCCTTGTTGATTTATGAATTGGATCTTGTTAATTACTAGTTTTAATTGTTCAATTTGAATTCTTTGTTACAATTTTGCTTATATCTAGTGATTGTTTTATGAATTCTTGTCAATTGTCATTTTATACCCATTTCATGAATGTTGTGAATCTTGACTTGTTGATGTTACATTGATGATTTTTATGTTTAATCTTGTTGTTTGGATGATTGTATGTTGATAATTATTAGTGGGTACTTGTAGATTTCAATTTAATTGCTATTTTGAACATGTCTTTTGTTAATGCTTACCAAGTGTTCGATGAATTGTTTACTTTGATTATGGAGTAGTCTTCTTTACTCTTGGCCTAGGTAAGGGGAATTGGGTAAACTTGAGTCATTGGGTCTAATGGATTTGATGATTTGGGAGCCCTTGGTGGTCAATTTGATACTCATTGTTGCCAACCCACTACTAATCCAATTAGTAGGTAGGTTGGGACTTATGGGTTGATGTGATCAAAGCCATTTGACGTACTTCAAGTCTAGGATTAGATATCACGTACTTAAGACTTTGAGGGTAGACTTAATGAGCTTGGTTCCTCATAATTGTCAAGATACGGTTGTTAGACAAGGATTGTGACCCCAATTCCCATGCCTAGCCAAGAGTTGCTTTTATTATTCATATTTGAAAACTAATTTTCCCAAATTATTTGCTTTAGTTACAGTTACTTGCTTGGTTTATAATAGAATTAAGTGGAATGTTTCTTGTTCATTGGAATTGCTCATGTTTTGCTTAGATAGTTGAATTAGTTTGTTGCAATTTAAGATTACTTGCTTGTTAAGATTCCCATTTATTTTCATGCTCATAACTCACAACCCCGGATTTCTAACCAATGTTGAAGCACATGTTTGTCCATTCCTTGTGAGACGACCCGAGGTTTGAATACTTTGGTTATTTCTATTGGGGTTGAACTTGTGACAACCAAATCTCTCTCTAAATTTGACCCATGAGGATTGTTATTGGTAGAGCTATACTTGCAACGTGGTTTTATTGGAGAAAATCTTTAGCAATACACCCTTGGGAGCCTGTCAAATTTTTGGCGCCGTTTCCGGGGAATGGTTGCAACATATGCCTTGATATTGGTTATGTGAATATATGAATATTGTAGATATTTTACTTCTCTCAATACTTAGCTATAGTTTAGATTTCTTTTGCATTTGTGCTATGACTTTCAAGTTTGATGACTCGGTCTCAACCGAATTCTAGCTTAGCCAATGTTGATCCCGAGATCGAAAGAACTTTGTTACACACTCGGCAAGCTAGACGGCGGTTGGACTATACGCCTAGTACTTCGGCCTCTCTTGAGGAAAATACCGAATCACTAGACGTCACCGAAAGTCACTTGGAGTCCGCTACTTCCTATTCTTCTGTTGACACTACTAATACATCTTTGCATCCTACAGGTGAGCTACACATGGCGGAGCCACGCCGGATCACTTTGCATGAGCAAGGAGCTCCGGATATCATACTTCAACCGTTGCAAGCAAGGTATCCTAACCTTGATCCAAACTTTGAGTTGAAGAGTAGCTTGATAAATCTACTTCCTAAGTATCATGGGTTTCCGGGTCAAGACCCCATCTGACATTTGAAGGATTTTCAAGTTGCTTGTTCTACGGCTCGAAGGCATGGAGCCGATGAGGTAGCTATCATGGTTTTTGCATTCCCTTTCTCTCTTGAAGCGCAAGCAAAAAGATGGTTCTACTCGCTACCGGATGAGATTGTGACTAATTGGGATTTTTTGAGAAGAAAGTTTCTTGATAAGTTCTTCCTACCGGAGAAGACCGACTACATCCGGAAAGAGATTTCGGGTATAATGCAAAGAGACCAAGAGAGTTTGTACGAGTATTGGTCTCGGTTCAAGAGGCTATTGGAGTCATGTCCACACCACGGAATGACCACTCACTTGCTCATTAGCTACTTTACCGGAGGTCTTTGTGCGGAAGATAGAAGATTGCTCACCGCTTCTAGTGGCGGTTCCCTTTCGAAAAACAAGACGGAGGGAGAAGCTTGGAATTTGATAAAGGATGTTTCCGAAGCTACACAACGTACAAGGGTGAGAAGTAATCCTCTCAAGGGTATGGTAGAACCATCCCCCTCCGAAGCAAGTCTAACCAAGGCACTTGGGGATATGACCACCATCCTTACACAAATCCAAAGGGATCAAAAGGAATACTACTCCATCCAAGGCGTCCAAGCCCCACCTCCGGTTGCTCAACTTGAAGGCCCTCCTAGAATTTGTGGTTTGTGCTCTAGCACCACACATTACACCGACCAATGCCATCGAATTCAAGAGGAACATGCCCTTGTAGTAGCCAATGTGAATTACAACAACCGTCCACCCTACCCTTCTCAAGGTCAAAACAACTACCATCAAGGTGGTAATCAACATCAAGGGTGGAGAGATAATGCACAAGGAAGCAATCAAAACCAAAGGTGGAACAACTCTTCTTCTCATCATAACAACAACCAATCTTCATCCCAATACCACCATAACAACACCAACTACCAAGCCAACCAAGGCCACTCCAACCAAAACCAAAATAACTACACCAAGTACCAAGCACCACACCATAGACAACAAAATCAAAACACAACTCCTCCATCTTCCAACAATCAAGTTAATGAGCTTAGAGCCACTATGGAAAAACGAGATGAGAGCAACGAGGCTCAATTCGAGGCCTTGAATACTCAATTGGCCAACCTCACCAACATGCTTTCAAAGATGAACATGTCAAGCCAATCACCAACCCCCAATAACAACACCAATCAACCCTCAAGTTCCTCTAACCTTCCATCCCAACCCCAACCAAACCCAAGAGGCAGTCTCAACGCCATCACTCTACGGTCGGGAACTACATTAGAGAAGATACCTCCAAGGGTCATGGGAGAAATTCATGAGGAAGAGGTAGTTGTTGAAGCTCCACATGAAGAAGAGGTGGTAGAAAAAAGGCATGAGGAAGAAGGAGTAAACCTCAAGGAACCCAAGAGGAAAGCTATAGTGGATGAGTTAATTCATATTCCATTTCCTTCCATGGTGAAGAAGGCGAAGAAGACACCGGAGTTTGATTTGAACATGCTTCAAGTGTTCAAAAAGGTTGAGGTAACCATACCACTCCTTGATGCTATTCAACAAATTCCAAAGTATGCAAAATTTTTGAAAGACTTGTGTACACACAAAGATAGGATAGGAAAATTGGAGACATTATCCTTGGGTAGTTCAATTTCTTCCTTGATGGAACCTATTCCAAGAAAATGTGGTGACCCTGGACCGTGCTTAGTGTCTTGTTGTATTGGTGGATACACTTTTCATGATTATATGTGTGACTTGGGAGCTTGTGTAAGCATCATGCCACTTTCTATCTATGTGCGGTTGAATTTAGCTCCATTAAAGAAGTCGGCGGCGAGGTTTGCCTTAGCCGATAAGAGTGTGATCACAGTGATGGGGATAGTGGAAGATGTACTCGTGGCAATTAAGGATTTGGTTTTTCCGGTTGACTTTTACATCTTTGAAATGCCTCCAACAGAAAATAGAAGCTCCTCCTCCGTTCTACTCGGTAGACGCTTCCTCAAAACCTCCAAGTTCAAGTTAGATGCCTTTACCGGTATATATTCCTTTGGGGTTGGTGACAAGACTATCAAGTTCAATTTAGAGGAAGCCATGAAACATCCTCCCAAAGAAAATTTCGTGCTCCGATGTGATGTGATTGATGAAGTGGTAGAGGAAGTGCAAGAAGAAGACCATGACAAGTTGTGCTACCCCATTGTTGAGGAGACGGATGACCAAGAAGATGAACATGAAGAAGTTGTCGAGAATGAATCCCATAAAATTGATGAAAAGGAACCTCAACTTGAGATAAAAAGTGAATTGAAGCCCCTTCCATCTCATTTGAAGTATGCTTTCTTAGAGGATAACCAAAGATTTCCAGTCATTATTGCTAGTGAGCTCTCAAGTGAAGAAGAGAGAAAGCTCCTAGATGTTCTCAGAAAGTACAAGAAAGCAATAGGATGGAGCCTAGCGGATATTGTGAGAATTGACCCCCGCAAGTGCATGCATAGGATATTTCTCCAAGATGGAGCTAAGCCGGTTAGGCAACCGCAAAGGAGGCTCAACCCAACCATCCTCGATGTAGTGAAGAAAGAGGTCACCCGATTACTAGATGCGGATATCATATATCCAATTTCCGACAGTGAGTGGGTGAGCCCGGTTCAAGTTGTCCCCAAGAAGTCGGGCATCACAACGGTCGAGAAGGACGACGGTGAAATGGTCACTAAAAGAGTACAAAATGCGTGGCGATTATGTATTGACTACAGAAGATTGAATGCCGCCACATGGAAGGACCATTACCCCTTACCCTTCTTCGATCAGATGCTAGACCGCTTGGCAGGTAAATCTCACTACTGCTTTCTTGATGGATTTACTGGATACTTCCAGATATATATTGCTCCTGAAGATCAGGAGAAGACCACGTTTACTTGTCCGTTTGGCACCTTTGCCTATAAAAGGATGCATTTGGACTATGTAACGCACCCGCTACTTTTCAGCGGTGCATGACGAGTGTCTTCTCCGATCTAATGGAGAATTGCCTGGAAGTCTTTATGGACGACTTCAGCGTTTATGGTACTTCATTCGATTTTTGTTTAGAGAGCTTGGCCAAGGTCCTAGCTAGATGTGTTGACACTAACCTTGTCTTAAATTTTGAAAAATGTCACTTTATGGTACAACAAGGTATAGTGTTAGGACATGTAGTATCTCATGAAGGCATTTCTGTAGATCCGGCCAAGGTCGATGTTATCACTACTTTGTCTCACCCTTCATCCGTGAGGGAGGTCCGCTCATTTTTGGGACATGCAGGATTTTATAGGCGCTTTATCAAGGACTTCAGCAAGATTGCTTTGCCATTGTCGCGCCTACTCTAAAAAGATGTGGATTTTGAGTTTGATGGTGAATGTGTAAAAGCTTTTGAAGAGCTAAGGAGAGTTCTTACCACGGCACCAATTGTGCGAGGCCCCAACTGGACGTTGCCATTTGAGATAATGTGCGATGCGTCAAACCATGCTGTGGGTGCCGTGCTTGCACAGCGCGATGGTAAACTCCCTTATGTCATTGCTTACTCTTCTAAGACACTAGATACGGCACAATCCAACTATACCACTACTGAAAAAGAACTCCTAGCTATTGTTCATGCTTTAGATAAATTCATATCTTATTTGCTAGGTTCAAAGATAGTGGTATACACGGATCATGCAGCTTTAAACTACTTATTAACAAAGAATGAGTCAAAGCCTAGACTCATACGTTGGATCTTGCTTTTGCAAGAATTCGACATTGGGATTAAGGACCGGAGTGGATCTCAAAATCTGGTTGCGGATCATTTAAGCCGCATTGAGAATTTAAAAATTGATCCATTTTCTATCAATGACTCATTCCCATTGGATAGTTTGCATGCTGTGTCGGATAGCTTTCCTTGGTTTGCCCCAATGGCGAACTACTTGGTTGCAAGAATCTTCCCTCCCAACTTTTCGAAAAACCAAAGGGACAAGTTGAGGAGTGATTCCAAATACTATATTTGGGATGACCCTCACTTGTGGAAGAGGGGCGTAGACCAAGTAATTCAAAGATGTGTCCCGGAGTCTGAATTCCAACCAATTCTTGAAGCTTGTCATTCGTCCGAATGTGGTGGCCACTTTAGCCCACAAAGGACCGCTAAAAAAGTGTTGGATTGTGGATTCTGGTGGCCAACCTTATTCAAGGATGCTAACCGGTTATGTGTGTTTTTCCATCAGTGTCAGAAGTCAGGAAACGCATCCCAAAAGGATGAAATGCCTCAGCAACCTATGTTGTTCTGTGAAATATTTGATGTATAGGGCATTGACTTTATGGGACCGTTTCCCAACTCTAGTGGGTATCTGTATATTCTGTTAGCAGTTGACTACGTGTCAAAGTGGGTACAGGCTATACCTACCCGCCTTGACGACGCCAATGCCGTTGTTTCTTTCATTAGGAATCACATTGTATGCCGTTATGGGTCGCCACGAACAATCGTGAGCGACCAAGGATCCCACTTTTGTAACAAGATGGTAGAAGCATTGCTCAAGCGCTATGGAGTGTCGCATAAGGTTGCTACTGCTTATCATCCGCAAAGAAATGGACAAGCGGAAGTGTCCAACCGGGAAATCAAGAGAATCTTGGAGAAAGTGGTCAATTCACAAAGAAATGATTGAAGCCTCCAATTAGGAGATGCACTATGGGCATATAGAACGGCCTACAAGACTCCGATAGGGATGAGTCCTTTTCGGATCATCTACGGTAAGGCGTGCCACCTTCCAGTAGAGATTGAGCATCGAGCCTATTGGACGGTAAAGCAGTGCAACTGATGAGCGGATATTTTATACGCTTTTTGGGGATAATTTCATATAGTTTTGAGTATGTTTTAGTTAGTTTTTAGTTTATTTCCAGTAGTTTTTAGGAAAAACTCATGTTTCTGGACTTTACTATGAGTTGTGTATTTTTCTGTAATTTCAGGTATTTTTCTGACTGAAATTGAAGGAGCTGAGCAAAAATCTGATTCAGGCTGAAAAAGGACTGCTGATGCTGTTGGATTCTGACCTCCCTGCACTCAAAGTGGATTTTCTGGAGCTACAGAACTCGAAATGGCGTGCTTCCAATTGCGTTATAAAGTAGACATCTAGGGCTTTCCAGCAATATATAATAGTCCATACTTTGCACAAGAATTGATGACGTAAACTGGCGTTCAACGCCAGCCTTCTGCCCAAATCTGTTGGACGACCCAGTGCACTTGCTGGTCAGTGGCACGCGTTGTGAAAAGTGTGATTCGTGATTCGTGCTACCAAGTTTTTGGCGCCGTTGCCGGGGATATTTCGTGTTTGAACAACTGACGGATTATTTTGTTGCTTAGATTAGGAAAAATCTTCTCTTTTTTTGGTTTAGAGTCTTTTATTATTTATCCCTTGTTAAAACACTTTAAATTTATAGCTCAGTTAATTAGAACGTGGTGTTTATGTTCCAAAAATTTTGGTTTGGTTTTCTAAAAATTTTAAGTTTGGTGTTCTTCCTTCATGTTCTTGTGTTCTTGTGAGTCTTCAAAGTGTTCTTGAGTTTTCCTTGTGTCTTGATCTTAAAATTTTTAAGTTTGGTGTTCCTTGGTGTTTTCCCTCCAAATTTTTCGAAAACAAGGAGCATTAGATCTAAAAAATTTTAAATCTTGTACTATCTTATTGTTTTTCTCTCTCCTCACTAAATTCAAAAATATCTTTTCAAAATATCTCTTCTAACTTCCTAACTTCTTATCTTTTCAAATTTGTTTCAACTAACTAACTAACTTTTTGTTTGTTTCTTAACTTTTTCAAAACTACCTAACTAACTCTCTCTCTCTAATTTTCGAAAATATCTTCCCTCTTTTTTCAAAAAAATTTCGTTTTTTTTTTTAACTAATTATTTTTAATTTTTTTTACGAAAAAAAAAAATAATTTTCAAAATTCAAATTCTTTTTAGTTATTTTATTTTATTTAAGTATTTACTTCTTATAAAATAAAATAAATAAAAAGATAAATCAGTCCAAGTTATATCCATAGAAATCCATCATGGACATAAGTGGAAATGAACAGTCCAGGAGGACTCTGGGGTCATATTCTAACCCCTCTACTGCTTCATATGGGAGTAGCATATGCATACCCTCCATTGGAGTTAGTAGCTTTGAGTTGAATCCTCAGCTCATTATCATGGTGCAGCAAAGTTGCCAGTATTCCGGTCTTCCACAGGAAGAACCTACAGAGTTTCTGGCACAGATTCTACAGATTGCTGACACAGTACATGATAAGGAAATAGATCAGGATGTCTACAGACTATTACTGTTTCCATTTGCTGTAAAAGATCAAGCTAAGAGGTGGTTAAATAACCAACCTAAGGCCAGCATAAGAACATGGAAACAGCTTACAGAAAAATTCCTGAATCAATATTTCCCTCCAAAAAGGATGACACAGCTAAGGCTGGACATCCAAGGCTTTAAACAAGGAGATAATGAATCTCTTTATGATGCCTGGGAGAGATACAGAGAGATGCTACGAAAATGCCACTCTGAAATGTTTTCAGAGTGGGTTCAGTTAGACATCTTCTACTATGGGCTTGCAGAAGGAGCTCAGATGTCTTTAAATTACTCAGCTGGTGGATCTATCCATATGAGAAAGACAATCGAAGAGGCTCAAGAGCTCATTGATACAGTTGCCAGGAATCAGCATCTGTATCTAAGCAGCAACCCTTCCATGAATGAAGAGGTTAAAACAGTAACTGCTGAATTCAGTACTGTAAAACAAGCTGCTGAATTCAATCAGCAATTAGATTTTCTAACAAAGCAGCTAGCTGAATTCAAAGACAGGTTACAAGAGACAAGGATAGCTAATATACATATGGAAGAACAGTTTAAGCAAACAAAGCAGTAGCTATCAAAGCAAATAGCAGAAGAATGCCAAGCAGTTCAATTAAGAAGTGGGAAAACATTAAATACCCTACCTCAAGGCATCAAAAATTCAAGAAATAAGCAACCCACCAAAGATTCCCTTGAGGACAGTAAGAGCCCAGGGAAAAATAATTCTGGCACCAAAATGCCAGAAAATGGGTGGAAGGCTGGCGCTGAACGCCCAGACCATGCCCAAAACTGGCGTTCAGCGCCAGAAACAGACAGTGAGCTGGCGTCTAACGTCACTCCAGCTTCTGACTCTGGTACGCAATTGCCAGTGAGGGATCAGACACACACATAGATTGCTTCAAACCAACAATCTCTGTGGGATTCGACCCTTACTCACGTAAGGTATTACTTGGGCGACCCAGTGCACTTGCTGGCAAGGTTCAGAAAACCGGACCGGTCATCAAACCGCTCTAGTCACTGGTTCACTGGTTCACTGGTTTAACCGGTTCAACCGATGGTTCAACCGGAAAAACCGTTTAGAGTAGAATAATAAATAAATTATAAATACACATCCTAAAATATAATTATAGTCTTTTCTTCAAATGCTTGTCCCATCTTGAGTTGATAATATCTGTGTACGGCTGATATGCAGTCTTGGATTGCCTAAACATATCCTTAATTGCATCTTATGCCCTTAGCATTCCTTCATAAACATATCCCAAAGATGGGGGGTCATCAGCATCAACAACCCTCAGCAAGTAAATTAGAGGGCCCACAAGTTTACATACAGTAAAGCAATCATCCCAAAATTTGGCGTCCAGAATGATAGCACTCACAGCTCTACCAGTAGCACTCCTTCCTAATTTGTGATCAGTGAAATTGAATCTACAACCAATTGTTGCAACTCCTTTTTACGGTCAAAGATGCTCTTCAATGTAATAAACACAGTTGCAAACCGGGTTGCACCAGGACGTACAATTTCTCTCCAATGAGGTCTTTGTCTTAGCCAAGATAAGAAAACCTGCCGGTTCTTTCCAGGACGGTTTCTACAGGAGGACCGGACCGTCTGCATCGCCGGTTCACGGTTAAACCGGTCGAACCGGCCGGTCCGGTCCGGTTTTCAGAACATTGCTTGCTGGTCAGTGGCACGCGTTGTGAAAAGTGTGATTCGTGATTCGTGATTCGTGCTACCAGCAACATGGATTTAGCCAAGGCGGGTGAAGCTAGGAAGTTACAACTAGAAGAGCTTGAGTGTTTGAGGAACGAGTCATATGAGAATGCCCGAATTTACAAGGAAAAGACTAAGGCATTTCATGACCATCACATCCGGAAGAAGGACTTTCAAGAAGGTGATGAGGTCCTCCTCTACAACTCAAGGCTCCGATTTATGCCTGGCAAGCTCCGTTCTAGATGGGAAGGACCTTTCAAGGTGAAGGAGATGAAGCTCTACGGAGTGGTGGAATTGCTTGATCCCAAGAGTGAAGCAACTTTCAAAGTGAATGGACATAGAGTGAAGAAGTATCATGGTTGCAAGCCCCCAAGAGAGCTAGAGGTGTACATATTGGAGGATGCACCAAGGAGAGAGAAAGCTTAAGAAAAGGACCGTCCAACTTTAGGACGTTAAAGAAAAGTGCTTGGTGGGAGGCACCCCACCGTGGTAAGATCTTCCTTGTTTATACCCTCTTGTTCGTATCTTTAGTTTCTTGTGAATTTTGTGATCTTTTGATGATTGATTGAGTGCATAGGAATGCTAGCTTTGTTGCTTTTGTTGGATAGGTAGAATGTTCATATAGATAGGATGTGAAAAAGATAAAGAAAACAAAAATATTTCTTTGAAGAAGGGCACCGACGCGCCAGCGCACAGTGCACGTGCGCCACTGACGTGCACGCGTCCCCTGCTAGCATCCTCACCGACGCGCCAGCGCACCTTGCGCGCACGCCAGTTGCGTGAGTCAGTTTTATACTTCGCGCCTTGCCCTGTTTTTCTTTCTCTCAAATCCTTTTCTTTCTTAGTTTCTTTTCCTTCTCCCTCCATCATCTCCCTTCTCCTCTTCTTCTTCCCTACCCCACCACCACTGTCTCCGGCCACTCACCGGCGACAACCAACTTTTTTCGGTGGCACTACACCTCTCCCATTTTCTTTCTCATCTTCACAAAAGAAGATTCAACCTTGTTCCTTCATACTTTTCAAGGTTTCACTTCTTCTACTTCTCTTCTTTATTTTCTCTTGCATTATTTCCTCTAGTTAGATGCTTCTTATTGCTTTACTTAGTTTCCCTTTTACTTGCATGATGATATTTCTTGCTTTTTGTTTGCTTATCTTTCCTTTTTCCTTATTTCTCCATGGATGTTGAATTTGAGATTAATTTGCATTAATAGATCTTTTGTCATTCTTTTTCTTATCTTTCCCATTGTGTGATGTTTATATGATGATTGATGTTCCATTTTGGGATTTGAATTGGTTTAGTATCTCATAATTGCTCATTGCTTGATTATTGCACGCCAAGTGTTCGAGGAAATGCACATATACCATTTTGGTTCATTTTAGCCATATATTTTTCAAATTGGTGCTCCCTCCTCATTCACTTACTTTCTCTTAAATGCATTGAGTCTAATTTGTGTGCTTAAAGTTTATACTTGCCAATTAGATATTAATTGAACATGACTTGCTCTTTATTATGGATGCTTGAGACTACTCTTCTCATGCCATTGCATGCTTTACTTCCTCTTGCCTCCCATGCCAAGTGTTATGACCCTTGCATTTACATTCATCATGGGCATCACAAGTCACTTGCATGTTTTTTGTCAAATTGATTCTTGGGTTTAACGTTTTCCTTCCTTCTCTTCCTTTTCAGGATGGCCACCAAGAAAGGCAAGGAGATAGCTTCGAGAAAACCGGCCGCAAAAAGGGCACCCCAAAAGTCAAATTCTAAGGCGCGCTCTTCATTAGGAGCCAAACCCCTATCTAAGAAAGGGAAGACACCCGCTCCTTTTGATGAGAATGACAAGGGCAAACCTGTAAAAGATTCCTCAAGGTTCCCCAACCGCTTTTGTGAACTTATGTTCCCCTCCATAGCTGTAAGGAACTATCATCCTGAGCATCTACTCGCTCCGCCGGACAAGGTCGCTCCTTATATTTTGCCCCGCATTAAACAGCGAGGATGGGAGTTTCTTTTGAGGAAACCAAGGGAAATCAACCTCTCTTGGGTGGAAGAATTCTACACTAACTACCATCTTCCCTCTCTTCAATCGGTATACATGCGCCGAAAGCAAGTCACAATTTCAGAAGAGGCTATTCAGCAAGTGCTTAATGTCCTACCAGTGCCAAGTGACTTGGATGGCTACCAAGAAGTCTTACGTCAGCGAGAGAAGTATGGATTCAATTGGGACTCGATTCTCCGAGTCATTGCTGAGCCAGGGACATTTTGGACCCAAGGTCGACTCCGGATGAGGCCCAAGAGCATTGACGCTCGCTTCCTCACTGTGGAAGCTAGAGCTTGGGCCCAGATCCTATCCCACTATGTGCTACCTAGCACCCACAAGTCGTCCCTCACGGTAGACTTCGCCTTGCTTATTTGGTGTGTTCTCACGAAGAAGCCGGTGAATATTCCGCTTCTTGTCAAGCAAGCGATGAGTCAAGTTCACGACCGGGGTAATTTGCCATTTTCAGCATTGGTGTATGACTTAGTTGCTACTGTGGGTGTTTCTTGGGAAGCCAAGAACAAAAAGATCATAGTTCCGGCTAAGGGCGATGTGGTCCCAAACGGGAAATACCTACACCTTCCCATGAGCAAACCAAGCCTCGACATGGCCCCGTCACTTCTTTTTCCTTCTAGCTCATCATCACCACCACTGAGATCCACACATCAAAAGATAGAAGATCTTCACTGGAAGCTTGATAGATATGAGCGGCGCAACCACCGCCGGTACACTTACATCACGAAGCTTCTACATTGTGTTACCCCTAGCATGGAGGAACCCGAAATGTTCACATCCATCTCAAACCCAAGTGATGGGAGCTCTGATGATGGGGATAGTGAAGGTTCTGGTCCCGACCGTCCCTTGCGTATTATTCGTAGCACGGAGGACCGTGCTAATTTCTAAAGTGTGGGGAGGTCGTTCGACCGATCTCCATGGGTAACATTCTCTTCCCCTCAATACCCATAGATTTATCTTTTGCTTAGAAGTTAGTATATTGCATGTGTAGTTAGTTTTGCTTGTAAATACCCTTGCATGATAGTTAGTTTCTATAGAGTTACTTGGTCAAAACAATAACTTCCTTTTCAAGAAACTGTGTCCTGGGTGACCTACTAAAATTCTGAAATTTTTTTTTTTTTGCAGTAAACTTGCTTTAAGAATATATTTTGGAACATAGTGATTGAGCTAAGAACACAAGCATGAAAGTTTTGAGCCTATTGCATGGTTACATCTTTTAACCATTATTTCCATTCTTGTGTGCATATCTCTCTCTCTCTATGATTGTGATCCTTGCTTTGTCTGATTCTATATGTCCATTGCTTGGTGTATGAATGCATTTACATGATTGAGGCCATCATTTCAATAGTCACTTTTCCTAAATAGCCTTAACCCTTTTATCTACCGTTGCTAACCAATTTTGAGCCCATGATAAACCCTTTTGTTCTTAAATAGAGCACATAAACAACCCTAAGTGAAAAACCATGAATGTCCCTAAACTTGAATCCTTGATTAGCTTAGGTAAGTTAGGATGTGTGTCATTCAAATAGGAGGGTATACTTGGGAAATTCGGGTAGATATACAGCTGTGTAATTGTAGTGTAATTGAAAAATTCTAGGATTTGGGAACATACTCATGTGTTGAATGACGAAACTGTATGCAGTGAAACTTTTGTTCACAAAGAAACCCCAAGAAAAAGGGGATAATAATAAAAAAATAATAATAATAATAATAAAAGAGAGAAAGCAATGAAAGGGGACAAAGATGCCCCAAAATAAAGTAACAAAAACAATGCATATGGGTGTGAATTGAAAAGAATACATGAGTATGGAAAAAGAGTAAAACTCAAGGGTGGCTAGGTAATATATTGTAGTTGTATAGGTTGTTCTATGTGTCTAGTGGATCCTAGGTTGATCAAGGACTCAAATTTTAAGCCCACGTGGCCATATACATCCTTACCTTTACCCTAGCCCCGTTACAACCCATGAATAAGACCTCATGATACTTGTAAGCATGCATTAAGTAATTGTCGATTGTTAGATGAAAGACAAATCTTGGAAAGCATGATTAGGAGAAGATTGAGTGACGAACCCTATACACTTGAGCGAATAGAGCGGACACACTTCCGGTGAGGGTTCGATGCTCAATGCTTATTCCCGGCTTTCACAAGCATTCGTTTAGCAAGTCATATGCATTCCATGGTGATGTTCAATTTGGTAGGATTCATGAATCACATACTATTTTCACCCTATATGCTCACATGTATTCTTGGAGGATAGATTTATTCTTGACCAAGTAGGTAGATGATTTTACATTAGTTGCATGCATCTATTTAGGTAGTTTGCATTTCATAAACCCTTTCCCATCATGATCTTTGGTCTTTTTATTTTAAGCATGAGGACATGCTTGGTTTAAGTGTGGGGAGATTTGATAAACTCCGATTTTGTAGTTTATCTTGTGATTATTTTGGGGAATTTTATCAATATTTCTCACACTTATTCGCAACAAATGCATGGTTTTGTGTTCACTTCCCAATATTGCTCCATGATGGAAAACATGCTTATTTTGCCTTAAAATTGCCATATTTTAATCCTCTTCTATTGCCATTCGATGCCGTAGTGTATTTGTTGAGTAATTTCAGGAATTATAGGGTAGGAATAACTTAGAAGAGAGGGAGAAAGCATGTACAAAGAGGGAGGAACATGAAGAATTGAAATCTTGGGAAAAGCAGCATCGGCACGCCCGCGCACTCTATGCGGACGCGTGGATGGGATTGGCTGGAAGCGGCGCGCAAGGATGGACGCATCCGCACGGATCAGAAGATTCCTATCGACGCGCACGCGCACTTGGCGCGCACGCGTGGGAAGCTGCACGTGACCTCATTAAAGGAAATCGTGCCTGGCGATTTCTGAGGCTCATCAGGCCCAATTTCAAACTGTTTCTGCATGGAAAAGACCCAAGGATGCTAGGAGGAAAGGGGAGATCAATCATTTTTACACTAAGACATAATTTTAGCTAGTTTTTGGTTCTTTGGTTATTCTAGAGAGAGAAACCCTTGTTCCTCTTTAGAACTAGTTTTAATTTGATCTTCCCTTGTTGATTTATGAATTGGATCTTATTAATTACTAGTTTTAATTGTTCAATTTGAATTTCTTGTTACAATTTTGCTTATATCTAGTGATAGTTTTATGAATTCTTGTCAATTGTCATTTTATACCCATTTCATGAATGTTGTGAATCTTGACAAATTATTTGCTTTAGTTACAGTTACTTGCTTGGTTTATAATAGAATTAAGTGGAATGTTGCTTGTTCATTGGAATTGCTCATGTTTTGCTTAGATAGTTGAATTAGTTTGTTGCAATTTAAGATTACTTGCTTGTTAAGATTCCCATTTATTTTCTTGCTCATAACTCACAACCCCGGATTTCTAACCAATGTTAAAGCACATGTTTGCCCATTTCTTGTGAGACGACCCGAGGTTTGAATACTTCGGTTATTTCTATTGGGGTTGAACTTGTGACAACCAAATCCCTCTCTAAATTTCACCCCTGAGAATTGTTGTTGGTAGAGCTATACTTGCAACGAGGTTTTATTGGAGAAAATATTTACCAATACACCCTTGGAAGCCTGTCACCCCTCAGCTATCACTGCTCTATTTTCTTCTTCCGGCATAAACTGAATTTACCACTCAAAGCAATCCAATAACACTCGATTCTTTGACAACCAATCAAACCCCAAAATCATCTCCAACCCAATCATTGGCAAACAGATGAAGTCATACACAAAGTCTCTACCCTCAAGCTTGAAACCTACTTTCCTACACCCTGACCTAGTCATAACCGTCTGATGCAGAGTATGTACATACAGATCAAATTCTAACTCTGACACATTCAAGCCTAGTTCCTCAACCTTATCAAATAAAATAAATGAATGCAATGCTCCAGTATCATACAATGCAACTAAAGATTTATCACCAATCAAACAAATACCTCTCATCAATGGATCTGCCTTAGAAGCATCATTAGCGTTCACAGCAAAGACTCGACCTTGATGCTGACTCTGGCCCGCATTCTGGTTCCTCCCATGAGTGCAATCCCTCGCAATGTGGCCAGGAAACCCACAACTGAAGCAACCACCTAAACCAATCTTGCATGAATCATAAGGATGAAAACGCCCACAACGCACACAAGTCAAATTTGGTGAATTCTTACTCTGATTTTCTCTCCCCTTAGCATACTGAAACTGATTATGATTGTTCTTTCTAAAGCCTCCTTACTTTTGAGGCAGATATCCTCCTCTCCTGAAGCTTTGACCTCTCGGATGGAAATACTTTCCACGTCCCTTACTAGTATTCCATTCATGTGTATCCTTGGATGCCACTACAGTCTTGGCATACTCTTCAATCACTCTTGCTTTGTTCACCAAGTCGGAGAAAACACGGATCTCCATAGGCGCCACAGTAGTCATAATACTATCCTTCAACCCCCTCTGATACTTTATACATTTCCAGCATTCATAAGTCTCTGGGGCACCCTGACACACCTGAGAAAACCTACAAAGCTCCTCAAACTTGCTTGTGTAGTCCACCACTGCCAAGGAATGTTGCTTCAGCTGCATCATTTCCATCTCCTTTGCTTCACTCGCAGACTCAGGAAAGTACTTCTTATAGAAGGCCGTCTGAAATATGTCCCACAGAACGTCAGCGTTCTAAAGCTGTAACAAGCGGCACTCTACTTGCCACCAGTGCTGGGCCTCTCCTGCTAGCTGATAAGCAGCAAATTCAACATATTGATTATTCGGAACGTGCTGCGCCTGTAAAGCATGCTCCATGGCCTGGAACCAGTTGTCCGCTTTAGTAGGATTAGTTGATCCTCGGAAAATTGGCAGATGAACCTTGAGGAACATCGCCAAGCTCATCGGAACACCTCCCGTGTTATCGCTGTTTCCCTCAGCATTATCATTGGCATTCCCTTCACCATTCCCATTTCTGTTTCCAGTCAGTTGGCCTAACCTCTGCATAGCTTGCAGAGTCGCAGCAGCATTAGCTTCCATGGTGTTTGCCAGATTAGCCATGGCCGCCATGAATTTGGCATGGTTGTCAGCCGGTTGCGCATTCCTACTTTCTCGTGAACGGGCCCGATCTCGTCCGCGAGTGGCCATTAGGGTTCCTATCTGCACCAAACAATCGATATCAAGGTGATCAGACTCAATATCAAAATCCTAGTGCTTCAATTATCCCAAATAGGCACTCACAAACATGCATGCTATGCAATATCAAACAGATAACCTAATAGCATCAAAGAAAAGACAGACAGAGTATGCAATGAAGCACAATCGGTCCATCCCTCAGGCTCACGAAGACGAACCGCAGATTACGACAATTCTAAGCTCATACATATAATATATAGAAAGGATTAATATAAACTAGAAGCCCGATGAAGGATATAGCTAAAAATAGGATTTGAAAAGTGCAAGCGTACTATCGAAGCTACTAACTTAAAGCACAAGATATAGACAAGATATATCAAAATATAATAGTGTAATATCACAAGAATCTAGCCACAGCTCGTGGAGTTTAAGCCGGCTAGCCATATATACAGACATACAAAAAAACTGACAGTAAAAACAGCTTATACAAATTTTGTCCTCTCAATACATGCCTCTAGGCAAAACAAAATACAAAAGTGAGAGATGTATAGCAAAATAAATCAAAAGACTCAAAAGGTACCCGGATCCTCTACTTCTGTCACCATCCAGGTAACTCACCGAGGTGGGTTGCAACCTGCATCTGAAAAGCACAACAGAAATATGGTATGAGAACCAGAGGTTCTCAGTATGGTAACAGTGCCCAATGATGTAGGATATAAGATACTGGGATGCCAAAGACAATCCTAGACTTCATATCCATCACAAGAATTTAATCTTAAGGCATACTAAAACAAATAAGCATAATTATATAAACATTAACATAAATAAACCAGGTAATCTATCTTAGGGGATTTCTACTCTAACCAAACACCGTTGTCCCACAGTCTTCACCATCCTATCCTCCATGTGATCCCATCGCCACCGCCTTCCGAACCTCCTCAATCCCAGTAGAAAATCACAATTATATACAATGCAAGTAAAACACAAGTATTGGCATGTAAGGCAATTTATTCAAATAGCAATTAGGCATGTTATACAAATAGGCAAGCCATTACAAGTAGTCAAAGCATACAAACAGATAGAAAATGCATATGATGAATGTCTGTCCTACTGGTTGTGATATCACATTGTCGGTTCAACTGTCAACCCAACACATCTACATGGAGGTGTCGCCCTTTGGAATCATCAATGGGAACCCCCGAGATATAGTGCTTGGATCACTGTCCGGGGTTTGCGCCTGCACGCTCTTGATCCGAAGGGATGCGAGCGGGATACTCTTGCCTCAGACCTCACATCTCAACATAAGCGGGATTAACCACCGTCCCTGCCGAGCGCATAGCGTCTCATAATCTCAGTATAAATCGGTACTTCAATGGTTTTTCAGAAAACATTTTCTGTATACTTGGGTCCATCATCTCATTCAGAGTCCTTGACTCACCTCAACCACTGTAAATTCACATTTCAATTCTGAACTCAATATTTCCTCATTTTTCATCTCATATATCAATCATCCTTCACATACCATCAAACCACCCTCAGTACACCCGAGACCTAATCCTCCGTTTTCTAATTTTTCATAAAAATCATCAACTAAAACCCTTACATTATATCCCATGCTCTCATACCCAAACATAAATTTGAGAAACAGGGCATGTGCTTCCGCACAAGGGTGTGCGTGCGCCCGCCCAGGAAGATTTCTCAAAGTGTGCGTACACACAGGGGTGTGTGATGAGCGGATAATTTATACGCTTTTTGGCATTGTTTTTAGTATGTTTTTAGTAGGATCTAGTTACTTTTAGGGATGTTTTCATTAGTTTTTATGTTAAATTCACATTTCTGGACTTTACTATGAGTTTGTGTGTTTTTCTGTGATTTCAGATATTTTCTGGCTGAAATTGAGGGACATGAGCAAAAATCAGATTCAGAGGTTGAAGAAGGACTGCTGATGCTGTTGGATTCTGACCTCCCTGCACTCAAAGTGACTTTTCTGGAGCTACAGAACTCAAATTGGCACGCTTCCAATTGCGTTGGAAAGTAAACATCTAGGGCTTTCCAGCAATATATAATAGTCCATACTTTGGCTGATTTTAGATGACGTAAAAGGGCGTTGAACGCCAGTTCTACGCTGCTGTCTGGAGTTAAACGCCAGAAACACGTCACGAACCAGAGTTGAACGCCAGAAATACGTTACAACCTGGCGTTCAACTCCAGAAAGAGCCTCTTCACGTGTAACATTCAAGCTCAGCCCAAGCACACACCAAGTGGGCCCCGGAAGTGGATTTAAGCATCAATTACTTACTTCTGTAAATCCTAGTAGCTAGTTTATTATAAATAGAACTTTTTACTATTGTATTAGACATCTTCGAACATCTTGGGACGTCTGGTTCTTAGATCATGGGAGCTGGCCATTCGGCCATGCCTGGACCTTCATCACTTATGTATTTTCAACGATAGAGTTTCTACACTCCATAGATTAAGGTGTGGAGCTCTGCTGTTCCTCATGAATTAATGCAAAGTACTACTGTTTTTCAATTCAATTCAACTTATTCCACTTCTAAGATATTCATTCGCACTTCAACATGAATGTGATGAACGTGACAATCATCATCATTCCCATGAACGCGTGCCTGACAACCACTTCCGTTCTACCTTCGATTGAATAAGTATCTCTTGGATCTCTTAGTCAGAATCTTCGTGGTATAAGCTAGATTGATGGCGGCATTCATGAGAGTCCGGAAAGTCTAAACCTTGTCTGTGGTATTCCGAGTAGGACTCTGGAATTGAATGACTGTGACGAACTTCAAACTCGAGAGTGCTGGGCATAGTGACAGACGCAAAAGGAGGGTGAATCCTATTCCAGTATGATCGAGAACCTCAGATGATTAGCCGTGCTGTGACAGAGCATTTGGACCATTTTCACAAGAGGATAGGATGCAGCCATTGACCACGGTGATGCCTCCAGATGATTAGCCATGCAGTGACAGCGCATCGGACCATTTTCCAGAGAGGATGAAAAGTAGCCATTGACAATGGTGATGTCCTTACATAAAGCCAGCCATGGAAAGGAGTAAGATTGATTGGATGAAGACATCAGGAAAGCAGAAGTTCAGAGGAACGAAAGCATCTCCATACGCTTATCTGAAATTCTCACCAATGATATACATAAGTACTTCTATCTTTATTTTCTGTCTATTTATTATTTATTTTCGAAAACTCTATAATCAATTATTATCCGCCTGACTGAGATTTACAAGATGACCATAGCTTGCCTCATACCAACAATCTCCGTGGGATCGACCCTTACTCACGTAAGGTTTTATTACTTGGGCGACCCAGTGCACTTGCTGGTTAGTTGTATCGAAGTTGTGAATAAAAAACGATTTTATTAAGACGTGCATACAGAGTTTTTGGCGCCATTGCCTGAGATCACAATTTCGTGCACCAAGTTTTTGGCGCCGTTGCCGGGGATTGTTCGAGTTTGGACAACTGACGGTTCATCTTGTTGCTCAGATTAGGTAATTTTCTTTTTGTTTTACTTTCAAAAAAAAAATTTCAAAAATTTCTCCTTTGTTTTCGAAAAAAAAAATTTTAAAATAAATGTTTTCAAAAATATATTTTTCTTCAGAATTTTTAAGAATGAATTCTAGTGTTTCATGAAGCATGTTGAAGCCTGACTGGCTGTAAAGCCATGTCTAAATTCATTTAGACTGGGGCTTCCAACCCAACGTTATCAAGAGCAAGCTAGTTGTTGCTAATCCACCTGCTGTTGTTCCTGATCCACTTGATTTACATGCTAAAGCTTGACTGGCTATTAAGCCATGTCTAACCCTCAGATTGGAGCTTTAGACTAAGAGTGCAAGATTCCTGGAATTCATATTAAAAAATTTGGAATCCTTATTTTTCTTTTTCAAATTAATTTTCGAAAAATACCAAAAAAATTAGAAAATCATAAAAATCAAAAATATTTTGTGTTTCTTGTTTGAGTCTTGAGTCAGATCTTAAGTTTGGTGTCAATTGCATATTCATTTTGCATTTTTCGAAAATTCATGCATTCATAGTGTTCTTCATGATCTTCAAGTTGTTCTTGGTAAGTCTTCTTGTTTGATCTTGATGTTTTCTTGTTTTGTGTTGTATGGTGTTTTTCATATGCATTCTTGAATTCTTAGTGCCTAAGCATTAAAGATTTCTAAGTTTGGTGTCATGCATGTTTTCTTTGCATATAAAAATTTTCAAAAAAAATGTTCTTGGTGTTCATCTTGACATTCAAAGTGTTCTTGGTGTTCATCTGGACATTCATAGTGTTCCTGCATTCATCACATATTTTGATCTAAAAATTTTCATGCATTGCATCATTTTCATATTTTTTTCTCTCATCATAAAAATTCAAAAAAATCAAAAAAATATCTTTCCCTTTTTCTCTCTTAAAATTTCGAAAATTTGGATTGACTTTTTCAAAACTTTTTAAAATTTAGTTGTTTCTTATGAGTCAAATCAAATTTTCAATTTAAAAAAAAATTTCTACACTCCATAGATTAAGGTGTGAAGCTCTGCTGTTCCTCAAAGATTAATGCAAAGTACTACTGTTTTCTATTCAATTCTTCTTATTTCGCTTCTAAGATATCCATTTGCACCCAAGAACGTGATGAAGGTGATGATTATGTGTGACGCTCATCATCTTTCTCCCTTATGAACGCGTGCCTGCCAAACACTTCTGTTCTACATGAATTAAGCTAGAATGAATATCTCTTAGATCTCCTAACCAGAATCTTTGTGGCGTAAGCTAGAATGATGGCGGCATTCAAGAGAATCCGGAAAGTCTAAACCTTGTCTGTGGTATTCCAAGTAGGATTCAATGACTGAATGACTGTGACGAGCTCCTAACTCGCGATTGCAGGGCGTTAGTGACAGATGCAAAAGGATAGTAAATCCTATTCCAGCAGGAGAAGAGGTGGAAGTTCATGAGATTATACCTCAAGAACTCTACAAGGTGGCGGACAAGTCCTCCACCATGGCAAGGTTAGCCTTTCCTCACCTCATTTGCCACCTATGCAATTCAGCTGGAATTGACATAGAGGGAGATATCCTCATTAAAGAGGACAAGCCCATCACTAAGAAAAAGATGGAGCAAGTAAGAGAGCCCAATCATGGAGCTCAAGAGGTGCAAGAAGCTCATTTCTATGAGATCCCGGAGATGCCTCAAATGCACTTTCCTCCACAAAATTATTGGGAGTAAATCAACACCTCCCTAGGAGAATTGAGTTCCAATATGGGACAACTAAGGGTGGAACATCAAGAGAACTCCATCATGCTTCATGAAATAAGAGAAGATCAAAAAGCAACGAGGGAGGAGCAACAAAGACAAGGAAGAGACATAGAAGAGCTCAAGGACATCATTGGTTCCTCATATGTGACCTGGGGTCAGGAATAAACCTCATGCCACTCTCTGTAATGGAGAAACTGGGAATCTTTGAGGTGCAAGCTGCTAGAATCTCATTAGAGATGGCAAACAATTCAAGAAAAGAGGCTTATGGACAAGTAGAGGACGTGTTAGTAAAGGTTGAAGGCCTTTACATCCCTGCTGATTTCATAATCCTGGATACTGGGAAGGATGAGGATGAATCCATCATCCTTGGAAGACCCTTCCTAGCCACAGCAAGAGTTGTGATTGATGTTAACAGAGGTGAACTAGTCCTTCAATTGAATGAGGACTCCCTTATCTGTCTGGCGTTCAACGCCAGAACAGAGCATGTTTTTGGCGTTGAACGCCAGAAACAAGCAGCATCCTGGCGTTCAGACGCCAGAAATGCACAGTGAAGAAGAGCTGGCGCTGAACGCCAGAAACAAGCATCTGGCTGGCGTTCAACGCCAGAAATATGCTGCACCTGGGCGCTGAACGCCCAGAACAAGCATCAATTCGGTGTTTAAATGCCAGAATTGCATGCAAAGGCATTTTGCATGCCTAATTGGTGCAGGGATGTAAATCCTTGACACCTCAGGATCTGTGGACACCACAGGATCATCTCAGGATCTGTGAATCTCACAGGATCCCCACCCACTTCACCCTCTCTATCTCCATTCATGGTCATCCCTTCTGTTTTCCATTCACCACTCACATCCATACACACATCCCTCCATCTCCTCCATATCTTCTTCTTCTTCTTCTATTCTTTCTTCTTTTGCTCGAGGACGAGCAACATTCTAAGTTTGGTGTGGTAAAAGCATAGCTTTTTTGTTTTTCCATAACCATTAATGGCACCTAAGGCCAGAGAAACCTTAAGAAAGAGGAAAGGGAAGACAATTGCTTCCACCTTTGAGCCATGGGAGATGGAAAGATTCATCTCACAAGTCCATCACTAAGAAAAGGATGGAGAAAACAAGAGAGCCCACTCATGGAGCTCAAGAAACACATGAGGAAGCTCATCATCAAGAAATCCCTGAGATACCTCAAGGGATGCACTTGCCTCCACAGAATTTTTTAGGGCCACGCCCAAGACTCATAAAGTAGCTGTGTTCAAGAATCATCATACTGAACTAGGAGAATCAATAACACTATCTGAACTCTGATTTCCTATAGATGCCAATCATTCTGAACCTCAATGGATAAAGTGAGATGCCAAAACTATTCAAGAGGCAAAAAGCTACAAGTCTCGCTCATCTGATTGGAGCTATGTTTCATTGATAGTTTGGAATTTATAGCATATTCTCTTCTTTTTATCCTATTTGATTTTCAGATGCTTGGGGACAACCAACAATTTAAGTTTGGTGTTGTGATGAGCGGATAATTTATACGCTTTTTGGCATTGTTTTTAGTATGTTTTTAGTAGGATCTCGTTACTTTTAGGGATGTTTTCATTAGTTTTAATGTTAAATTCATATTTCTGGACTTTACTATGAGTTTGTATGTTTTTCTATGATTTCAGGTATTTTCTGGCTGAAATTGAGGGACTTGAGCAAAAATCAGATTCAGAGATTGAAGAAGGACTGCTGATGTTGTTGGATTCTGACCTCCCTGCACTCAAAGTGGATTTTCTGGAGCTACCAAACTCAAAATGGCGCGCTTCCAATTGCGTTGGAAAGTAGACATCCAGGGCTTTCCATCAATATATAATAGTCTATACTTTGGCTGCGTTTAGACGACGTAAAAGGGCATTGAAAGCCAGTTCTACGCTGCTGTCTAGAGTTAAACGCCAGAAACACATCACGAACCAGAGTTGAACGCCAGAAATACGTTACAACCTGGCGTTCAACTCCAGAAAGAGCCTTTGCATGTGTAACATTCAAGCTCATCCCAAGCACACACTAAATGGGCCCCGGAAGTGGATTTAAGCATCAATTACTTACTTCTGTAAACCCTAGTAGCTAGTTTATTATAAATAGAACTTTTTACTATTGTATTAGACATCTTTGAACATCTTGGGACGTCTGATTCTTAGATCATGGGGGCTGGCCATTCGGCCATGCCTGGACCTTCATCACTTATGTATTTTCAACGGTAGAGTTTCTACACTCCATAGATTAAGGTGTGGAGCTCTGCTGTTCCTCATGAATTAATGCAAAGTACTACTATTTTTCTATTCAATTCAACTTATTCCGCTTCTAAGATATTTATTCACACTTCAACATGAATGTGATGAACGTGACAATTATCATCATTCCCTATGAACGCGTGCCTGACAACCACTTCCGTTCTACCTTCGATTGAATGAGTATCTCTTGGAACTCTTAGTCAGAATCTTCGTGGTATAAGCTAGATTGATGGCGGCATTCATTAGAGTCCGAAAAGTCTAAACCTTGTCTATGGTATTCCGAGTAGGACTCTGGGATTGAATGACTGTGACGAACTTCAAACTCGCGAGTGCTGGGCGTAGTGACAGACGCAAAATGAGGGTGAATCCTATTCCAGTATGATCGAGAACCTCAGATGATTAGCCGTGCTATGACAGAGCATTTGGACCATTTTCACAAGAGGATAGGATGCAGCCATTGACCACGGTGATGCCTCCAAATGACTAGCCATGCAGTGACAGCGCATCGGACCATTTTCCAGAGAGGATGAAAAGTAGCCATTGACAATGGTGATGTCCTTACATAAAGCCAGCAATGGAAAGGAGTAAGATTGATTGGATGAAGACAGCAGGAAAGCAGAAGTTCAGAGGAACGAAAGCATCTCCATATGCTTATCTGAAATTCTCACCAATGATATACATAAGTACTTCTATCTTTATTTTCTGTCTATTTATTATTTATTTTCGAAAACTCTATAATCAATTATTATCCGCCTGACTGAGATTTACAAGATGACCATAGCTTGCTTCATACCAACAATCTCCGTGGGATCGACCCTTACTCACGTAAGGTTTTATTACTTGGACGACCCAGTGCACTTGCTGGTTAGTTGTATCGAAGTTGTAAATGAAAAACGATTTTATTAAGACGTGCGTACAGAGTTTTTGGCGCCGTTGCCTGAGATCACAATTTCGTGCACCAGTGTGCATACGCATAGGTACGAAAATTCACAAGTTTGTTCACTCGCACAAGCTGTGCTAGCACCCCCAACAGACTCCCCTTCCCAACTTGTGCGTGCGCACAAGGCCGTGCACGTGCACAGGTTGTAAATTCCCATTGGTGTATGCTCGCACAAGTTGTGCTAACACTGCAACCAGAAAGCCCTCTCCTGCCTGTGCGTACGCACAGGTCTGTGCGTGCACACAGGTAAACATTTTCGCAGGATTGTACGTTGATGAGGGAAAAATGATTCCACTAAAACTCACCGGCAAGTGTACCGGGTCGCATCAAGTAGTAATAACCCACAGGAGTGATGGATTGAGCAACTTTAGTTTGGTGACGAATTTAGTTAAGCGAATAGTTGATGATTTGAGTGAAATTTGGTTAACAGAAGTGAAATTGCAAGTAAACTAAAGTGCAAAATGAAAATTGGCAGAAGCTGAAAGCGCTGAAGGAGTAAATTGCAGAAACTTAAAGTGAAAGAAATTAAATGAGCAGAAACTTAAAGTGCAAGGAAGGTAAATAACTAAAACTTAAAGAGCAAGGGATTAAATGAGCAGCAACTTAAAGTGCAAGGAAACGTAAATTGCATGAAGAATAAAGGGAATTGGGTATTGAGAACCAAAACAGATCTGGAAAATATAAATTACAGTAAATCAAAGAACTCTCAGATGAGGAAATTCATAAAATAGATCAATTAAAATTATGGTACCGAAACAGAAATGGAAAATTGCAGAAAGATTAAAACAGAACTAAGACTAAGATCTCAAGTGCTCTCTTAACAAAACAGAAAAGAAGAAATTGCAGAGAAAAGAAAACTAGAAAGAAAACTAAGATCAGATCTTCAATTCCTAAAACTAGAAGCAGGGGAAAATAAAAGAAAACTCCAAGGTGAAGGAATTCAGAAGAATTCTCAAATTAGAGTTCCAAAACCAGAAACAGAGAATCAAAGATTGCAGAAGAGAGAAAACGAAACAGAAAGGTAAATTCAGATCTGATCTCTCTAATCCTAACAAATTCTCAAAGAAAAATTAAAAGAGAGCCTTCTATGAAATCAAATTTCATCCTATTTATACACTTTCCAATTTAGTCTTCAAGTAATTGGAGTGAGCTTTGTAGCCTGTAAAGAAGTGGATCAAAATGACACTTGCGTGCGCATCTTTTTCCTCTTTGCTCACCGATGCGTGCGCGTCATATACGTGTGCGCGTCACTATCAGTCTTCAGCTCCAAACATGCTCGCGCGCCCCTTTCACGCGTACGCGTCATTGATAGCGTTAACTTAGTGAGCGCTTTGTTGGCTTAGTGAACGCTGCCCATGCGTGCGCGTGTGCGTGGGTAGTGAAATCTCAATTTCAGGCTTCAGCGCCAGTCACGCGTGCGCATGCTTCATCATAAGTGCTTTATCGACGCTTGCACGTCACGCATGCGTGCGCGTCAATTTCAAAACTTTGCCTCCAATCCCAAAAACGCTGAGTAAATGAACGTAGCGCTCTTTTTAAAAATGAGCGCCAACCACTACCACGCGTATGCGTGGATCTTCAAAAATCCATCCCTGACGCGTAAGCGTCCGTTATGCGTGCGCGTCACAAGTGAGCGTGGCGTTCATTATTTAAACGCAACGCTATACTGTATGGCTTCTTCTTTTCTTCATTTTCTCACCTGAAATTAACCAAACAAGCAATCAAAGTTTCACCAAAATCACAAGAATTTGCATCAATCATAATAATCACTTAGTTCTTGCATAAATCTCATGATTTTGTATAAAATAAATGATGTTTGATTGAATCACAATAATCATGAAATTCCACTCTAACCACTTACTTATTATGCAAGAAAGTGCATAAAACCTAATGAAACAAATGAAAAATGCTTGTGAAACTAGCATAAGATGACTTGTCATCACAACACCAAACTTAAATCTTGCTTGTCCCCATGCAAGCACTAAAACATGAGAAGAAATGAAAGAAAACAGAGAAGCCTATATGTCCTTATTTAGCAGGTAATTGAATTTGGTTCATGGGGTTTTATGCAGATGCAAATGAAGCTCTTCTTTTATTAGATTTCAGGCTTGAAATGTCCCTTTAAATGATAACCAAAGTTGCTGCTGTGAGTCTTGTTATTCATCCATCCTTGGTGTTTTGATTTTCTTTTGTCTTTCATGTTGAGAAGCTTATATTTTTATTCAAAGCTAAGTGTTATGTGTTGCAGCAGCTTTTTAGTTTTGTTTTCCAGTCAACACATCTCCACCACAGACACTTGGCTCACAATTCATCCTAAGACATTGATGCCCAGCACCTCTTTAGGTTACTAAATGCTTTGTAATTAGGTTGCTCTTGATGGTGAATTTTCGGTTGGTAATCCCGTATTAGTTAATCCAAGTTACCAAGTTTTAAAATACTCCTCAAAACCTAATAATACAAGCAGATCCTAATCCAATAGCATCACAGGCATATATCCTAAGGTCCAAGCTATTGGTGTCTAACATTTTTATTTGTTTCTTTCATTTTTGTTGCCAATTATTGGCTTTTCTTCCTTCTTTTTCTTGCTCTGTCTTTTTCCAAGGATAATTATTAATTGAAGGCTTTACACAGCAACTAAGTTCACACTACAAGGGATCATCCTAACCTTTATCTTTTATTAATGAGCTTGCTTTAGCAATCATACATACCACCACTGAACTTTCTCATCATTCCTACCACATTGGACATTCACTTCCTGTTTCAACGTTTTTCTCTTATTTATGCAGAGGAAACAAGATATATATTCAAGTAGGATAAGTGATGCAGACACTTATACTAGATCATTTATTTGAATGATAACAGGACAGTAAACCAACAGAGTGCAGATAAGGGTAAACTTATCAACAAGGAGAACAATTAAACTTTCAACTAAAGCACAGCATATATAAACAGTTGAGTAACCATACAACCTTTCGGTATCCTCTTGTTTAGTCTTTCATCCTCCTTCTTAGTTTTTAAGCTTTTCTTGTTGATGATGTATAGTCCTTCCAAAAAGTTGAACGTTTTTCTGCACTGGTAGTGAAAGTTGCTTGTCTCCCAAGCACTTGAAAAACAGTTAATATGCATGAATGTTTGTAGGTTTTTGAACTTACTTTGGTGTGTGAACACCAAACTTATTTCCTTGCCATTACCTTTTATGCAACAGCTCAACCATATATGAAACCTTGTGCTTTTGCTAAAGAGAATAAAACTAAAGACTAAAAAGCAGACAATGGTCAAGTAGTTTTTCTGATTGTTTGGAGCTAATAACCCTTTATGCAGAGGGTTGAAATGTGTTTTTAATTGGAATTTTTGGTGGGACACCAAACTTAGCATCCTTCATTTACCCTTAAATTGTTTTGGTGTGTAACACCAAACTTAGCTCCTTGCAATACAGATAAATCTACTTAACCCTTTTATTGAAATAGTTAAGAAAAGAAAACTACCTTTGGTTGGGTTGCCTCCCAACTAGCGCTTGTTTATCGTCAGTAGCTTGACGTCTTCCTTCTTTGTTCATCCCAGCTCCTGAACACTCTCTTCCTTGTTCCAAGATCCTCCCAGATAATGTTTAGCTCTCTGGTCATTTGCTGTGATTATCTCTTTTGTGGTTTCATTCAGCTGTTCAAGGCTTCCATGTGGAAAAACCTTGGTTATCAGATAAGGGCCAGTCCATTTAGATTTGAGTTTGCCAGGGAAAACCTTAAGCCTGGAATTGTACAGGAGTACTTGTTGTCCTGGCTTGAACTCCCTTTTCAGGATTTTCTTATCATGCCACTTCTTAGCTTTCTCCTTGTATATTTTTGCATTTTCATAAGCTTCTAACCTGAATTCCTCTAACTCATTAAGTTACAACAGCCTCTTCTCTCCTGCTACTAGAGGGTCAAGATTGAGGAGCTTAGTAGCCCAATAAACTTTATGTTCTAGCTCCACAGGAAGGTGACATGATTTCCCATAGATTAGCTGAAAGGGTGACTTTCCAATTGGAGTTTTGAATGCTGCTCTATATACCCACAGAGCATCATCCAATTTTCTTGCCCAGTCCTTCCTTGTGATCCCCACTATCTTCCCCAAGATTCTCTTTAACTCCTTGTTTACTAATTCAGCCTGGCCATTAGTCTGAGGGTGATATGGTGTAGCTACTTTGTAAATTACTCCATATTTGTGAAGCAGCTTTTCTATCTGTCTGTTGCAAAAGCAAAAGTGGCTGCCACCATCACTAATAAGGCCTTTAGGTACCCCATATCTAGTGAAGATGTGTTTCTTAAGAAATTGAAGAACAATTGATGCATCATAGGTAGTTGTTGTGATGAACAGAAGATTGATGATTTAGAATTCACAATAAATTCTCGTTGCAAGTATAGTTTCTAAACCAAGCAATAATCCTTTCATACAAAAACTTGTTTGTCACTTAAGCAAACCCAATAAAATTGATAACCGAAGTATTGAAACCTCAGGTCGTCTCTCAAGGAATTGCAGGAAAGTATGATTTATTATTGGTTATGGAAAAATGGATATTTTTGGGTTTTTTGAAATAGGGAACAGGAAAATAAACTGGCAATAAAGTAAATTAATTATCATGAAAACCATTGCAAGGTATAAGAACTGGAAATCCCATCCTAGTTATCCTTATCAGGTGTGATGAGAATTGTTTATTGCTCCCACTTAGTTAACCCTTACTAAATAAAGGAAAGTCAAGTGGACTAATCAATTTGATTCCTCAAGTCCTAGTCAACTCCTGTGGAAAGACTAGCTTTAGAGGGATCCAAATTAATCAGCAAATTCCAATTTTCAATCAATAGCTGAGTTTGATAACTCAAGTGTCACCAATTACTTAACCAAAGCAAATGGGGAAAAATCTAAATTATTTATATCATAAATAGAAGAAAGCAATCATAAATCTGAAATACCTCAAATTGCATTAAATAAAGAAATCAAATCTAACATGGAGAGTTCATAAACCAATTTGGGAGAATAAACAAACTAAAGCCATAGAATAAATAAAAGTAGAAGAGAAACTAAATTAAAGGAACATTGAACCTGGAATGAAGAAGAAGTAAACCTAACCTTTAAGAGAAATCCTAATCCTAAATCCTAAGAGAGATGAGAGAGCCTCTCTCTCTCTAGAAACTACATCTAAAACCTAAAATTGTGAATTATGAATGTTGTCTCTATGAATGAATGCATTCCTCCACTTTATAGCCTCTAATTTGTGTTTTCTGGGCCAAAAACTGGGTCAAAAACAGCCTAGAAATTGCCCCCAGCGATTTCTGATACGTCCAGCATGCGGCGTCCATCACGCGTGCGCATGGGTCATGCGTGCACGTCATTTGGAGATTTACACACGTACGCGTCGCTTGTGCTTTTTGCTCGGCGCGCATTCACGTCGTCCATGCATGTGCGTCGCTGCCATTTTCTTCAAAACTCCATTTTGTGCGTTCCTTCCATTTTTGCATGTTTTCTTTTTGTCCTCTAAGCCATTCCTACCCTATGAAGCCTAAAAATACTTAACACACAGATCACGGCATCGAATGGTAATAAAGGATAATTAAAATTAATATTTTTAAGGCATAGGAAACATGTTTTCACATATATCACATAATAAGGAAGGAATTGTAAAACCATGCAATTTATATGAATAAGTGGGTGAAGAATTGATAAAAATACTCAATTGAGCACAAGATGAATCATAAAATAGTACTTTATCATGTTGCTATGGCTTCCACCCATTTGGAGACATATTCCACTGCTACCAGCATGTATCTGAAGGAATAGGATGGGAGAAAGGGGCCCATGAAATCTACCCCCATAGATCAAACAGTTCTACTTCCAAGATGAAGTTTTGAGGCATTTCATTCCTCTTTGTCAACCCTCCAGCTCTTTGACATTCATTGCATTGGTGCACAAACTCTCTGGCATCCTTGAATATAGTTGGCCAATAAAATCCACTTTGAAGCACTTTAGCTGCTGTTCTTTCTGGCCCAAAATGTCCACCATAAGCTGAACCATGACAGTGCCACAATATGTCTTTCATCTCATTTTCAGGAATGCACCTTCTAATCATCCCATCTGGACACCTCTTGAACAAGAATGGCTCATCCCACAAGAATTTCTTGGCTTTATTACACAGCTTCTTCACTTGTTGTTTGGTAAACTCTTGAGGAACCTTCCTTCCTACCTTGTAATTTGCAATGTCAGGAAACCAAAGTGCTTGCTGGATTTGCAGAAGGTATTCATCTGGTAATTTTTCATTTACTGGTTGTGGTGTGTATTGGTTGGCTTCTTGTGAGAGTCTTGACAAGTGGTCTGCCACTTGGTTCTCGTTTCCTTTTCTATCTCTCACTTCAATATCAAATTCTTGTAGCAGCAATACCCACCTAATGAGCCTTGGCTTTGAATCCTGTTTAGACATGAGATACTTGAGAGCAGCATGATCAGTATATACTATAACTTTTGAACCAATCAAGTATTGTCTAAATTTATCAAATGCATATACAATTGCCAAGAGCTCTCTCTCAGTGGTGGTATAATTTTTTTGTGCCTCATTCAACACCTTACTTGCATAGTATATAACATGATGCAGCTTGTCTTTCTTTTTCCCCAATACAGCACCAATTGCAAAGTCACTTGCATCACACATGAGTTCAAAAGGCAATCCCCAATCTGGGGGTGTGATGATTGGTGTTGTAGTGAGTTTTCTTTTCAAAGTTTCAAAAGTATGCTTGCAATTATCATCAAAGATGAAAGGATTGTCAATCACTAGCAGATTGCTCAATGGTTTGGCTATTTTTGAAAAGTCTTTGATGAATCTCCTGTAAAAACCAGCATGTCCAAGAAAACTTCTTACTGCTTTCACATTAACAGGTATATGAAGCTTTTCTATGATCTCTATTTTAGCCTTATCAACTTCTATACCTTTGCTTGAAACTTTATGCTTAAGAACTATCCCTTCAGGAACCATGAAATGGCATTTCTCCCAATTTAAGACAAGGTTAGCTTCTTGGCATCTTTTCAATACAAGAGTTAAATGATGCAAGCAATTATCACAACAACGGTTATCCACCTTTAGAAGTGGAACTACACCAACGGTGGTTATTAGATCCTCTCTATAAATACATTGTCTCACTCAGGTAAATGCAAGTGCCAATACTCTAAACCTGCTTACCCCCTTGCTAACTTAGGCATTGGAGTATCTTTGCAGGTACCACCCTCTATTCTTTCACATACACAAATCGAACGGCGGCTCCCAGACGTAAACCAAGTCAAAGACCACCCTCCTCGAATGTTTGGACCTTCCATTTGAGCCCAATCCACTTATTTCAGGTTACCCACATAACATTGGTGCCGTTGCCGGAGACCTGGAAGATTAACGCATAATGGCAGACGACCACCCCGAAGACGGACACACCACGTCAGAATCTGAGCAAAAACACCAAGACGCAGTCAACAACGACAAGGCAATAATATCCCTACAAAGAACGAAAGGACAGCATGGCGAAGGTCCCTCCAACACCCAGGGATAAAAAAAGATTTTCTCTAAAGTTCACCAGCCCGGAAAAGATGGACAGCCCCACTCTGCCGACTTCATGGGGCTGCTACACGGCCACCAAGGACGGTTAGAACAACTAGAGCAAGAGCTAGAATGACAACATGAGGTGGAGAGTCATCTCAAGAGAGAAGCCGAGCGACGAAAAGAGCTTGAAGAAAAGCTCTTAAGGCTCAAATCCGATCTCCGGGAAAAGGTTCTCGTGCCGATCGAGAGGACACTCCCTTGAGGGAAGAGGATCCGTTCAGCGAAGATATCACGAGGGCCAAGGTTAAACCCTGACATGGATCTATACGACAAAACCACTGACCCAAAGCACCACCTCAGCAACTTCAAAAGTCAGATGTATTTAGCCGACGCCTCTGATGCTACCCGCTGCAAAGCCTTTTGAAGAACGGAAGATTGTCAGTTTAGAATTCAGAATAAATTCCCGTTGCAAGTATAGCTTCTAGACCGACAAGAATTCCTTTCTTACAAAAGTGTTGGTTGTCACAAGTAACAAACCCCTTTAAAATTGATAACCAAAGTATTTAAACCTCGGGTGGTCTTCTCAAGGAACTGCAGGGAGGTATGTTCTTATTAATGGTTATGAGTTTTGTAAATTGGGGGTTTTAAAGGTAAGGAACAAGTAATTTAAATGACAAATAAAATAAATAAATAACTGTAAAATAAACTCTTGGCAAGGTATGAAAATTCGGAAGTCCTATCCTAGTTACTCCTATGAGAATTGAGTTTAACCCCACTTAGTTAACCTAAAGTAAAGGAAATTCAAGTGGACTAATTAGTTAGATTCCCAAGTCCTAGCCAACTCCTAAGGAAAGACAAGAGTTAGTAGAATTCCAGTCAATTAGAGGAATTAATCAACAATCACGATAAGTTTAATAACTCAAGAGCCTCCAGTTAATCAATTAAAGCCAATGATATAAAAAGCTAAATAAGAATCTTAGATCTGAAATACCTCAATTGCATTAATAAGAGAAAATCAATCTAAACATAAAGAGTTCATAAGCCAATCTGGCAACATAAGTAATTAAAGGATAGCATTAAAGTATCTGAAAGTAAAAGAGAAATATAAAGTAAAAGAAATATTGAACCTGATGAAGAGTTGAAATTCTAAATCCTTTAAGAGGAATCCTAATCCTAAAACCTAAGAGAGAGGAGAGAACATCTCTATCTAAAAACTACATCTAAACTATGAAAAGTAAATAATAATCGACTTCCCTCATGAATGGATGCATTTCCCCACTTTATAGCCTCTAATCTGTGTTTTCTGGGCTGAAAACTAGGTCAAAAACAGCCCAAAAATTTCCCCTAGCGTATTCTGGTACGTACAGGTCGCGAGAAAGTGATGCGGAAGCGACGTCCACGCGTTTGCGTGGATTGCATTTCGGCCAGGTCACGCGTCCGTGTGACCCACGCGTTCGCGTCTTCTAGCTTCGGGGAAGCTATGACAAATTATATATCGTTGCGAATCCCCAGATGTTAGCTTTCCAATACAACTAGAACCGCGTCATTTGGACCTCTGTAGCTCAAGTTATGGTCGATTTAGTACCAAGAGGTCAGGCTGGACAGCTTTAGCAGTTCCTTCAGTTTCTTGTATTCCTTCCACTTTTGCATGCTTCCTTTCCATCCTCTAAGCCATTCCTGCCCTGTAATCTCTGAAAACACTTAACACATATATCAAGGCATCGAATGGTAATAAGAGAAGATTAAACATATCAAAATTAAGACCAAAGAAGCATGTTTTCAATCATAGCACAAATTCTGGGAAGGAATTATAAAACCATGCAAATAATATGAATAAGTGGATAAAGAGTTGATAAAAACCACTTAATTAAGCACAAGATAAACCATAAAATAGTGATTTATCAATCTCCCCACACTTAAACATTAGCATGTCATCATGCTAAGCTCAAGAAAAGCTATAAGGGGGTGAAGAGGAATGATAGAGAGTATGCAATGCAACCTATCTATGTGAATGCAACTACATGCAAAATGTTTCTACCTACTTGGTTAAAAATAAATAAGTTCTCCAAGACAAACATGAATCAAATTCCACTAATTCAAACCATACAGTAAAAACAAGTAAACTTGTAGGAAGATAGCTCATGAAAGCAGGGAACATAGAATTAAGCACTGAACCCTTACTGGTAGTGTATATCACTCTAACTCTCAAGTGTCTAGGGTCAATTACTCTACTCTTTCCTAGTCATGCTTTCTCAACCTTGTTCTTCATCTAACCAATCAACAAATATTTAGTATACCAATGCAAACATCATGAGGTCTTTTCAGGGTTGTAATGGGGCTGAGTTAAAGGTAAGGATATATATATATAAGGCTAAGTGAGCTAACAAAGTGAATCCTTGATTAGTCTAAGATCTCACCTAACATATACATACCTTATATAATTTAAAATGCTTTACCTAGCTACCCAAATTTTTCCCACTTTTTGTATTACATGCTCATGTATCAAACTTATTTTGAATTTTGTCCCATGTGCATTGATTCTTTTTATTTTGCATTGGGGTAATATTATTTTTCTCTTTTTTTTTTTTTTTTTCTTTCATCCCATGTTCCCATAAAATTCCCCATACTTAAATTATACACAATATCTATCTTAAGCTAACCAAGGATTCAACTTGGAATTTTTATTTTGTTTTTCTGCTTAAGGCTAGTAATGTGGTTATAAAACCGAAGGGAATTAAAAAGCTCAAAGTGGCTAACAAGGGTGACATAAAAGGGTAGGCTTATTTGGGATAAGTGAGTGAAAACAAGTAATGGCCTCAATCATATGCAAGCATGTAAATACACTAAATAATGGACATATAGAATGGAACAAAGCAAAGATTACAATTATAGAAAAGAAAACACACAAGAATAAAAATTTATGGTTAAATAATGTAACCATGTAAATAAGCTCAAAATCTCACAGGTTGTGTGTTCTTTGGCTCAAAAATCATGTTCCAAATACATCTTCCAAACAAGTTTAACACAAATTTTTCAATTTAAATTAGTGAAATATTATAAAAATTTTTGAAAAATAAAATATTACTTCAACCAAGTAGTAACTAAATGCACAAAATCATACGAACATGCAATCAAATATGCAGATGTAACAATGAACAAATAAAGAAAATAAGACATTGGTGTTGAGAAGAAAATAACTAACCCATGGAGATCGGTATCGACCTCCCCACACTTAAAGATTACACCGTCCTCGGTGCATGCTAAGATGTGCAAGTGGACGGGTTGCTTCAACTTATGCTTTTCTCCAAGGATTGTGCAGATGGACTTGTCTGCCTCCCCATGTAAACGTCTTCTGGGTTCCCTTCCGGGTGGCCATCCTGAAAGAAAAAGAGAAGAAAAGTAATCCAGAAGTAAAGATAAGAAAATAAATGAAGTATGGGTGGGTTAATTCCAATTGATAAGGGTCTCATTTACATGGAAGCTTCAACATGTACGTGAGAAAATAATAAAAGCACATGGCATACCAATGGTGCAAAATTTTCAACAATGGGGGAGAAAGTGGGGAAGGAGAGATAATATAAATTCATGTCAATGAAAAAGTAATACAGATATAAAAGATTGGCATTGATTTAAATAATATTACCCAATCAGAATAAAACAAGTCACTAGCATCCAAAATAATACCAGAAAAGATGTAACAGTTGAATAAGAAAATTTAACACCAATGGAAAAATAATAAATTTAGAAGAGAAAAATATGCACAAAATTTAAAAAGATGAAAAAGAAGAAAGTAAGAAAGGATAAGAAAAATTAGGATTGGGGAAGAAAAGATAAGATATTTTGACTGATTTAGATAAGTTGTGTGCCGCATGTGATGCGGACGCGTGAGTGATGCGGTCCTGTGGTGTGCGATAAGTTCAGGTGACGCGGACACGTGGGTCACGCAATCGCGTGGCCTGATTTGTGCGATTGGCGCGAGTGCAGCCTCGCGTTCGCGCAACTCTCTGTTTCAAACTCATTTTGCCAAAATTTAAGGTGACGCGGTCGCATGGGTGACGCGATCGTGTGGATGGCCAATTTTGGAAAACGACGCGGCCGCATGGGGCACGCGTTTGCGTGGTAGGACTTGTGCTTCTAGCACGAGTCCAGCCACGTTCCAGCCCAACATTCTGCCATACACCCCATTTTACGTCGATTTTGGGGCACGCGTTCGCGTGGGTGACGCGGACGCGTGGGAGGCATTTTTCCCACATGACGCGGACGCGTCAGCGATGCGGTCACGTGGATCAATTTGTGCCAAAGGCACACCTCCAGCCACGCTTTCGCGTGACTCTCTGTTCATTTTTCTTTTCTTCCTAATGCACTTGTGACGCGGACGCGTCAGCGACGCTTACGCGTCGCGTGCATTTTTTTTTAATGCAAAATGCAGAATGCAGTATGCAGATGTTATGAATAATTCCAGGTTCAATGAAATAAAATAAAATTAAAAAAAAAAAAACAAAACTAAATTGAGAAAGGAACGATCATACCATGGTGGGTTGTCTCCCACCTAGCACTTTTAGTTAAAGTCCTTAAGTTGGACATTTGGTGAGCTCCTTGTCATGGCGGTTTGCGCTTGAACTCATCCTGAAATTGCCACCAATGCTTGGACTTCCAATGGCCTCCGGGATCCCAAATCTTGTTTCTACACCCGTCTTCAAGTTGATTATCATGATTCCATCCAGGTGGTTCAGCCTTAGAATTCTCATTGAAGCGTCCAAATAACTTCCCAGACCCATTCAATTGAGCTCTACACCAACCTTTGCGTTTAAACTTAAAGCTTCCAACCATAATGAACCTTGCAGGACAATTCTTACCACTGACCATCTTTCTCTTACTCTTAATACCACAAAGAGCTCTAAGTTGACCATCCGTCTCCAGTAGCCCATATTCAAGTGGAATTAGAAAGCTAAGGGATATGAATTTTACCCACTTGAATGTTGTGAAAGATGATGGCAACTTAGGGGGAGGTATTTCTAACGAATTTGTAAGCTCCACTCCCTTGTGCTCTTCTCTGAAAACTTCCACCTCTTTGCAAGTTTCTTCAATATCAACCTCTTCCTCTTGGTAGCTTTCTTCCAATTCAATCTCTTCTTCATTGCTCACCAAGGGCATGGGAGGCTGTGCTTCTTTTTCTATAATCTCCATCTCTTGACCAACCTCTTCCAAGTCTTCAACTATGATATGCCTTGGAGGTTGTACACCCTCCTTGACATCAAATGCAACCATCTTGGAAGGAGGCTCTATGTCTTGACTTTCCCATGGAGGTTGAGCATCTCCCAAGTCTTCAACCACTTCTTCCTCTATAACTATTATGGCTTCCTCCACTTGTTTCAATACAAAGCCATGTTCCTTATTGTCCACCGAAGTTTCCAGTGTCTCCTTCATGCTACACTCTTCTTTTGATTCTCCACATGTAACCATGGGAGTACTTTGAGTGCTCAGATGTCGGGAAGCTATTATATTTACTACCTCGGTTAAAGCAGTAGTGAGTTCCAGTATACTCCTTTGCATCTTCGCTTTTCCTTGAAGAAGACCACGAAGTTTGTCATCCATTGGAGATTGGGGTGGATATGAGGGTTCATTATTTTGGAGAAAGGGTTCATGGTAGGAAGGTGGTTCATCTTGATAATGATAAGGATATGGTGTATATTGAGGTGGTGGTTCATGAGAGTAGTTGTGTTGGAATGGGGGTGGTTTTGTGTATGGTTCATTTGGCTCATAAGGTGGTTGGTATGGTGGATACGGGTTAGGGTCATATGGAGGTGAATGGTGGAAAGGGGCTTGTGAGTATGGTGGTCCAAAGCTATTTTGAGGAGGTGGTTCATTGGCATATGATGGAGCTTGCTGGTAATTACAAGGGGGTCCACCATATCTATTGTCTTGGCATGCATTGTAGGATGGTCGTTGTCCATGGTATCTTGGAAGGTGATGTTGCTGAAAGGGTTGATCAAATCCTCGTGGCTCCTTCCATTTCTGATTGTTTTGACCTTGATGCATGTTCCTGTTATAATTTCCATTCCTTGCAACAGCATTGGGACCAAACTCAAAGCAATGAGGGTAAGAACTCATAATAGCAAATAAAAATTAAAAACGAAAAATAAAAATAAATTTAAATTAAAAGGTTATTGAAATTTAAATTTTGAATTTGAAAATTAAATTTTGAATTTTTAAAAATTGAAAATTGAAATTTGAATTTTAAATTTTGAATTTTGAATTTTGAATTTTAAAATTTGAAATTTTTTAAATTTGAATTTTTAAATTTTGAAATTTGAATTTTGAAAAG
>NC_029790.2:80346933-80350665 GCF_000816755.2 Arachis ipaensis
AATTTGAATTTTTAAATTTTGAAATTTGAATTTTGAAAAAGTCAATAATATAAGATAAAAATTTGAAAAAGATTTAAATTTTGAAAAGGTTTGATTTTGAAAAATATTTAAATTTGGATTTTGAATTTTGGAATTTGAAATTTGGAATTTGAAATTTAAATATTGAATTTTGAAATTTAATTTTTTGAAATAAGATAAGATAAGATTTTGAAAAAGATATGATTTTTTTAATGCAAATTTCGAAAATTCAATTAAAATAAATAGAAAATATATTTTTTTGAATTTAATGATGAAAGAGAAAAATAATAAAATGACACCAAATTTAGAATTTTTAGATCAAAGCAAAGAAAACAACTAAGAACAACTTGAAGGTCAAGATGAACACGAAGAACAATTTTTTTGAAAAATTTTTAATAATTAACCAATAACCTCTTAATTTATGAAAAAGCAAAAATAAAAACAAATAAACAAGCAAAAAGTAAATATTTACAATAACCAATAATAAGGCACACGTTTGCAATTTCCCGGCAACGGCGCCATTTTGAAGAACGGAAGATTGTCGGTTTAGAATTCAGAATAAATTCTCGTTGCAAGTATAGCTTCTAGACCGATAAGAATTCCTTTCTTACAAAAGTTTTGGTTGTCACAAGTAACAAACCCCTTTAAAATTGATAACCAAATTATTTAAACCTCGGGTCGTCTTCTCAAGGAACTGCAGGGAGGTATGTTCTTATTAATGGTTATGAGTTTTGTAAATTGGGGGTTTTAAAGGTAAGAAACAAGTAATTTAAATGATAAATAAAATAAATAAATAACTGTAAAATAAACTCTTAGCAAGGTATGAAAATTCGAAAATCCTATCATAGTTACTCCTATGAGAATTGAGTTTAACCCCACTTAGTTAACCTAAAGCAAAGGAAAGTCAAGTGGACTAATTAGTTAGATTTCCAAGTCCTAGCCAACTCCTAAGGAAAGACTAGAGTTAGTGAAATTCCAGTCAATTAGAGGAATTAATCAACAATCACGATAAGTTTAATAACTCAAGAGCCTCCAGTTAATCAATTAAAGCCAATGATATAAAAAGCTAAATAAAAATCTTAAATCTTAAATACCTCAATTGCATTAATAAGAGAAAATCAATCTAAACATAAAGAGTCCATAAGCCAATCTGACAACATAAGTAATTAAAGGATAGTATTAAAGTATCTGAAAGTAAAAGAGAAATATAAAGTAAAAGAAATATTGAACCTGATGAAGAGTTGAAATTCTAAATCCTTTAAGAGGAATCCTAATCCTAAAACCCAAGAGAGAGGAGAAAAACTCTCTCTCTAAAAACTACATCTAAACTATGAAAAGTAAATAATAATCGACCTCTCTCATGAATGGATGCATTCCCCCACTTTATAGCCTCTAATATGTGTTTTCTAGGCTGAAAACTGCGTCAAAAATAGCCCAGAAATCACCCCCAACGTATTCTGGTACATACAGGTCGCGGGAAAGTGACGCGGAAGCGTCGTCCACGCGTTCGCGTCACCTGGCTTCGGAACAGCTATGGCAAATTATATATTTTTGCGAAGCCCCGGATGTTAGTTTTCCAACGCAACTAGAACCGTGTCATTTGGACCTCTGTAGCTCAAGTTATGGTCGATTTAGTACCAAGAGGTCAGGCTGGACAGTTTTAGCAGTTCCTTCAGTTTCTTGTATTCCTTCCACTTTTGCATGCTTCCTTTCCATCCTCTAAGCCATTCCTGCCCTGTAATCTCTGAAAACACTTAACACACATATCAAGGCATCGAATGGTAATAAGAGAAGATTAAACATGTCAAAATTAAGACCAAAGAAGCATGTTTTCAATCATAGCACAAATTCTGGGAAGGAATTGTAAAACCATGCAAATAGTATGAATAAGTGGGTAAAGAGTTGATAAAAACCACTCAATTAAGCACAAGATAAACCATAAAATAGTGGTTTATCACCTTTCCAACGACTTTGACAAAGGCGGCGATGAAGTGGTTCGACAACCCTTCCCCCCAGATCGGTCACCAGCTTCGACGATCTCTCACGTAAATTCCTTATGTGATTTTCAATCTAGAAGGGTAAAGTCAAGCACGCATCCAACCTACTAGGAGTAAAACAGGAGGTTGGAGAACCCCTAAGAGATCACATGGAAAGGTTCAATAAAGCGTGCTTGGAAATTCAAGATTTATCTACTGAAGCAATGATAATGGGCCTCGTGAATGGACTTCAAGAAGAACCCTTCTCTGAGTCCATCTCGAAAAGGCACCCGACCTTTTTGAGTGACGTACAAAAAAGAGCTGAAAAATACATCAATATGAAAAAAAACGCCAAATTGTGAGAACCGAATATTTAGGTGTGTCCAGTATTTAAATAATTATATCAAGCATTTAAAATATTTTTTGTTTTAATAAATAATAATATATACTATATCTAAATTTATTTTAAAAATATATGTTAAGAATAAGATTATTTTTTGTTTTAATAAATAATAATATATACTATATCTAAATTTATTTTAAAAATATATGTTAAGAATAAGATTGAACACGTTGACACATGGTGATGATATTTAGGTGTGTTCAGGCGTGTCCGAAAAAAAAAATTTATTTTTCATTAAAACACGGTTGGACACAATAGACACGTGTGTTGAACAAATGTCAGTGAGTATCGTGTCCGAAATGTGTCACATACGCAAACACGGCAACTCAACGATTTGTAATATACGTTACAGTTATTATCAATAATTAACATAAAACTACTAACAACCACACCAGGGCATTGTGGGAAATGAGAAACATCTTCCATGGTAACAAAATTCAAATTACATCAATAAATAATAATAAATTAAATAAGGAGAACAAAGCAGAGGAAAATGAAATTAAAAGGGTAAAAAAATGACAACAAATTGCAAGTATTTTAGTTACAAGCCTGTTTATAGGGTATAACCCTCCTAAATTAGCTATAATGTCCCACCAAATGCAAGTTAAAACAAACATTTAAACACAACAAAATTACACAAGCACAAAAACACCCGATACATTATATAAAATATACTATGTCACTTTTTTTTCCTTTTTAAAATATACCACACAAGCCTAATCATCATCATCAGAGTCATTAGCAGTTTGGCTAGATCATTGCATGGAATCTATGTTCTTACTCAGCTCCTCCAGCTTTTTCATCCTCAATCTTTCACTTTCACTCACCAGCTGGTCAAGATGTAGGAACCAAAAACAACACAAGAAAACAACCCACATGTTAGAACCAGTAAAATAATTTATTGAAATATAGGAGTAAATTCACAAACCCATGATAATGGAATTTGAGACTAACTAACCTCCATTAACTTGGTGATTAGCTGTACTTTTTCCCTGTTCTTTTCATTAAAAGCCTCAAGTGCTTCTTTGTATTCTCTTTCCTGTACAGCGGAATTTCAATTGAGTATCCACATTGAAATAATATCATATCATAGTCCGTAAAATCATAAGAATTGGGGAATTTTTCTTATCATTATGCAATAATTCAATAACGTTTTACATAACTAGCAGGGTTGGATGAATTTCAATTAAGGTTTACCTTCTTCTGGCAGGTATGGCCTAGTGGTTTTAATTCTTTGTTTACGGAATCAATCTTTTTCCGGACAAGTGCAACCTCCTTCCTCATTGGATCTGCCAGCGCTTCAAGCTCCTATAAGCATGTGCAATTGTGTATAAA
>NC_029790.2:80350679-80435117 GCF_000816755.2 Arachis ipaensis
GTTAGACAGAAAAGAACATGTGAAACTTAATGACCCTCAAACAGTAGGAATGGAAAATAACAAAATAGAAAATTTATAAAAGCAAAATGCTCTCTGACAAGAACAAATCCAGGGGGGAATTTTGAATTCGTTTTCCTCAAAAAGCACAACAGAAAAATAAAATAAAAAATAAAAAAGGCACAGATCGGGTATATTCAAGTGCTCTACATGTTGTAGAGACCAGATTTAGAGGGATAAACCAAAAACCATTGTTTAAAGTTAAAAGCCCCAAAAAGAGAAGATGGTTTTGCATGCATGGGGAAGAGAAATAAGGATTTGTAAGAAAGGGTGAGTTGAAATTATTGAGAAATTAAGGTTTGGAACCTCGCGAATGGTGGCAAGGCGTTTGGTTTCTTCCTCGACGCGACCGAGCTGGAGCTGGACCTTCTCTCGGACCTCCATCTTCTTCCTCTCAATCTCTTCCTCCTTGGCTCTGAAGGTGGAGAGTGCCGACCTGGACATCTCTTCATCTTCCTTTGACAGCTGGCTGCTGAAGCTCAGGCTCCCCGAGTTCTGCACCACCAGCTGCTGGTTATTGTTCTGTTGCTCCACTCCTTGCATCTTCTTCTCCTCCAACAAACACACACAGAAACCCCTTATCTTGTTCTTTTTCTTCTTCCTCCTCCTCAAGCTCTTTCTTCAAGGCCTCTTTCTCTCTCTTTGCTTTTTTCTTCTTCTTTAGCTTTTTCTTTTGTTTGGGGGGGTTGAAATGATTATGAGGGTGAAGTGCTGTGTGTTTTGCCCTCTTTGGGAGTGCGCTTCCTTCCTCTTACTATGTTATCTCTTCTTTTGTGTGAGGGATTGGAAGGCTTTTTGCCCTTTCTTTAACGCCTTTCAATCCTGAACGTCTTCCCCATTTTGCCCTTCTTGTGGACCAGCATATTTATTGTAAAACAATTATTTAATGAACAACAATCACCAAGGTTAAAAATTAATAAATTCAAAGTAACAGGCTGTGGTTTGGATTGTAGTTCTCTCTCCTCCAGATACTAATAATAAAAGATAAAAAGATAATCTTCTCTTATTCTGTAAGAAAGATTGATATATCTAAATCTTTAAAAAAATAATAAATCTAATTGAAGAAAAAATTTTAGTTAGTTTTTAAGATTATTATGTTCAATTTTTGCGTTACTTTTTAAAAAAATAGAGAATGAGTTATAAATTGGTAACTCGTAAACGAATAAAATGATCTGCCGATAAATTTTGAATTTGTCCTAGTCTCCTGGAGTACAACGAATTACATAAAAATAAAAAAGGAGAGACATTTGTATATACAAATTTTAATAAGGATATTTGTATAATATATGATGACAAACATTTTACATAGGTAAACTATCATTGTTAGGGTCTGTGTGTTAATGTTAGAAAAGGAAAAAATGAACAAAAAAATATTGTGGGTGACCTGTTCCAACTTACGGTCGCTTTTGTTCCCAGGTTGGCGTTATATTAGAGTGTATGTGAGAGAATGAGAAGGGAAAATGTTAACTAATTAAAGAAATGAAAAAGAAAAAAGACAAAGATTACAAAAGCAGAAGGTGATCCGGCCCAAGTGCCAGACAATCTGACGATAAAGAGGAAGTGGCCTTTCATCTTGACTCACTGAATGTTCCCTTCGGCTTGAATGAGTCACACCTCTCCCTAGCTAGCTGGGTAAGTATATTATCTATGAAACAAACCCCTTTGTACAAGTAGATATATTTTAGATACGATATTTGTCGACATTTTATTGTGTTTAACTGTATTTTAATAAAAAATAAAAAATTTAATTTAAAATATATGTATGCCGTTTACAGTGTATAGGTGTATATGTATATCTCGTTTAACATATATGTGTACTGTAAATGAGATATACACATTTTACGTTCATCTATCTTATCTCTTATTTCGTTTACACTATAAACAAGATACATATAAAATTATATCATTTACAGTATAAACGAGATAATAAATAAATATTTATTTCGATAAATATTTTTTAAATTATTTATTTTAATAATTATTATAATTAATTTATTTATTAAAATAAAAAATCCATATACTATCTATGTATCATAATATACTATAAAAATTGAATAATCTTGGGATTTGAACACTCTCTCAGTTCTCATAATTCTTTCCCAAATTCTTAATTACTAGTTTAGTTCAGTTAAGTGTTAACTAAACGCATCACAAATTTCAATTACACAATGTTAAACAAGGTGTCAAGATAAGGCCGGTAACTAGCATTCCATGAATTTAAATTTAGATATTTTAATTAATTTTGTGTTGATTTTTCTTTTTGTTAAAGAAAGATATAAGAGTTAGCTAAAAGTTTCTAGTTTTAGTTTATAATTTTAAAATATATAGCTACTTATCTCAAATTTAGGCATTCAAAATTAATAAGTTCAACTTCAAAACATATAATAAATTAATATAGTACCACAATTATAATAGATAGTTTAGAACACACTTTCAAATCCTTCCCAAGTATACATCTAGTTTAACATAGAACCTACACAAAATCAAAGCTTCAAACAACACAACCAGAAAAAAGAAAATAACAAAATAACAAATAAATGGCCTAATAAACTAAAAGTCGAACTGAAATCTTTCAATATCTTCATCTTTCATGGCATCAATATCCTCATCTTCACCATCTTGTCCCTGAACCAACATTTTTAAATATTTTATCTCTAAATCAACAATAATAAATAATCAAATTAGTAAGTTTATCCTTAAATAAAAATTTATTTCCTAAATCAAATAATCAACTATGAATATTGAACCATATCATATACTAACATAGACACACAGTAACACTGTAATTTACTAAATTTGTAACTGCAATAGCTTTTAATGATCAGAATTTAGGTATTCAAAAAAATGAATTAACAATGATCATAATTCAAACATTCATAATTTATACAATCCCAAAGGCGAGAACAACTAAAAAATTAAAATTTGTAATAAGTAACAACTAAAAAATTCAGGAAGTCAATAATAAACTTAAGTAACAAGTATGAAATCCTTTTAAAAAAACATACTTGAATGAAGGCAGTGAAGCAGCACGGTCATGCAGGAAGAGAAGCGGCAAGGTCATGCAGCAGTGCAGGTAGAGAAACGGTGAACGATGACAACAAAGCATAGCAGATCAATAGAGGCGGTAGAGGCTCAACGAACGTATACAACTATGCGTGACGGTAGAGGCTCGACAGCAGTGCGGTGGACACGGCAGAGGCTCGACGTGCATAAAAGAGAACAGAGAGTGAGATAAAGAGAACGCGAGAAGTAGAGCAAAGAGTGAGACGCGAGGCTGTGCGCGAAGCTAAGCAGACAAAGGAGCAGCAGCGCCAACTGACGACGAGTGAAGTCAGAACAATGAGTGAGGGAGAGAGAGAAAACATTGGAGAGTGAGAGAAGAGGGAGTCAGATCACCGAGTCAATTACGAATTTAGGATAAGTGGGTAGCGTTTTTTCTTCTTTTTTTTTTGGCCAAAATGTCAAAACGACGTCATATTTAGCCGAAATGGGCATCCAACGCAAACTCGCTAATTCGCTCTCAAACTCGCAAGTTTGACCGAATTTATACGAGTCTAACCGAGTCTATCCGAGTTTACTCAAAAATAAATTTGTGTCTGAATTAATTCGATTCTACTATCTAAATTTATAAACTCGTACGAGTTCAGAAATTAACTCACGAGTTTACAACAATGAGTATGTGTAACTCCTAATATTTTAGTTATTTGAGTCATAATGACAATTAAATTCATGGATATTGAGTTGAAAATGTTTTGGTACGGTGTGAATCATTGTGTTTAAATGTTTAATAAAAAAATATCCACAATAAATACAAACTTAATAGATTCTAAAATTTAATAGTGTTTTTATTGATGGTGCCTGTGCCTGTATGCTGCATTTTAAATAGTTTCTTTTAGCATGTTCAGTAACTTTATCATTGACAGAACATTGATGCTTCATGCATGTCAATATCTTAATAAGAAACGCATCAATCCAGCTTTTCAATCATATGGTAATTTTTTTTTTCTTTTTCATTTTTGTTCATACTATATATAGCTGAAAATTTTGTGTTGGTCGATCTGCTTCTCTCTTAAGATATTCTCCAGATTTGCTTTCTCTTTTTTCCTTTATTAATTTCTTATATTTTTTGTGAGTTGTAACAATTAATTTTTTAAATTATAAATTTGCGGTAATGCTAAAAACATAAAAATAAAAAGCTAAAATTTATATTATTTAATATTTATTAATCGTTATAATAATTAATGAATACTAAATAAAAAAAATTTTGATTTATTTTAAATAATTTTATTTTATTACCAAAAATTTTCAAAAAACTTAATAATTGTGGGCTCAATTGTGGGTGCTTCTTTTTCTTATTTGGCGGCCGTCTTAATTTTACTTTCCCGAGTATTCTTTGTTTCTGTTTGTAAGTCTACTATATGGTAGTTAGTAGACACCTAAAAGTTCTATGGATCATGTTTTCAGAGCTAATATTTCAATATAGTATCAAATAACCTTGGTATCCTATGGTCAAAGTCATTTCGGAATATGTAGAAGGCAAACTTGAAGAAGGCCTGAATCTGGATATATTGTCAAGATGCTATAAAAGAGTAACTGCCTCAACTCTATTTTATTTTCGAAAAATAGCACGCGGAGTTACTTTATATTATATGGAAAAAAACATATTAATAATTGACTTTTTGTTATCAATATTAGTTAATTTTATTTCATTTACTTTTATTTACCCTTTTTTGTTTACCTAAGAAAAGATATTTAAATTTGTTATTGGTATAAATTAAAGAAAGATAATTATTTCCTGCACCATTTTTCTTATAGCTACTAGTATTTTTTTAATGGTTAGAGACCAGTTGTTCTTAGGCATGTTGTCCTTGATTGACTTTGCAAATACAAAGAGTATGCATGTTAATTAATCTAATTTGAGCTAGGTTATTTATTTAAATAAATTTCCCCTTTTAAATATTATCTTTTTTTTTTAATACCTGAAACAAAAATGGCATTTGAAGAAAGTAAATAAAACAGATGCAAATGTTAATCAATGGCCATATTTATTTTCTTATTATGGCTAAACAATTTGACTTTTCAAAAGAAACTAAAAAGTAAAATTGAATGCTTAATTTACATGTATTTGGGATTTGATAATATATGCAGTGCATATGGTAAGTGTCATGCCCCCACAAGCACTCGGGGAAACAGATTGGGACAATACAAGCGCTGCATTTGTCGCTAGCATTTTGCTTGCGATACAGTAATAAACATAAAGCAACTACTAACATGAAAATGATTTTGTAAAAATAATAACTGAGAGTTTTTATATGATTTAATATATTTTATTAAACCGCTTAACCACGAGCCGCCGCCGGAACCACGACCAGAGGAAGACGTCGCCGTTCATGCATACTCCTGCCACCGCATTGGAGTGAGGGAAAGGAACCATCCAGCAGCCGCCGCCATTCACCTTCTGCATCTGCTTCTTTGTACTTGAATTTGTTGATTTGACTTTGTGTTGGATTTGTTGATTTGTTGCTTTCTGTTTCTGCTTGTGTTAAATTTGTGTTGGATTTGTTAATTTTCTGCTTTCTGTTTCTGCTTCTCTGGTGGAGGTGGAGGTGGAGGTGGAGGTGAGGGGTGACTTCTCTTCTTCTTGATTTATCTTTTATTCCTCTTTCGATCTTGGACAGGGACGGACATAAGGGGCGAGTGGCGGCCTCGGCCCCCAACTTTTTTTAATAGTAATAAGTTATTATGTATAATTTAATTTTTTTAAAAAAAATATTTAGTATTTAGTCTAATATAAATAAAAGTTCAGTCTAATTTAAATATTAATAATTTTTAATATCTAAAAAATAAGTAACAATATTAAAAAATTCTGAAAAAGATATTATTACTACTATTTTTTAATTAAATAAAATTTTTTAAATCTCATAAAGTGAATTCTTTTTTTTCTTGTGGCCGTTTTTTTATTCGTTTGGTATTAATTCTCTCTATTTCAACTGCTATAATTAAGAGATCTTTTTCAACTATGAATATTGTGAAAAATAACTTAGAAATAAAATAAAAGATAAATTTCTTGCTAATTGTCTTTTAATTATATTGAAAAGAAAATTGTTGAAAATTTTGACACAAATTCTATTATCGGTGAATTTTATGATACGAAAAATCGACCACTTCGTTAGTAAAAGGTATACACATATTTTTTTACTTTAAAATATATTCTCTATCCGTATATTTTTATAATACATATTATATTATATAATTTTTTTACATAATTTTTAATATTATATGTGTTATTGGCCCCCCATAATATCATTTCTGGATCCGTCTCTGAAAAGGGGGGAGGTGGACAGCAGCGGTGTTGGTGGTGTTGGTGGTGGTGTTGGTGGTGGTGGTGGTGTTGGTGGAGGTTGTGGCGTTAGTGTTAGTGTTGGTAGTAGTGGTGGTGGAGGAAGTAATTATGTTGGTAGTGGTGAGGGTATTTTTGTCTAAAAAAAATAAAAAAGACGATTTTAATACGAAAAAAATGTTAAAGACGATTTTAAATCGAAAATTAGATGAGAAACGGTTTCACTTTTTACGCTCAACTTTAGGGACCAAAACAGTACTTACCCTATTTTTATATGTGTTACGGATCCGACCCACGGATCCCGCATACCCGGTTACCCGAGGACAACCCGCTTCGACCCGAAGGCCCAAAAACCGGCCCTTCTAAGCCTCTAACCAACTTTCGAACCCAAATATCTCTCTTATCTTAAGCCAAATAAGATAAGATAAAGATATTCACCATCGCCTATAAATAAGAGGACCCAGGTCCCTCCAGGTATTCATTCATTCCTCATACCTCATATCTCTCAGATCCATTCGGACTTGAGCGTCGGAGTGTCTTTGCAGGTACCACCCCCTCCCATCGTTCCAGTCAAGCAATCCGGTTCCAGCCTTGCCCGTGGGTTCCCAATCCACCCTTCAAACCGTACCAGAGACATCTCGTACATTGGCGCCGTCTGTGGGGACCTGCGCCAGCTGGACCCGATAGGGGACGTCCTAGAGGAAACCCCCTCAAGCCAGGATGACTCCCAACCGATTAACCCAACCCCCGAGCACTGTGAAGTCACTAACCAAGCGAGAATAGCGAGTACTGTCCAAAACGCGAACGATCACGACGTCACGGACCGACGACATCCTGAGAAAGCCAGCGACAAAGCAGCGCAGATCATCCAGGATCTCTGCCTCCGAGTTCAGGAACTCGAAGGCAAGATAACCAATAAAGGAAAACACAACAACGAGCATGGAAGCCATGCAACCTCCAGATCAAGATCCCGCCGCGGTAGGTCGCCAACCCGACGACACGACAGAAGAGACGGTCGCAGCTCATCACGCGATCACAGACACGAGAAATCGCCAGAACGGCGATACAACAAGAAACATAACCGCAGCGCTTCTCGAGATCTGAGTTATCAACACTACTCAGACGAAGATCGGAGGGACCGAAACACCAAACGCACGAGAAACGACCATATAATAATGGGAGCTACACCCTTCACAGAAAGAATCCTAAGAGCAAAACTCCCCAAAGGCTTCGACAAACCTACCGATATGAAATACGATGGAACTAAGGATCCCCAAGAACATCTAATGGCTTTTGAGGCAAGAATGAACCTAGAAGGAGCGGCCGACGCGGTCCGATGCAGAGCCTTCCCGGTAACCCTCGCCGGGCCAGCGATCAAATGGTTCAACGCCCTCCCGAACGGATCCATAGCCAGCTTCCACGATATTACACGAAAGTTCATGGCCCAGTTCACTACTAGGATCATCAAAGCCAAACACCCCATCAGCTTACTAGGGGTCACGCAAAAACAAGAAGAATCCACAAGAAAATACCTCGACCGCTTCAACGACGAATGCCTAACGGTCGACGGACTCACGGATTCCGTCGCAAGCCTTTGCCTGACCAATGGGCTAATGAACGAAAATTTTCGCAAACACCTCACCACCAGACCGGTATGGACCATGCATGAGATCCAGAACGTCGCCAAAGACTACATCAACGACGAAGAAGTCAGCCAGGTCGTCGCCGCCAACAAACGGCAGCACGGCAACGCCCAGCGCGGCAATTCGGCTTCTCACCAAAACCCAACACTCAAAGAGAATCAACGGGACCACCCCAGGCCGACTAGCCGACCACCGAGAATAGGCAAATTCTCTAATTACACGCCCCTGACAGCACCAATTACCGAGGTATACCACCAAATAGCAGATCGAGGCATCATTCCGAAAGCCCAGCAACTCAAAGAAAGGACAGGAGGCAACAAAATCCTTTACTGCGAATACCACCGAGGTTACGGTCACAGAACACAAGATTGTTTCGACCTTAAAGACGCCCTTGAACAAGCCATACGAGATGGCAAACTCCCAGAATTTGCCAAAATCATCAGAGAACCGAGGCGCGCGGAGAGAGACAGGTCGTCGGAGAGGGAAGGACGTAACCCGAGAACCCAAAAGCAACCCCCCAGGGAAAGCGCAGAGGAAGATCCAACCATCATAGTAAACGTCATCACAGGCAAGGACGTATCAAGCAAGTCAAAACTAACAATGAAGAAAGACCTCAAGGTAATGGCTGTAAGGAACCAAGTCCCAATCTCCGCGGCCGACAATACGATAACGTTCTTACCAGATGGCTCAATCACACTTCCCATCACCATAGGAACGAGCAGCCAGAAGAAGACAATCCTATCTGAATTCGTAGTCCTAAAAGACTCCACAGCCTATAACGTGATCCTCGGAAGGAAAACAATCAATGACTTCTCAGCAGTTATCTTTACCAAATACCTCCTTATGAAATTCAGAACCGACGACGGCTCCGTCGGCACCATTCACGGGGACCGAGAAGTCGCAGCCGAATGCGACAACACCAGCCAAGCCCTAAGGAAGAAATCCCGAGATGCGGCCGGAGTATTCCTAGCCGATCTGGATGCCCGACAAGACGGCCAACCCAGGCCAGAGCCAGAAGGGGATATGGAAAAACTACAAATAGGGCCAACCAAGGATGAATACACCTTCATTAATAGGAACTTCCCATATGACCTCAAAGAGGAGCTCTCTCAACTCCTAAAACAAAATAGAGACCTGTTTGCATTCACACCAGCCGACATGCCGGGAATAAACCCCGACCTAATGTCTCACCGTCTAGCCGTGGACCCCAAAGCTAAACCAATAGCACAAAGGAGAAGAAAAATGTCACCGGACCGAGCCACCGAAGTCAAAAAACAAGTTAAAGCCCTACTCGAGGCCAACTTTATCCGAGAACTCCCCTACACGGCTTGGCTAGCCAACGTCGTACTGGTGAAAAAATCTAATGGGAAAATGCGATCAAAGCACAAGCTATGGCCGACTTCATCGCCGAGATGACCCCGGGAAAACTCACCCCCGAATCATGGAAACTACATGTCGACGGCTCATCAAACTCCACCTACGGAGGCGCCGGAGTCATACTCGAAAATCAAGACGGAATCACGATCGAACAGTCGGTACGATACGAATTTCCAGTATCAAACAACCAAGCAGAATACGAGGCCCTCTTGGCAGGCCTATCCTTAGCCCGGGAAGTCGGAGCAAAGGTCCTGGAAGTAAATACCGATTCGCAGGTAGTCAGTTCCCAAATTAACGGAGACTACCAGACACGAGACCCCCTACTCCAACAATACCTCGCCAAAGTAAACAAACTAAGAGAAGGATTTGAACACGTCACCATACGGCACGTCCCAAGGGAACGAAATGCCAGAGCAGACCTACTCTCCAAGCTAGCCAGTACCAAACCCGGACACGGTAACAAATCGTTAATCCAGGAAGTCGTTAAGACACCCTCTGTGTCAACAACAACCAACGCTCACCTGAAAATCTCAAACCAGGGATCTTGGACCTACCCGATCCTGCAATACCTCCTCGATGGAACACTGCCACCAGACCCCAAAGAGGAAAAACGAATAAAAAGGGAAGCCGCCAACTATACCATTGTCGCAGGACAGCTATACAAACGCGGATTCTCGCAACCCCTGCTCAAATGCATCGAACCCGAGAACATGGAGTACATACTCCGTGAAATCCACGAAGGCTGCTGCGGTCACCACGTCGGAGGCAAGACTTTAGCCCAAAAAGTCATCAGAGCAGGCTACTTCTGGCCCACGGTTATCCGAGATTCCATACAAATAGTTAAAAACTGCGACAAATGCCAAAGACACGCCAATATCCACCAAGCCGCACCGCACCAGCTCAGCACCATATCGGCAGAACGGCCGTTCGGCACTTGGGGCATCGACCTCGTCGGACCCTTCCCTATGGCACCTGGCCAACTCAGATACCTCATCGTCGCCATAGACTACTATACTAAATGGATCGAAGCCGAACCCCTGTCCACCATAACGGCAACCCAATGCCGAAAATTCCTCTGGCGTCAAATCATCACCCGATTCGGGATCCCCGAGATCGTCATCTCGGACAACGGAACCCAATTCACCGACAAAAAATTCAGAGAATTTTTAGAGGGGCTACGTGTATCCCACCGTTTCAGCTCAGTAGAACACCCCCAGACAAACGGACAGGTGGAATCCGCAAACAAAATAATCGTCAAAGGACTTAAAAAGCGACTCAACAAAGCCAAAGGGCTATGGGCCGACGAACTCGGGTCGGTTCTATGGTCATACCGAACCACACCTCAAACGACAATAGGAGAAACACCTTTCCGACTAACATACGGTGTCGAGGCGGTCATCCCAGTAGAGATCGGAGACCCAAGCCCCAGGAAAACGGTAGGAGGTAACGACGAGGAAGCAGAACGAGACCTCATCGACGAAACCAGAAGCATAACCCATCTCAGGGAGCTAGCCCTAAAGCAAAGAATCAGCCTGAGATACAATCACGGAGTCGTCCGGCGAGAATTTGCGGCCGACGACCTCGTCTTACGACGAAACGATATCGGTCCCCCGACCCCAGGAGAAGGGAAGCTCACCCCCAACTGGGAAGGACCATATAGAATCAAGGCTGTAATCGGAAAAGGAGCGTACAAACTCGAACGGCTCAACGGCGACGAAGTCCCGAGAACATGGAACGCCGCCAACTTGCGACGATACTACCCCTAAACCAACCCACAAGGTCGCACCCTCGCCCTCATTTCTGTTTTTGTACTCCTCCTACCAGTTCACAAATTCTAAGTTTTATTTCATCTAAGTTTTTAACTCGGGTACTAGGCTGTAATCGGAAAAGGAGCGTACAAACTCGAACGGCTCAACGGCGACGAAGTCCCGAGAACATGGAACGTCACCAACTTGCGACGATACTACACCTAGACCAACCTACAAAGGTTGCACCCTTGTCCTCATTTCTATTTTTTTACTTCTCCTACCAGTTTACAAATTCTAAGGTTTTATTTCTCATCTAAGTTTTAAACTCGGGTATTCTTTCCCGCTACCAACGGAGGGTTTTAACGAGGCCCAACCATCAATAAAAATTCCATTAGAACAGCTATTTCTATTTTCCTTAGTATCCCAAAAACGGAACAAAGACGCGGCCGCAACTGGGGGACTGATCACCCCCCAAGCCCAAACACGCGGATATCCACAAAAGAACCCGACCAAACGACGGTCCGAGGAAACAAACGAAATACACACGAAATAGCCTAAAACGGAATACATGATAGGCCCGGACGGCCCAAAAACAAACAACGGAACATACAAAAGGCCCGAACGGCCGATAAGTACCATTAAAACGAAAATAAAGTGTTCCCAAATCAAAATACACGGCCCCTGGCCTTCCGAAAATATCCAAAAGCACAGTTCAAAGAAAAAATCCAAAGAGATAAAAGTAAAAGCTACTCAAGGTCAACGATCTGGCCATCGCGAACAGTCTTGAAGGCCCCCATCACGGACATATCCACACCAGGAGCCAGCACTGAAGCTTGAGCCCTCATCGTTTCCTCGGTAGCCGCAATTGCATCCTTCGCATCAGCAAGTAACTCCGTCTTCTCCCTCCTCAAGGCAGCAACCTCGGCCTTTAGAGCCTCCGACTCGGCGAGAAGCATGGCAGCCTGAGAACCTACATCGGAAGCCCGCTGCCGCTCCTCTGCCAACTGAGAGAGAAGCGAAGTTTCAACCTCGGCAAGTCGAAGAATCTCTGACCCGGCCTCCTTAGAAGACTTCACAGCCCTCTCCCTCGCAGCCTCGGCAGCCTCAAGTTCCCCCTTCAACTTGGCTACCTCAGCATGAGAATGACGAAGCTTCTTGTCCAGCAAACCGACCTGAGCCATCACAGGCTCAGCCTTCCAAACAACAACGGCAGACCGGAGGAGAGCACGATACACCGACTTGGCCTGGAACGAAACATCGCAGCCATCAAAAAACGGCTCCGTTCCAGGCATCAAGTGTTGATCAATAAACCTCGGGGCATCGAAGCGTCGATCCATCACACTGGGCACAAGACCCTCATCCTCAAAAGTTTCACTGCTCGGGTCCTCAGGCCTTTTTCTCTTCCGAGAAGCCTCAGCAGCCGTCACCACAACGACTTCAGGAAAGTTCGCAGGGCCGGGAGAAACTTGAGCATCGGCCCGCGCACCCGAGGAAATCACCTCCTGAGAAACCGGCTGAGACTCCACGGCAGGATTAGAAACAGGAGTAGCCGGGGACGACGACCCCTCCTCCTGGGCCATCGCCGCCTTCAGACGCGCCAAGGATGTCAAGCCACCAACCATCTCAACTGCAAAGGAAACAAGAAACAAAAATCCAAGTTACAAAAACGGGAAACAAAACATAAAAACAAGTAAAGAACGGACACACGCGACACACACCAACATACGACCGGCAAGCAACCGGATCACCCATCACGTCCCGAGGATTAAGAGGACGCTCCCCAAATAACTGCCACAGGACAAGAGCGATATCCCGCTCCTCCGAAGACAAGAACTCTTTCGAAACCTGAGTAAACACGGACGGACCAGCCTTAAAGTTCCAGTAAGTGGGGAACCGACGTTCACCCTCCAGCGTCAACCAAAAAGGGTGATGCCCCCTCGCGGGACGAACTTTAAAGTAACCACTCTTAAAACCATGGAAGGAGTCTTCATACAAACCGAAAACCCGACGGTGGGGCTGAGCTCGGAAAGAGACATACCCCTTCTTATGCTTCCCCTTCTTAGTCGGAAGAGTACACAAGAAAAGGAAAAGAAAAACATTTACTGAGGCAGGTAGCTCTAAATAATCGCAAACAAGTTCAAAAGACCGTATTGCCGCCCAGCTGTTCGGATGTAGCTGGGACGGCGCCACGGAGCACCGATTCAACAACTGCTGAACAAACGGAGAAAAGGGAAGCCGAACACCAAGCCGGGTGAACATCGCCTCATACACCCACATCCAATCCGGCACTGTCGGGGAGTCGAGGTTAGTATAGCAAACCCTCTCGTCAACCCCAGGGAGGGCAAGCTCGTAGTGGCGTTCGGCATCGCCACCCCCACAAACAGCCCCTTCATCACGGAGCCGTTGGAGGTCCGCCTCCGTCATCCGCGACGGTGTCCCCCAAACATCACTGGTGACCCAAGAAAAAAGGTCAGGGACACCCCCTGCCGGGGCCACCGGAGCCCTCACACCCTCCATCCGTCGGCGAGCCATACCTAAAATATTGACGAGCACCACCGTCAGCCAAACCTCACGGCAGAAAACGACGGCGGGTATAAAACCAAAAACAAACACTGCCACCGCACACTACCAATTATACGGTAGCACTCACCCCAGCCCCTTTTCTAAAAACCCAACAGAACTATCTAACCACCATACAAACGCCACAAAACTACTCTAAAATTACACTTAGAAAAAACAAAAAACTGCAAAAAACAAAGCAGAAGAAGCAAAAAAGAAACGAGAGAAATGCTAACCTGATAAGCCAAAGGAAGAAAATCCGAAGGAAAGATGCCGCAGAAGAAGACCAACCGAAACCACAGAAAGCGAAAATGGAGAATGGGAAATGCTCTGGTTAGAAAAAGAGGCAATAGAGAAGTAAAAGCAGAACGAGGGAACTGAAGGAGGAAAACCAAAACGGTTTTTGAAAAAAGCAAAACGACGAAAATACCCTTAGAAAGCAAAGCAAACGCAAGGGCAAAAAAGAAAAAGCACAAGCCTGCAATAAATACCCCCTCGAAAAAAGGTAACGCCTCGAAGAATGCAACAGACGCGACTGATACGGAAGAGTCGCGTCAGACCTAAACGGTCAGACGAATCTTCCACGATACGGAGACCGAGGCACCGACCTCATCTCAAAGAAATCAGACGGGCACCCGAGAAAAAATCGAGCCCATAACAAAACGTCTCCCAGCGACAGACCGACCTCGCTCGCTCTCCCGCTGCGGGGCAACTGTTACGGATCCGACCCACGGATCCCGCATACCCGGTTACCCGGGGACAACCCGCTTCGACCCGAAGGCCCAAAAACCGGCCCTTCTAAGCCTCTAACCAACTTTCGAACCCAAATATCTCTCTTATCTTAAGCCAAATATGATAAGATAAAGATATTCACCATCGCCTATAAATAAGAGGACTTAGGTCCCTCCAGATATTCATTCATTCCTCATACCTCATATCTCTCAGATCCATTCTGACTTGAGCGTCGGAGTGTCTTTGCAGGTACCACCCCTCCCATCGTTCCAGTCAAGCAATCCGATTCCAGCCTTGCCCGTGGGTTCCCAATCCACCCTTCAAACCGTACCAGAGACATCTCGTACAATATGTACATAGCACAGCGCATGCATGTGAACCCGAATGACTTGTCTTCCTAGATAGGATCCTCGTGGCTGTCTTATATCTATGGCTTTTTTTTTTTTTTTTCACGAAAATAACAAAGAAACAAAATAACATCCGGTGCAACGCTCATATCGTTATTCGGTATAAGCCGGTGGACTGAAATTCTCAACCAACTCTTGTTTTTTTTTTTTATTTTTTTTTATTTTTTTTATTTTTTTTAACTCATTCACATGGCGTGAACTGGTGTTACGATGGGGATTTATTTTTTTAATAAAAAAGAAAAAGAGGATTAATTACTTAGCAAGAATATGTGTTGTATGCACGTGTATGTCACAGGTGACTCTAAACTTGACCACGATGCCAAGTTATCTTCCGGCAGGTTCGCCATGCAATTTGTCTCTACATATATGTATCTTTGATTTGGTTACCGAACTTTGGTAGTTGCAAATTGCATACTTTATTGTGTTGTACCCATTTCTTTAAACAATATTAATATTTTGGACATATATATGTACAGTGATTGACGTATAAGAATTAGAGATTTTTTTTTTCAATTTGTGAATGTGATTGACGTCATAACTTATTTTATAAAAATGTGATAAAAAATAGTAATATTATAAGAGAAGTTATTTTTTTTAACTTTTCTATAATTAACTTTTTAAAAAACTCTAATTTAATTTTAAAAATTACACCAAACATAAATACTTATAAGTCAAAAGTAAAAAAAAGTTACTTTTGAAACTTTTTATAAAGCACTTGATAACAATAATAAAAAAAAGTAGTTATATCTTGTAGTAGCAATACTACCATCAGGCCATGTTGAATTGCCATCAAAGTGTTTCTTTTTTCGGAAACATTCATACTGTTTCTAACTTTCTATAGAGTAGTCGTTCTTATGATCCCTTTTTTCTATAGAGTATAGGAGTTCTCTTGTGATCTCTTTGTTCGGAGAGTTTCAAGCCTCACATTACTAATTATTCTGAAAAAAAAATGCTAAAATTATCAAAATCTCTATGTAATTTGTTTTTCCCTACCTTTTAACCCCGAGTGAAGAAGGTCCAGCTAAGGGAGTCTTAATGTTTAAGCAATGGAATATGGACTTCTTTGGTTCCTTATTATTGAGGAATGTGACATCAAAAAAACCAAAGATTTTACTAGTTTGTTATGTGACAGTTAAGTTAGCTAATTCTGTTTTAGCTCTTGGTTCTTTTGGCCTTTGTGTCCTGCTGCTACTACTAATATATAAGGCAGAAAGGATAATCGGTGATGATTAACTCTATCCTTTGTAATTATTCATTCTCATTCAACTTGGTATTTCTCTTTATTTTTATGTTTGTGTCTTTCTCTTCAATTTTCCTTTATTTCGTCTTTCTCAAGAAAGCATATATTCAGAAACTCTCATATGGTGTCCTGAGCTTAAGGTCTAAAGATCCATGGTTGCCTACAAATAAAAGTTCTAATCTCAGCAAGTAAATCACTACCCTCTCTTCTACCAGCAACATTTTCCTCCAACCATGATCTTGTAACTCCCATTCAATCCAATTAGGGATAAGATTGGAGAAACCAACACTACAACATTTTAGGTTTATGATTACGGTTTTTTACTGTGACAAAAAAAAGCTATGGTCACAGTTTTTTTTTTTTTTTAAAAAGTAATCATAGAGTATCTATAGTCACGCTTTTTTAAAAACAGGGTGGCCTAAAAGATTTTATAGTCACAGTTTTGGGAGGTGATCTAATGGGGTCTATGGTCACGATTTTGGGAGTAACCAAAAAGGGTCTATGGTCACAGTTTTTTAAAAAAGGATGACTTAAAAAGGTCTATGGTTACAATTTTGGGGGTGACTTAAAGAAGTCTATGGTCATGATTTTGGGGGTGGCCTAACAGGGTCTATGGTCACGGTTTTTGGGAGTAACCTAAAGGCATCTATGGTCACGGTTTTGAGGGATGACTGGTACGCGAAATCGTGATTATTCATTCCCTGGCTATAGTGCCAAAAACTTGGTGTGGGAGAACGTGATCTCAAGACTTCTTCATAATTCCGTGTAACTGACCAGCAAGTGCACTGGGTCGTCCAAGTAATAAACCTTACATGAGTAAGGGTCGATCCCACGGAGATTGTCGGCTTGAAGCAAGCTATGGTCATCCTTGTAAATCTCAGTCACGCAGATTCAAATGGTTAAGAGGTTTTGACAATTTGAATATAAATAAAATATAAAATAAAATAGAGATATTTATGTAATTCATTGGTGGGAATTTCAGATGAGCGTCTGGAGATGCTTTGTTGCTTCTGAACTTCTGCTTTCCTATTGCCTTCTTCCAACCATGCGTTACCTCCTTCCATGGCAAGCTGTATGATCCTCTCGGATGAAAACAAATCCATATGCGCTGTCACCGCACGGCTAATCATCTGTCGGTTTCCGCTAGCGTTGGAATAGGACCATTGTCATTTTGCACACTGTAACTGCGCCCAACATTCGCAAGTTTGAAGCTCGTCACAGTCATCCCTTCCCAGATCCTACTCGGAATACCACAGACAAGGTTTAGACTTTCTAGATCTCAGGAATGCTGCCAATGGTTTTAGACTATGCCACGAAGATACTAATCTCACGGACTTGGTCCGTTTATTAGATATCCAAGAGAGTATACTCCAGCTGTCGTCTAATGATTACGTTGAACATCGTGTAGACCGCTTTGTGGTTGTCAGGCACGTGATCCTGGCTAAGCGAGTAACGAAGATTGGGTGATTGTCACGGGTCGCCCCTTCATTCTGACTTAACTGAATTAAGTACGAGAGTATATCTTGGAGAAGAAGTAGGCGTAAATTGAATAGAAAACAGTAGTAATTGCATTAATTCATGAAGAACAGCAGAGCTCTACACCTTAATCTATGGGGTATAGAAACTCCACCGTAGAAAATACATAAGTAAAAAAGGTCTAGGCATGGCCGTGAGGCCAGTCTCCAAATGTGAACATACAAGTTCAAAAATGATAAAAGATCCCTTAAAATAAATCTCTAAAAGTAGTTTTTATACTAAACTAGTAACCTAGGGTTACAGAAAATGAGTAACTAAGTACAGATAGTGTAGAAATCCACTTCCGGGGCCCATTTGGTGTGTGCTTGGGCTGAGCATTGAGCTTTACACGTGCATAGGCTGTTCCTGGAGTTAAACGCCAGCTTTGGTGCCAGTTTGGGCGTTTTACGCCAAGATGTTTTAGACTTACTTTTAACGCCAGTTTGGACCATCAAATCTCAGACAAAGTATAGACTATTATATATTTCTGAAAAGCCCAGGATGTCTACTTTCCAACGCAATTAAGAGCGCACCAATTGGGCTTCTGTAGCTCCAGAAAATCCACTTCGAGTGCAGGGAGGTCAGAATCCAACAGCATCTACAGTCTTTTTTCAGCCTCTGAATCAGATTTTTGCTCAGGTCCCTCAATTTCAGCCAGAAAATACCTGAAATCACAGAAAAATACACAAACTCCTAGTAAAGTCCAGAAATATAATTTTTGAATAAAAACTAATAAAAATATAATAAAAAGTAGCTAAATCATACTAAAAGCTATGTAAAAATAATGCCAAAAAGGGTATAAATTATCCGCTCATCACAACACCAAACTTAAATTGTTGCTTGTCCCCAAGCAACTGAAAACAAAATAGGATAAAATAAGAGAATATACAATGAATTCCAAACTTATCAATGAACTTAGTTCAAATTAGATGAGCGGGACTTGTAGCCTTTTTTGCTTCTGAACAGTTTTGGCATCTCACTTTATCCTTTGAAGTTTAGAATGATTGGCATCTATAGGAATTCAGAATTCAGATAGTGTTATTGATTCTCCTTATTCAGTATGTTAATTCTTGAACACAGCTACTTTATGAGTCTTGGCTGTGACCCTAAGCATTTTGTTTTCCAGTATTACCACCGGATACATAAATGCCACAGACACATAACTGGATGAACCTTTTCAGATTATGACTCAGCTTTGCTAGAGTCCCCAGTTAGAGGTGTCCAGAGCTCTTAAGCACACTCTTTTTGCTTTGGACCACGACTTTAACCGCTCAGTCTCAAGCTTTCACTTGACACCTTCACGCCACAAGCACATGGTTAGGGATAGCTTGGTTTAGCTGCTTAGACCAGGATTTTATTCCTGTGGGCCCTCCTATCCATTAATGCTCAAAGCCTTGGATCCTTTTTACCCTTGCCTTTTGGTTTAAAGGGTTATTGGCTTTTTCTACTTGCTTTTTCTTTTTTCTTTCTTTCTTTTTTTTTTCGCAAGCCTTTGTCTATTCACTGCTTTTTCTTGCTTCAAGAATCAATTTTTTATGATTTTTCAGATCATCAAATAACATTTCTCCTTTTTCTTTATTCTTTCAAGAGCCAACAATTTTAACATTCATAAACAACAAATTCAAAAATATGCACTGTTCAAGCATTCATTCAGAAAACAAAACGTATTGCCACCACATCAAAATAATTAAACTAATTTCAAGATAGAATTCGAAATCATGCATTTCTAGTTCTTTTGCAATTTAAAACATTTTTCATTTAAGAAAGGTGATGGATTCATAGGACATTCATAGATTTAAGACATAGACACTAGACACTAATGATCATGTAATAAAGATACAAACATAGACAAAACATAAAGCATGTAATTCAAAAAACAGAGAAATAAAAACAAGGAAATTAAAGAATGGGTCCACCTTAGTGATGGCGGCTAGTTCTTCCTCTTGAAGATCTTATGGAGTGCTTTAGCTCCTCTATGTCTCTTCCTTGCCTTTGTTGTTCCTCCCTCATGGCTCTTTGGTCTTCTCTAATTTCATAGAGGAGGATGGAATGCTCTTGGTGCTCTATCCTTAGTTGTCCCATATTGGAACTCAATTCTCCTAAAGAGGTGTTGAGTTGCTCCCAATAGTTTTGTGGAGGAAAATGCATCCCTTGAGGTATCTCAGAGATTTCATGATGAGGAATTTCCTCATGCTCTTGTTGAGGTCCATGAGTGGGCCCTCTTGTTTGCTCCATCCTTTTCTTAGTGATGGGCTTGTCCTCTTCAATGAGGGTGTCTTCCTTTATGACAACTCCAGCTGAATTGTATAGGTGACAAATGAGATGAGGGAAGGCTAACCTTGCCAAAGTGGAGGGCTTGTCTGCCACCTTGTAGAGTTCTAAAGATACGATCTCATGAACTTCTACTTCCTCTCCATTCATGATACTATGGATCATGATAGCCCGGTCTATTGTGACTTCAGACCGGTTGCTAGTAGGAATTATAGAGCGTTGGATGAACTCCAACCATCTCCTAGCCACGGGTTTGAGGTCAAGCCTTCTTAGTTGAACTGGCTTGCCTCTTGAATCTCTATTCCATTGAGCGCCTTCCACACAAATGTCCCTAAGGACTTGGTCCAAACTTTGATCAAAGTTGACCCTTCTAGTGAAAGGGTGAGGATCTCCTTGCATCATTGGCAAGTTGAATGCTAACCTCACATTTTCCGGACTAAAATCCAAGTAGTTCCCCCGAACCATTGTGAGCTAATTCTTTGGGTTCGAGTTCACATTTTGGTCATGGTTCTTAGTGATCCATGCATTGGCATAGAACTCTTGAACCATTAAGATCCCGACTTGTTGAATGGGGTTAGTGAGGATTTTCCAATCTCTTCTTTGAATCTCATGTCGGATCTCTGGATATTCACTCTTTTTGAGTTTAAAAGGGACCTCGGGGATCACCTTTTTCTTGGCCACAACTTCTTAGAAGTGGTCTTGATGGACCTTTGAGATGAATCTCTCTATCTCCCATGACTCGGAGGTGGAAGCAATTGTCTTCCCTTTCCTCTTTCTAGAGGTTTATCTGGCCTTAGGTGCCATTGGTGGTTATGGAAAACAAAAATATTTAGCTTTTCCCACACCAAACTTAGAATGGTTGCTCGTCCTCGAGCAAAAGAAGAAAGAAAGGAGTAGAAGAGGAAGAAATGAAGGAGATGGAGGTGAGGAGAGGGTTCGGCCAAGGGGGTGTATTGTGTATGATGTGTGAAATTGAAGGTGGTAAGGAGGGGGTATTTATAGGGTAAGGGAGAGAGGGAATTTGGCCATGTGTGGATGGGTTTGGGAGGGAAATGATTTGAATTTGAATGGTGAGGTAGGTGGGGTTTAATGATGGATGGATGTGAGTGGTGAAGAAGTTGTGGGGAAGAGGGTAGGATTTGATATGTGAGGGGTGTTTGGGGAAGAGGTATTGATGGGATTGGTCAAGGGTGTTTGGGGAAGAGTCTTATGGAAAGGTGTGAAGAGGAAAGAAGAAGAGGTGGGGTAGGTGGAGATCTTGTAGGTTCCACAGATCTTGAGGTGTCAAGGAATTCAAGTCTCTACACCATTTTGGCGTCTAAACGCCCAATGTGTGCCAAATCTGGCGTTTAACGCCAGCTCTGCTACCTTTCCTGGCGTTAAACGCCAGCTCTGCTACCTTTCTTGGCGTTAAACGCCCAGAGTACTGCCCATTCTGGCGTTTAACGCCTAGAATGCTGCCAGGCTGGGCGTTAAATGCCCATTCTGCTATCCTTACTGGCGTTTAAACGCCAGTAAGCCTGTCCTCCAGGGTGTGCTATTTTTAATGCTGTTTTTAATTCTGTTTTTGATTTTTTTTTGTTTTTGTGACTTCACATGATCATCAACCTAAAGAAAACATAAAATAGCAATGGAAAATAATTAAATATAATTAAATAACATTGGGTTGCATCCCAACAAGCGCTTCTTTAATGTCAATAGCTTGACAGTGAGCTCTTAGAGAGCTTCACATAGATTTAGAGCTTGATGATGGCCTCCCAACACCAAACTTAGAAGTTGAGTGTGGGGGCTCTGTTTGACTCTGTATTGAGAGAAGCTTTTCATGCTTTCTCTCCAGGGTTACAGAAGAAGATTCTTGAGCCTTAAACACAAGGTAGTTCTCATTCATTTAAAGGACTAACTTTCCTCTGTCCACATCAATCACAGCTTTTGCTGTGGCTAGGAAAGGTCTTCCAAGGATGATGGAATCATCTTCATCCTTCCCAGTGTCTAGGATTATGAAGTCAGCAGGGATGTAATAGCCTTCAACCTTCACTAAGACATTGATGAGTGAAATGTTGTGATGGTATAGAATTTCCTTAAATGAATGAATTCTCGTTGCAAGTATAGTTCTATACCAACAAACAATCTTCCCAATCAAAAAAATTGGTTATCACAAGTACAAACCCCAATAAGAATTAACCGAAGTATTTAGACTCCGGGTCGTCTCACGAGGAATTGCAATGAAGTGTTTAATTATTGGCTATGAATATGTAAGGGGGTTTGATTTTATATTTTTGCAAGAAAGTAAACAACAAGAAAGTAAATGATAAGAACTAATGAAATAAAGCAAAAGAACTCTTGGCTAGACATAGGTAATTGAGATCACCATCCTTGTCTACAAACCATATATTGACAATTATGAGGAACCAAGCTCATTAAGTTTACTTCTATACTTGAAGTATATCAAATGGCTTAATCAACATCAACCCATAAGTTCCAACCTGTCTACTAATTAGATTAATAGTGGGTTAGTGTCAATGGATATCAAATTGACCACCAAGGGTTCTCAAATCACCAATTCAATGAGACCCAATGACTCAAGGTCACTCAATTCCCTTAGCCTAGGCCAAGAGTCAAGAAAACTACTCAAAAACTAGTGGAAGCATTTTAACAAACACCTAGAGTGCAAGAAAAGTAAACATCACCATATACCAAAATTAGCAAGATCCATAACTATCATCAACAAGAAATCAAAAATAACAATGGAGGTAACATAAAAGAGACATAGAACCATGAAATTGCATTCAAAGAAATCAAGATTCAACAATGGTTCATAAACATAAAAATGGCAAAATAGGGAAATTAACAACAAGAACTAGAAGAACAAAGGTGTAACAACAAGAAATTAAAAGAGAAAACTAAATCAAAACGAGAATTGAAAGATGAATTTGAGAGAATTAAACCTAAACTACCCTAAATTCTAGAGAGAAGAGAGAGCTTCTCTAGAGAAAACATGGTGAAAACTAAACTATGACTACTTAGTTCATTCCCCCTTCAATTTTTGGGTTCAATAGCATCATAAATGAGTTGGATTGGGCCCAAAATGAGCTGCAAATCACTAGCCACAATTTCACTTTAGTGAATCATGCTGCTCCATCGGTGCGCATGCGTACAGTGTATGTGCGCGTCTCTAAACGTGAAAAAAATATAACAAATTTTATATCATTTTGAAGCCCCGGATGTTAGCTTTCCAACACAACTAGAACTGTCTCATTTGGACATCTGTAGCTCAAGTTATGGTCGATTGAGTGCAAAGAGGTCAGGCTTGACAGCTTTGCGGTTCCTTCATTTCTTCACGAGTTCTCCCACTTTGCATGTTTTTCCTTCATTCCTTCAATCCAATATTTGCCTTCTAAACCTGAAATCACTTAACAAACATATCAAGGCATCGAATGGAATTAAAGTGAATTAAATTTAGCTATTTTAAGGCCTAAAAAAATATGTTTTCACATTTAAGCACAATTTAAGGGAGAATTACAAAACCATGCTATTTCATTGAATAAATGTCAGAAAAGTTGATGAAATCTCCCAAATTAAGCACAAGATAAACCACAAAATTGGAGTTTATCAAACCTCCCCACACTTAAACTAAGCATGTCCTCATGCTAAGAATAAAGAAGGACAAGAAAAGGGTTATGAATATTTATTCTATGCGAATAAACTATATGCACCTATCTATATGAATGTAACTAAATGCAAAATGATTCTACCTACTTGGTTAAAAGTAAATAAATCCCCAAGAACATATATGAACAAGTAGGGCTAAGTAGTATGATGATTCATGAATCCTACCAATTCAAATATCAAAATGAAGTTCAAATAGACTTGCAAGAGGAAAGCTCATGAAAGCCGGGAACAAGGAATTGAGCATCGAACCCTCACCGGAAGTGTATCTGCTCTAGTCGCTCAAGTGTATAGGGTCGATTCACTCAATTCTCTTCTACTCATGCTTTCCATGATTTATTTTTCATCTAACAATCAACAATTATTGAATGCATGCATACATTCATCACGAGGACTTGTTCATAGGTTGTAATGGAGCTAGGGTAAAGGTAGGGATGCATATGGTCAAGTGAGCTTGGAATTTGAATCTTTGATTAACCTAAGCTCTCACCTAACACATGTAACAACCTATACAATTCTAATAAACAACCTAGCTACCCATTATTCCCACTTTTTTCACATACTCATGCATTCTCTTTAATTAACATTCCATATGCATTGATTTTTATTGAACTTTACTTTGGGGCATTTTTGTTCCCTTTTTATTTCTTTTTCTTTTTTTCTTTTTCTATATTTTTTTATTTTATATATGTATATGTTTTTTTTCTTTTTCTTTATCATTTTTTTCTAAAGTATATACAAACATATCAATGCATATGGTTTTACATATGGTGCATGAATATGTACCCAATTTCCAATATTTTCAACAAAAATAAAAATTACACTTTTACCTCAACTAATGTCCCAAGTTTCCATACCCAAATGATACACACTCTCACTAGCCTAAGCTAATCAAAGATCCAAATTAAGGACATTAATTATTTTTCACTTAGGGGTAGTGATGTGCTAAAGTTAAGAACAAAAAGGATTAAATAGGCTCAAATTTGGCTAACAATGGTTGATGAAAGGTAGGCTATTTGGGTAAGTGAGCTAAATGAAATGATAGCCTCAATCATATAAATGCATGTATACATGGAATAATGGACATATAGAATCAAACAAATCAAAGATTACAATCATAGAAAGAGAACAATGCAAACAAGAATGGAAAATAAGTGGTTATAAGTTTTAACCACACAATTAGGCTCAAAACTCACATGCTTGTGTTCTTAGCTCGAAAACCATGTTCCAGAATAAATTCTTCAAGCAAGTTCAACAAATTTTTTTTTTCAAATTGTTAGGGTGCCCTAAAAATAGTTTCTTGGAAAAGAGATCATCACCCTAACCAGGTAGTCCTAACATAAAAAGGAAGTGGTAAAAATATGTACAAATTCTAACTAACATGCAATCTATCATGCAACGCAAGCAACTAACTAACAAAGGAAATCAAGAATTGGTGTTGAAAAGGAAATTGTTACCCATGGAGATCGGTCGGACGACCTCCCCACACTTAAAATTTGCACCGTCCTCGGTGCATGCAAAGAAGAGCAATGTGGATGGGTTGCTACAATTGATGAGCTCCTTCAAAAGGTTGTGTGGATGGACTTTTTTATTGCCCCATTTAGAAGCTTTTCCTTTTCCTCTTTCGGTGGCCAACCTAAAAGGAGAGAAAGAGAAAGAAAATTAAGCCTACAACAAAGATATCAAAGCAAATAGAACATAGGCGAGGGCTAATGCCAAATAAGAGTAAGGTTCTCAAATACATGGTAGCTACAACATGTGAGTGAGAAAATAATATAAGCTAAGGCATATTAACTAACACTTGATGCAAGAGTAAAGTCAAAGCATGAAGAGCACTCAAAAGCATCAAGTTTAACTAGAAAGAGTGGGTCATGAAAGACATGCAAGTTCATATCAATGCACAAAGAATATAAGAGTCATACAAGATTAAGAATTGATTTAAAAGTTTCATCACCCAACAATATCAAACAAGTCATGAAGCACCAAAATAACCAAAAAATTCTCAACAATAGAGTAAGAGCATTCAACACCATTATTAAAACAAGAAGCTCATAAAAAAGAAAGTAAAAACAAACTATAAAAACAAAATGAAAATGCAAAGAATAAAAGTATGCGAAGGCAATGGACAAAAGAAAATGGAAAATGAGAAAAAAAAACTCTTTTTTTTTTCGCGATGCGGACGCGTCAGGCACGCGTGCGCATGGGTGGGCAGGCGGGACAAGCGACGCGTACGCGCATAGCACGCATACGCGTGGATGTGAAGATGGTGACCGATGCGTACGCGTCATGCACGCTTACGCGTGGGTCGCAGGCACAGAATAGGCACCAACTGGGCATAACTCTCTGGTTTTTGCACCTGGAGTGTGAGATGCACCACCGACGCGCGCGCGCACAGCACGCTTGCGCGCGGATGCCCTTTTTTTTTTTTTTGAAAAAAAGGGCCCTCTCCTAATCTACAAGCATTCTAAAACAATCAAAAATCAAATTTAACAAAAAATCTTTTTGGTTTTTGAAAAATTTTCAAATACACTAAACAAAACTTATACTACAAGTAAAATGCAATCTAACAACAACTATTCTAATCAAAGCATGAATGCAACAAACAACCTATCAATAAAAGCAAAATGCATAAGAGTATAGAAAATAAGAAGAACTACCTATAATGGCAACTCAATTCATTCATTGATTATATATACAAGAGAATGGAAAGAGTTTACCATGGTGGGGTATCTCGCACCTAGCACTTTTAGTTTAAGTCCTTAAGTTGGACATTTGGAAGGCTTATTGTTATGGTGGTTTATGCTTGTACTCATCTTGAAACCTCTACCAATGCTTGGACTTCAAGTAAGCTCCAAAATTCAAAACCAATGGCACCAAGCTTTGATGAAGTTCCACACAAGCTAAGGGCTTCCAAAATTGATCTTCATCTATTCCCGGATCCCAAATCTTATTTTTTCACCCATCTTCTAATTGATCATCATGATTCCAATTGGGTGAGAAGTGATCCGAATTCTCAAGTAAACACCAAAGCATCTTCCTAGACCCCTTTAATTGAGAACTATACCAACCATTGTACTTAGACTTTAAGCTTCCAACCATAAGGAACCTTGATTGGCATTTCCACCCACTACTCAATTTTCTTTTGTTCTTAACCCCACAAAGAGCTCTAAGTTGCCCATCATTTTCAATCAAACTTTATTCAAGTGGGAAAGTAAAGATTAGAGATAAGAATTTTACCCACTTGAATGTTATGTTGGATGGTGACTTAAGAAGGGGAACCTTCCCACACTTAGACAATGCGAGGTCTACTCCCTTGTGCTCTTTCTTGACTACCTCCACCTCTTGGCAAGCTTCTTCAACTTCAACCTCTTCCTCTTGACAAAGTTCTTCACATTCAACCACCTCTTCACCAACTTTTTCTAGCTCTTCCCCACTCTTCATGTCACAACATGGAGGTAATGTGGAACTTATCTCAACATTTACCTCAATATCAATAGGAGAAGATTCCTCAAATACCAAAGGATCATGAGTTGGCGTGGGCTCATCTCCAAGAGGAAGATTTGTTATTTGCTCACCTTCTTCCAATTCTTCATCATTCATTATATGCTCAGGAGGTTGCGCACCCTCCTTAACATCGTCTTCAAGTTCAATGGAAGAAGGTTCAATAACTTCCATAAGATCATCAACAATATCACTTGGTGTGGAAGTGTTCTCAAGCTTGAAATCCACCTCTTGTTCAACTTTCTCTAGCTCTTCAACCACTTCTTCTTCATTAACAATCTCTTCATTCTCCACTTGTTACAAGACATACCCCATCTCCTTGTCCTCATGTTGAGATTCTAAAATCTCCTTCATGCTCTTTTATTCGGTTGATTTCTCACATTCATCCGTGGAAATGCTTTGCTTGTTGCATGAGTCCCATGAGTCCAAGTTGGCTTTAATTTTGGCAAGGTTAGCCTCGATAACTTCATTCATCCTTTGGGCTTCCTCTTGCTTCTTCTGACGGATTATTGCTTGAAGCCGATCCATTGCTTTCTTGAGATGATCCATTGGCTCTTGGATGGATGGATATGGGTGTTCTTCCATGGAGGGTTGTCGTGGAAAGGGAAATTTATTATGTGGTTGAAAGTTATCATACATGGGAGGTGATTCATCTTGGTAATAGTATGGAGGTGGTGGTTCTTGAGGGTATTGGTGGTGGAATTGGGGTGGTTCTACATATGGTTCATATGGTTCATAAGGTGGTTGGTATGGTGGATATGGGTTGGGATCATGTGGAGGTGTTTGGTGAAAAGGAGCTTGTGAGTAAGATGGTTCAAAATTATGTTGAGGAGGTGGTTCATAGGCATATGGTGGTGGTTGTTGACAATCACAATAAGGATCACCACATCCATTAGATTGATATGCATTAGGATGAGAGTTATACCCATAAGAATCCGGAGGTTGTTGTTGCCAAGAAGGGTAGTCAATCCCTTGAGGCTCCTCCCACCTTTGATTGTTCCATTCTTGATGCATATTGTCATTATAGTTCCCATTCCCTACAACATAATTTGAGCCAAACTCATAGCCAAAGTGAGGATGAGAATTCATAGTAACAAGAGAAAATAAAAACAAATACTAGTAAGAACCAATAAAAACTAACTCCTAAAACAAGCAAAAACTAGCAAAGAAGCATATTAACATATATACAATAGCCAATAACACAACACCATTGCAACTCCCCGGCAACGGTGCCATTTTGATGAGTGAAATGTTGTGATGGTATAGAATTTCCTCAAATGAATGAATTCTCGTTGCAAGTATAGTTCTACACCAATTTTTGTAGAACAATGGTTCATAAACATAAAAGAGAACAATGGTTCATAAACATAAAAATGGCAAAATAGGGAAATTAACAACAAGAACTAGAAGAACAAAGGTGTAACAACAAGAAATTAAAAGAGAAAACTAAATCAAAACGAGAATTGAAAGATGAATTTGAGAGAATTAAACCTAAACTACCCTAAATTCTAGAGAGAAGAGAGAGCTTCTCTCTCTAGAATTCTACCCTAAAACATGGTGAAAACTAAACTATGACTACTTGGTTCATTTCCCCTTCAATCCTTGGGTTCAATAGCATTAGAAATAAGTTGGATTGGGTCTAAAATGAGCTGCAAATCGCTAGCCACGATTTCACTTTAGTGAATCACGCTGCTCTATCGGCGTGCACGCATACAGTGAGTGTGCGCATCCTTAAACGCGAAGAAACTATGGAAAATTTTATATTATTTTGAAGCCCTGGATGTTAGCTTTCCAACGCAACTAGAACTGCCTCATTTGGACCTCTGTCGCTCAAGTTATGGTCGATTGAGTGCGAAGAGGTCAGGCTTTACAGCTTTGCAGTTCCTTCATTTCTTCATGAGTTCTCCCACTTTGCATGCTTTTCCTTCATTCCTTCAATCCAATCTTTGCCTTCTAAACCTGAAATGACTTAACAAACATATCAAGGCATCGAATGGATTTAAAGTGAATTAAATTTAGCTATTTTAAGGTCTAAAAAGCATGTTTTCACATTTAAGCACAATTTAAAGGAGAATTACAAAACATGCTATTTCATTGAATAAATGTGAGAAAAGTTGATAAAATCCCCCAAATTAAGTACAAGATAAACCACAAAATTGGGGTTTATCAGACATCCTCTACAAGTCCATAAGCCTGTTTCCTTGAATTGTCTGCCATCTCTAGTGAGATTCTTGCAGCTTGTACCTCAAAGATCCCTAGTTTCTCCATTACAGAGAGTGGCATGAGGTTTATACTTGACCCAAGGTCAGACAGAGCCTTCTTAAAGGTCATGGTGCCTATGGTACAAGGTATTAAGAACTTTCCAGGATCCTGTTTCTTCTGAGGTAATTTCAGTTGAACCAGATCATTTAGTTCATTGATGAGCAATGGGGGTTCATCCTCCCAAGTCTCATTACCAAATAACTTGGCATTCAGCTTCATGATTACTCATAGATATTGAGCAACTTGCTCTTCAGCAATATCTTCATCCTCTTCAGAGGAAGAATACTCATTAGAGCTCATGAATGACAATAGTAAGTTCAATGGAATTTCTATGGTCTCTACATGAGCCTTAGATTCCTTTGGTTCCTCATTAGGGAACTCCTTGGAGGCCAGTGGATGTCCATTGAGGTCTTCCTCACTGGAAATCACTACCTCTTCTTCCTTACTAGGTTTGGCCATGTTGGTTATATTTATGGCCTTGCACTCTTTTTTTGGATTCTCTTCTGTATTGCTTGGGAGAGTACTAGGAGGGAGTTCAGTAACTCTTTTACTCAGCTGACCCACTTGTGCCTTCAAATTTCTAATGGAGGACCTTGCTTCAGTCATAAAACTGAGAGTGGTCTTAGATAGATCAGAGACTATAGTTGCTAAGTTAGAGTGGCTCTGCTTAGAATTTTTTGTTTGTCGCTGAGAAGATGATGGAAAAGGTTTGCTATTGCCAAACCGTGCTCTCCCACCATTATTGTTACTGAAGCCTTGATTAGGCTTCTGTTGATCCGTCCATGAGAAATTTGGATGATTCCTCCATTAAGGATTATAGGTGTTTTCATAGGATTCTCCCATATAATTCACTTCTTCTATTCCAGGATTCTCAGGATCTTAAGCTTCTCATTCAGGGGAGGTGTTCATACCCTGGGTCGAGCTATCCGACCTGGGATGATTGGAGATAAAGTGACCAACCTCTTCAGGTCAGACTATCCGACCTCTTCTCAGAGAGCTCGGCCAAATCAATAAGAGAGCCCAGTAAAAGGCCCAAATAGAGGAACACGACCCAAATCCTAAGGCGGCCTAAAGCCTATAGAGATAAGGGCGGTTCCAATGAAGATACGCTGACCTCAACTCTAAAGATAAAGATAAGATAACTAACTTATCTTCCCCAACGAAGGTCACATCTCAATACTATAAATACACTGGAGCACCCAGGTATAACTCATACTCTGATTCTACTAAAAACCTGCTCAATACCCTTGCTAACTTAAGCATCGGAGTCTCTTGCAGGTACCCCCACCCTTCGGTGGCCAAGGATCAGCAGCACAACCAGTCCAACAAGTCGGACGCACCAGCTCCGGTCGCCATTCACCAACCGGACACCTCGATTCCGACCAACACAGAAGATCTCGACCGAGATCGACCTACAAATTCAGGTAACCCTCGGAACATTGGCGCCGTTGCCGGGGACCTGGAAGTCATCCCATCACCATGGCGGACAACCATGACAACGATCACGATTCAGGTCTGAAGGATCGAACACCGTACAAAAACGCAAATGTCGCGCTACAAGACACTCCGAAGACCAAGCAAGACAAAGACTCACCAAATTCCGGGGCCATAGAAGCACTCCAAGATCGCCTAAAACAACTGGAAAAAGAAACCCACCAACAACGGGAAATCAGAAGAGATCTACAAAGAGAGATGCGGTGACGTCGGGAGTTGGAAGAAAAATTGCAGCAATTGGAAGCCGATCTCAAATCAAAAGCCCCTCGCGCTAATCTCGAGGAGAATTCACACAAAGAGCAAGACCCCTTCACTAGGGAAATCATGAAAACCAAAATTCCAAAAGACTTCAAACTCCCGGATATGGCTCTATATGACGGCACCATGGATCCCAACCACCATCTCAGTAACTTCAGAAGCAGAATGTACCTCACTGATGCCCCAGATGCTGTTCGCTGTAAAGCCTTCCCAACGACTCTCACAAAGACAGCTATTCGGTGGTTCGACAACTTACCCCCAAAATCCATCTCAAGTGTCGACGACTTAGCTAAGAAATTCCTAGCCAGATTTTCCATTCAAAAGGATAAAGCTAAGCACCCCCCCAGTTTATTAGGAGTCAAACAAGGAGATCGGGAGAGCCTTCGCAACTACATGGAAAGATTCAACAAAACATGCATGGACATACAAAGTTTACCCACGGAGGCCGCAATCATGGGACTCATCAACGGCCTACGAGAGGGACCTTTCAGCCAATCTATATCAAAAAAGTACCCGACTACCCTCGACGAAGTACAGGAGCGAGCAGAAAAATACATCAATATGGAAGAAAATGCTCGGTTAGAAGAATCCTCGAAATCGGGAGCTTCCTACCATGACAGAGACAAGGAATCCAAAAGAAAAGACGACAGACAAGGGGAGAAAATTAAGAAGTACCATAACTATACTCCTCTTAGGACATCCTTGGTCGAAATATACAAAGAAGTCTGCCATACGGAAAAAATTCCCCCAGCACGGCCACTCAAAGGCAAGAAGGGAGGAGGAAACCGAAAGGAGTATTGTGAATATCATCGGGTCCGGGGACACTCCACTAACGAATGCTTCGACTTGAAAAACATCATAGAAAAATTGGTGAGGGAAGGAAAACTAGATCGATTCCTGGCCACCCGAGATGACGAGCAAAGAAAGAGACGAAGGGATGATGACATTGAACGAGCGGAACGATCACCTCGGATCCCAGAAAGACATGTCCACATGATACATGGCGGCTTTGCAGCAGGAGGGATCTCCAAATCCTCTCATAAGAGATACCTCAAAGAAGTATACCATGTCGAAGGAAAGGAAGGAACACTCAACATCCCAATGATAACATTCACTAAAGAGGACGCAACCGGCATCATTACAGGACACGACGATCCCATGGTTATCACTATCATATTGGCAAATGCCAACCTACATCGGACGCTAATAGATCAAGGGAGTTCTGCCGACATCTTATTCAAAACAGCCTTTGATAAACTCGTCTTAGAAGAAAAAGAACTTAAAGCATATCCAAACAGTTTGTTCGGGCTAGGAGACACTCCGGCTCGACCACTAGGATACATACCACTGCATACAACCTTTGGAAAGGGAGACCAATCCAGGACCCTCAAAATAGACTACATTGTAGTCAACGTAAGCTCAGCCTACAACGCTCTCATAGGCCGGACCACGCTCAACCAACTCGGCGCAATAGTCTCGACCCCACACCTATGCATGAAATTTCCAACTCCAAAAGGGATAGCCACGATAAAAGCAGACCAGAGGATGGCGCGTTGCTGTTACAATGAGAGCCTCAACCTCAGGGGCAAAGGAGAAGAGTTCCACACAATCGAGCTGGGCGGAGTTCAACGACGAGAGGAGTTTCGCCCCCAACCAGAGGGCGAGATAGAAAAAATTCAGATCGGGGACACCTCGGAAAAAACAACTAATATCGGCACAATCCTCAAAGGAAATTTAAAAAAACTGCTAATACAATTCTTGCGAGATAATGCCGACCTTTTTGCATGGAAAGCCGCAGACATGCCAGGCATAGACCCTAAACTAATGTGTCACAAGTTGGCAGTTTATCCAGGATCTTGACCGGTCCAGCAGAGACGAAGAAAACTCAGGCCAGAGCGATCCCAAGCTGTGGAAGAGCAAGTGCAGGCACTGCTGGAAGCCGAATTTATAAGAGAAGTCAAATACCCACTATGGCTAGCCAACGTCGTTTTGGTGAAAAAATCAAATGGGAAGTGGCGAATGTGCACCGATTACACAGATCTCAACAAAGCTTGCCCAAAAGATCCATACCCACTCTCGAGTATTGATGCCCTGGTAGATGCTTCCTCTGGATATAAATATCTCTCGTTTATGGATGCGTATTCAGGATACAACCAAATCCCTATGTACCCACCGGACCAGGGAAAGACCTCGTTTTTAACGCCAAAGGCGAACTACTGCTACATCGTAATGCCTTTCGGCCTTAAGAACGCAGGAGCCACTTATCAAAAATTGATGAATCAAGTCTTCTCGGATCACATTGGGAAAATCATGGAAGTTTATGTGGACGACATGCTAATTAAAACAAAAAGCGAACAGACACTGTTGACCGACCTAGCCCAGGTGTTCGACACCATCAGGAAGCATGATATGCAACTCAATCCAGCAAAATGCACCTTTGCGGTAGAAGCAGGCAAATTCTTAGGCTTCATGCTCACACAAAGAGGAATTGAAGCAAATCCAGATAAATGCCAGGCCATACTCAACATGAAAAGCCCAACCTGCGTAAAAGAAGTACAGCAACTCAACGGGAGGTTGGCCGCCCTATCCCGATTCTTAGCAGGAGCCGCAATAAGATCTCTCCCCTTCTATGCTACTTTAAGAAAGGGAAAACAGTTCGAGTGGACGACAGAATGCGAACAAGCGTCCCAAGACTTTAAAAAGTTCTTAGGACAACCACCTATCCTATCCCGACCTCAAGAAGGAGAACCACTTATACTATATCTTGCAGTAGGAGACAAGACAGTAGCGTCAGCACTGGTCCGAGAAAGCAAAAACGGGCAACAAATCGTCTACTTCATTAGCAAAGCACTGCAGGGATCCGAGCTAAACTATCAAAAAATAGAAAAATTTGCTTACACTCTCGTTTTAACATCTCGGTGACTCCGCCCCTACTTCCAGGCCCACACCATTAAAGTTCGAACTAATCAGCCCTTAAAGGGAATACTGCAGAAAACAGATTTAGCAGGCAGAATTCTACAATGGGCAGTCGAGCTGTCCGAATTTGACCTCCAATATGAAGCTCGGACCGCCATCAAATCACAATACCTGGCCGATTTTATCGCTGAATTCATAGATGCCCTAGAAGCCCCCATAGAGTGGAATCTGTATGTGGATGGTTCTTCAAATAAAACGGGAAGTGGTGCAGGAGTTATAATAGAAAGCAACCAGGGAACCCAAGTTGAGCTCTCCCTCAAGTTCGGATTTTCGGCTTCAAATAACCAGGCAGAATACGAAGCATTGCTATCTGGTCTAAAACTGGCTGAAGAGGTGGGAGCTCGAAAACTTAACATTTATAGTGATTCGCAAGTGGTCACATCACAGATAGCAGGGAGCTACCAAGCTAAAGATCCCACCATGAAAAGATATCTGGATAAAACCAAGCAACAACTCAAACAAATCGGGGAATACAGGATCTGCCACATACCCCGTGAGCAAAATGCTCGAGCCGACGCACTCTCAAAACTGGCCAGCACCAAACCAGGGGGCAATAATAGAAGCCTCATCCAGGAAATGCTACAGAACCCATCAATCTCGGAAACGAAAAAAGTCCTAACCATAACAGGCCAGGACCAAGGATGGATGATCCCCATAATTAACTACCTCAAAACAGGAACGCTCCCCGCAGAAGAAAAGGAAGCGAAGAAGCTAAAAAGGGAGGCACAGTACTACACCATCATAAACAACATCCTGTACAAAAGAGGGATCTCGGTACCATTACTAAAGTGCGTGCCGACCTCCCACACCAGGGAAGTATTGGAAGAGGTACACAGCGGCATTTGCGGCAATCATCTCGGAGCACGGGCTCTTGCCAAAAAGATACTCCGGGCAGGGTTTTACTGGCCAACTTTACAGAAAGAATCTACAGAATTCGTAAAGACATGTCCACCATGTCAGAAACATGCCAATTTCCACATCGCCCCGCCAGAAGAACTCATCAGCGTGACTGCGCCTTGGCCTTTTGCGAAATGGGGACTTGACCTTCTCGGCCCCTTTCCCCAGGGATCAGGGCAAGTTAAATTCCTCATAGTAGGGGTAGATTACTTTGCAAAGTGGATCGAAGCAGAACCATTAGCCAATGCCACTGCCCAAAGAAGCCGAAAATTCTTATACAGAAACATTGTCATAAGATTTGGGGTCCCGTACTCAATAACCACAGACAATGGCACCCAATTCACAGATGCGGGCTTCAGAAAATTAGTAGCCGACTTGAATATAAAGCACCAGTACACCTCTGTTGAACACCCCCAAGCTAACAGACAGGCCGAAGCCGCCAACAAAGTCATATTGACAGGGTTAAAACGGAGATTGCAGGATGCGAAGGGAGCCTGGGCAGAGGAGCTCCCACAAGTCCTATGGGCATATCGAACGACGCCACATTCCACCACAAAGGAATCCCCATTCCGGCTAACATACGGAATGGAGGCAATGATTCCAGTAGAAATTGAGGAAGGATCATATAGGGCAGTCTATTATAATGAGGGAGAAAATTCCCAACTCCAGAGGGAAGAACTCGACCTACTACCTGAGGTTCAGGAAAGAGCTCGGATCAGAGAAGAAGCGCTAAAATGCCAAATGGCTTCTAGATATAACCAAAGGGTAGTACCAAGAAGTTTCACTGAAAACGACCTCATCTTAATCCGAAACGACATCGGAACAACTCGACCCGGAGAGGGAAAGCTGGCAGCCAATTGGAAAGGACCATACCGAGTCATAGAAGTACTCGGGAAGGGCTACTACAGAGTGTCCGAACTCAACGGACGGGAGCTTCCAAGGTCATGGCACGCCTGCAACCTAAGAAGGTACTACAATTAGAAAAGGTAAAAGATCTCACTAGTGGATGCACTCTTTTTCCTGAAAAGGTTTTTTAATGAGGCACCAGGTTGAGACATAGATCATACCCAACTTAAGAGGATGAGAAAATTCCCATATGTATATATTTGCATTTTCTTTGAATAAAATTTATCTAGGTATTCTACAAAGATTTCAAGACGCATTAATCTGAAGTATTCATCGTCCGATTATAAAGCTATAAGTCGGTAGAAAGTGAAAAATAATTTCACTGCACGACCACGATAAAGATGAGTCGTCCGATAAAGGTGAAAACGCGATTCACCCAAAGGACGAGCTAGAGATGCCAACCACTTTCTACAAATTGGCAAAGATGAACACAGAATAATGTAAGAAGTTATAGAAAGCAATCTAAAAAAGAACCTGACGAGGTCTTACGGATAGCTAATAAAACAACTTAAAGACTGGCCGGCGTTTAGAGGTCCAAGAAAGAGGATTACGAAATAACTTAGAAGAGATCGACCTAACGAAGTCGACCTCCTACAAAAGACAAGTTATAAAAGTAATCCCTAAAAGAGACCTACCAAAGGTCCAAGAAAGAGGATTACGAAATAACTTAGAAGAAGTCGACCCAACGAAGTCGATCCACTACAAAAATCCAAGCAATCCCTGAAAGAGACCTCACGAAGGTCCAAGAAAGAGGATTACAAAAAGGAGTCTATCAGGGGACCAACGCAAAGAAGTCGGTTACAAAGCACTAAAGAACACACGCAAGCAAGAAAACCAAATTGAACCCCTACAGATACAAAGATTCAAAAACTCAAGAAGTTCGAATTGGGAGAATTCAACATCAGCAGGTTTTATATAAAGTTATAAAGGCCTCGAAGGGCCACCAACACTTACTACCAAAAAGGTAGCAAGCTACTTGTCTGTTTTTTAAAATAAAAAGTTGCTAGGAAAGCAACTAAAAAGTCAACATCTTAATAAAGTTTCAAAAAATGCCCACAAGTCGGGCCAACTACAATCAACAAACATCAAAAGTTTTCTCGGCAGCATCATGAGCTTTCTTGGCGACATCAGGACCAGGGGAAGGAGCGCGAGCTTGAATCGGCACTGCATCAACAGTCCCATCCTCCCGATTCAGGATCTGGCAATCCAGGTCAGGCACAACAGGAGGAGCGGAAGAAGTCGGTGCTTTGGTGGAAGACACAAGGGGAGGAACAACTTCATCATCATCACCCTCATCATCAGGGACAATCTTGCCATCTCTGACAACATTATCCAAGCTAAAAAGGGTGAGATCGGCCTCGGGAGCAATAATCCGGACTTGTTCTTTCAAGTTCTCGTAAGCAGCAGTTACGCTGCCAACAAGATGACCTTGGAGCTCAGCATAATCCTCCCGGGCATTGTCGAGCTCTTCCCTCAGGCGCCTCCCCTCCCTATAGAAAGTCACATAGCTGTCCTTGTGCATCATGGCCGTATCCTCAGCCAACCTCAAGGAAGCAGCCAGTGCCTCAGAACTCGCCTTCTCATTTTCGAGGTCCTTCTCCAATTTGACCACTTTCACCTCGAGCTCCTCCTTCAACCCCTTCATCCGGTCAAACTCTCGTTTCGCCTCCTCCATAAACGCCTTGGTAGCATGAAGAGGAAGATTCTGGGCAGTACGATGAAGTGCAGCCGACATATAGGCCATCCTCACATGATTCTGAGCCATAAACTCCAAATGATGGAGAATGGACACATCTTCCATGGGAATGGTACCATATGGCCCAATTAGTTGATCTATAAACTCAATGGCGTTGAAGCCAGGAGCGTTGAGGTCAAAAGGCTCAGAAGTCTTTTGCTTTTTACTTGGAGGAGCGGCGGATGGAGCGGCAGAAGAAGAAGGAGGATCCACCAAACAAACCCGAGGTATCGGGATCGCCTTCTTCACCCCGAGAGAGCTCGGCACGGCCGGCTTCTCGCGGGGCTGAGAGGACCCCTCCCCAGCAGCCCGGGCGGCAACATTCCTGGCAGCAGTCGCCTTCTGTGCCCTTTTAAAAGCTTTCATAGACTCATTGTTCTTCATTGCCTCTGCAAATAAAATAGAAGTCAAGCTACAAATCAAACAAGTCGAAAATACAGCTACAAGCATCATAAGACAAACAGCAAAGGAAACACAAGATACCCAGTTCAGATTGAAGAAGAGAAGGATTGGTTAGAAATTTCTTTGTGTCGAGATGGGGAGGCTGACCCCAACGCTCCTCTAAAACAGTCATAAAGGCTTGCTCAGCCTCATCCAACATGTCCCAAGAGTACCTGGAGACCCTAACATCCTTCTGCCACTCTAGGGGAAAGGCGGGCTCATCATTTTCATCCAAGAAAAAGGGCTGAGATCCTTTAACAGCTCGGACCTTGAAAAAAATAGTTTTTAAAATCCCGAAACGATTCATCAAACATGGAAAAAATTTTCTTTCCTTGGGCAGAACGGAAGGAGACCCAAGCTGACTTCTTTTTCACCACACCAGGCTTAGTCAAGACAAACAAATAGAAAAAGAGAGATTGGGAAGCAAGAATACCAAAACCATTACACAACAATTGGAAGATTTTAATAAAACCCCAGGAGTTGGGGTGAAGTTGAGAAGGGGCAACATTACAAGACCATAACAAGTCGATTTCAAATTGAGTAAAGGGAAGAGTAATTCCAAGTTGACCAAAGAAAAAATCGTAGGCATAAAAGAAAGGGCGATTGTCAACAACTCGAGTCGAGAAACAGACTCTCTCGTCAGAGGAAGGAGGAACAAGCTCATAATTCTTCTCATCACCAGAGTTACTACAGACGCTGTGAAACTGCCTAAGCTGAGAACAAAACTCAGAGTCAACCAGCGAGACACACATGAAAACCATGGAGTCCACCCAATCGGCCATACCCGTAGGGACCTGGGAAGGCACCGCTACGACGTTATTTCGGGAAGACATGAGGACAACTAAGATCCTACAAAAGAAAAGAAGAGCGGATTACTCAAAAACATCTCGGGCACGGGTCAAAACATCTCGACGGGCGGATAAACAAAGGAAAACCCCAAGACTCAAACCAAAAGTCCTGGGGCATCCTTTGGAGGCAATAACAAAGCAAGGTTTCTAGGAAAAACCTACACCCCAGTATCTTTCAAAACAAGGAAAGAAGGACTAAAGCAGCAAGCATTTCGTCCATCAAGTTAAAAAACGCAAAAGTCATCAAAGCAACTATCTTTCTACAGTCTACCAGCGAAAGCACTGTCAACGTCAACAAATGCCAAACAGAAAATCACCAAAGACACAACCTTTCTCAGAATTAGGCGAAAAATCACCATCAAAAGCACAAACAGAAAAGGCGATAGCGTGCAAAAACCCTAAAAGCATTAAGCGAAAGCAATCATGCAGAAGATGAAGAAACTCCAGAACACACGGTAACAAACAGGCACGACAAATGCAAGAAGATTCAAGTTTTTCAAACAAGCATTCAAGCAAAACCAAAACTTTATCAAAAACCGAAGGCCAAAGCCGCAAAAGAAGTAAGGAAGCAGAAAGTAGAAACCAAACCTGGAAAAAGGAGGAAAGTTCTGAAGAAAGATGAAAGCCGGGGCAGGAAATCGTCTTTCAAAGTGAAGCACCAACGGAGGCGAAGCAAGAACAAACACAAAGAAAAGTTGAGAGCGAAAGAATGAAGGGAGAAATGCGAAGAAGTTACGAAAGGGGCGAAGGAGAGAAACCGTTTCTGGGTTTGCAAAATCAAAATAAAGAGAGCCTAAGGGAAACGGGGCAATTAATGTTAATAAAGGCATTAAACCCTCGCACGTTTCCAAAGTGCCGATATAAAAGCGCGCGCTTTTAGAGAAAAACGTTATACATTCAAAAATGCTAAAAAGGACTCTACAAAGAAAGGAATCGACAAATGTGCTTGAGTTCGACTTCAATCAAGGACTCGACCTCAAAAAGAAGACCGAGCTCAAGCAGGGGCACTGTTCATACCCTGGGTCGAGCTATCCGACCTGGGATGATTGGAGATAAAGCGACCGACCTCTTCAGGTCAGACTATCCGACCTCTTCTCAGAGAGCTCGGCCAAATCAACAAGAGAGCCCAGTAAAAGGCCCAAATAGAGGAACACGACCCAAATCCTAAGGCGGCCTAAAGCCTATAGAGATAAGGGCGGTTCCAATGAAGATACGCTGACCTCAACTCTAAAGATAAAGATAAGATAACTAACTTATCTTCCCCAACGAAGGTCACATCTCAATACTATAAATACACTGGAGCACCCAGGTATAACTCATACTCTGATTCTACTAAAAACCTGCTCAATACCCTTGCTAACTTAAGCATCGGAGTCTCTTGCAAGTACCCCCACCCTTCGGTGGCAAAAGATCAGCAGCACAACCAGTCCAACAAGTCAGACGCACCAGCTCCGGTCGCCATTCACCAACCGGACACCTCGGTTCCGACCAGCACAGAAGATCTCGACCGAGATCGACCTACAAATTCAGGTAACCCTCGGAACAGGAGGCTTCTTTAGTATTGCCTGATACAGCTTGCATTTCAGTCAGACTCTGAGAAATCATATTGACTTGCTGAGTTAATATCTTGTTCTGAGCCAATATGGTATTCAGAGTATCAATCTCAAGAACTCATTTCTTTTGAGTTGTCCCATTATTTACAGGAATCTTTTCAGAAGTGTACATGAACTGGTTATTTGCAATATTTCAATGAGTTCCTGGGCTTCTGTAGGTGTCTTCTTAAGATGAAGAAATCCTCCAGCAGAGTGGTCCAATGACATCTTGGATAATTCAGACAGACCATCATAGAATATACATATGATGCTCCATTCTGAAAACATGTCAGAAGAACACTTTCTGATCAATTGCTTGTATCTTTTCCAAGCTTCATAGAGGGATTCACCTTCCTTCTGTTTGAAGGTTTGGACTTCCACTCTAAGCTTACTCCACTTTTGAGGTGGAAAGAATTTGGCCAAGAAAGTATTGACCAACTTTTCCCAAGATTTCAGGCTATCTTTAGGTTGTGAGTCCAACCATGTCCTAGCTCTGTCTCTTACAGCAAAGGGGAAAAGCATAAGTCTGTAAACCTCAGTATTAACCCCATTGGTCTTAACAGTATCACAGATTTGTAAGAATTCAGCTAAGAACTGATGAGGATTTTTCAATGGAAATCTATGAAACTTGCAATTCTGCTGCATCAGAGAAACTAATTGAGGCTTAAGCTCAAAGTTGTTTACTCCAATTGCAGGAGTTGAGATGCTCCTTCCACAGAAGTCAGAAGAGGGTGTAATAAATTCACCAAGCATCTTCCTTGCATCTCCACCATTGTTGTTGGGTTCGGCCATCTCTTCTTCTTTTTCAAATAATTCTGCCAAGTCCTCTCCAGAGTGTTGTGCTTTAGCTTCTCTTAGCTTCCTCTTTAGAGTCCTTTCAGGTTCTGGATCAGCTTCAACAAGAATGTTCTTATCCTTGCTCCTGCTCATATGAAAAAGAAGAGAACAGAAAAGAAGAGGAATCCTCTATGTCACAGTATAGAGATTCCTTTATGTGAGTAGAAGAATAGAAGAGTAGAATGAAGAAGAGAGAAGATGAAGAGTTTGAACACAGAGAAGGAGAGAGGGTTCGAATTATAAGAAGAAGAGAAGTGTTAGTAAATAAATAAATAAATAGAAAGAGATGAGAGAGAGAGAGAGAATTCGAATTTTAAATTAAAATAAAAGGAAAATATTTTTGTTTTTTATTTTAATTATTGGTTAGTATTCGAAATTTAAAAGAGAAATAAAATAAAATTATAAATTAAAATAATTAGTTAATTTAAAAAGAATTTTGAAAATGTGGTGAGGAGTTTTCGAAAATTAGAGAGAGAAAAGTAGTTAGGTGGTTTTGAAAAAGATAAGATTGAAATAGTAAACTTTTAAAATCAAACAAAAAGTCAAGTAGTTAATTGAAAAAGATTTGAAAATCAATTTTGAAAAGATAAGAAGTTAGAAAAGATTTTGAAAAAGATTTGAAAAGGAAATTAAAAAGATTTGATTTTTGAAATTAAAGTTGATTACTTGACTAATAAGAAACTAAGAGACATGATTTTAGAATTTAAAGATTGATCCTTTCTTAATAGGCAAGTAACAACTTGAAAATTTTTGAATCTAAACATTAAATGTTAGCATTAATGTCGAAAATATGAAATAAAAATAAGAAATAGATTTTGAAAATTAATTTTGAAAATTTTCGAAAATAAAAAAGAAGAAAAATGAAAAAGATTTGATTTTTGAAAAAGATTTGAAAAAGATAGAATTTTTAAATTGAAATTTTGACTTGACTAACAAGAAACAACCAATTTTTTTAAAACTTTTGACTAAATCAATTCAAAATTTCGAAATTTATGAGCAAAATAAGGAAAAAGGTATTTTTTTTTATTTTTGAATTTTAATGAGGAGAGAGGAAAACACAAAAATGACACAGAACATAAAAGTTTAAGATCAAAACATGTAATGCATGCAAGAACACTTTGAATGTCAAGATGAACACCAAGAACACTTTGAAGATCCTGATGAACATCAATAACTTATTTTTGAAAAATTTTTAAGAAAAGAGAAACATGCAAGACACCAAACTTAAAAATTTTTAAACTTTAGACACTAATAATTCAAGAATGCATATGAAAAACAAGAAAAGACATAAAACAAGAAAATGTAAAGATCAAACAAAGACAATCATCAAGAACAACTTGAAGATCAATGAAGAACACATGCATGGATTTTCGAAAATTTTAAAGAAAGATTAAAAAGATGCAATTGACACCAAACTTAAAATTTGACACAAGACTCAAACAAGAAACACAATTTTTTTTTTTGGTTTATGATTTTATTAATTTTTTTTGTGTTTTTCGAAAATTAATCAGGAAAAGAAAATAAAGAAATTCAAAATTTTTAATAAGAATTCCAGGAATCCTGCAATGTTATTCTAAAGCTTCGGTCTAAAAAATTTAGACATGGCTTAATAGCCAGCCAAGCTTTATGTGAAAGCTTCGGTCCAAAAAATTTAGATATGGCCAATGGCCAGCCAAGCTTCAGCATACAAATTAGACATACAACAGCCAATTCGATGGGAATCCAAAGGCTCTTGCAATGATAAGTGGAAGCCTCGGTTTGAAAAAAATTAGACATGGCTTAGCAGCCAGCCAGGCTTCAACAGATCATGATGAAACTCTAGAATTCATTATTAAAAATTCTGAAGAACAAAATAAAATTTTTGTATATTTTATTATTTTTTTGAATTTTCGAAAATAAAAAGCTTAAAAATAAAATAAAATTACCTAATCTGAGCAACAAGATGAACCGTCAGTTGTCCAAACTCGAACAATCCCGGCAACGGCGCAAAAAACTTGGTACGCGAAATCGTGATTATTCATTCCCTGGCTATAGCGCCAAAAACTTGGTGTGGGAGAATGTGATCTCAAGACTTCTTCACAATTCCATGTAACTGACCAGCAAGTGCACTGGGTTGTCCAAGTAATAAACCTTACATGAGTAAGGGTCGATCCTACGGAGATTGTCGGCTTGAAGTAAGCTATGGTCATCCTTGTAAATCTCAGTTAGGCGGATTCAAATGGTTAAGAGGTTTTGACAATTAAAATATAAATAAAATATAAAATAAAATAGAGATACTTATGTAATTCATTGGTGGGAATTTCAGATAAGCGTCTGGAGATGCTTTGTTGCTTCTGAACTTTTACTTTCCTATTGCCTTCTTCCAACCATGCGTTACCTCCTTCCATGGCAAGTTGTATGATCCTCTCAGATGAAAAAAAATCCATATGCTCTGTCACCACACGGCTAATCATCTGTCGGTTTCCGCTAGCGTCGGAATAGGACCATTGTCCTTTTGCACACTGTCACTGTGCCCAACATTCATAAGTTTGAAGCTCGTCACAGTCATCCCTTCCCAGATCCTACTCGGAATACCACAGACAAGGTTTAGACTTTCCAGATCTCAGGAATGCTGCCAATGGTTCTAGCCTATACCACGAAGATACTAATCACACGGACTTGGTCTGTGTATTAGATATCCAAGAGAGTATACTCCAGCTGTCGTCCAATGACTACATTGAACATCGTGTAGACCGCTTTGTGGTTGTCAGGCACGCGATCCTGGCTAAGCAAGTAACGAAGATTGGGTGATTGTCACGGGTCACCCCTTCATTCTGACTTAACTGAATTAAGTATGAGAGTATATCTTGGAGAAGAAGTTGGTGTAAATTGAATAGAAAATAGTAGTAATTGCATTAATTCATGAAGAACAGCAGAGCTCCACACCTTAATCTCTGGGGTGTAGAAACTCCACCGTAGAAAATACATAAGTGAAAAAGGTCTAGGCATGGCTGTGAGGCCAGCCTCCAAACGTAAACATACAAGTTCAAAAATGATAAAATATCCCTTAAAACAAATCTCTAAAAGTAGTTTTTATACTAAACTAGTAACCTAGGGTTACAGAAAATGAGTAACTAAGTGCAGATAGTGCAGAAATCCACTTCTGGGGCCCACTTGGTGTGTGCTTGGGCTGAGCATTGAGCTTTACACGTGCATAGGCTGTTCCTGGAGTTAAACGATAGCTTTGGTGCCAGTTTGGGCGTTTAACTCCAATTCTGGTGCCAGTTTGGGCGTTTTACGCCAAGATATTTTAGGCTGACTTTGAATGCCAATTTGGTCCATCAAATCTCGGGAAAAGTATGGACTATTATATATTGCTGGAAATCCCAGTATGTCGACTTTCTAACGCAATTAAAAGCGCACCAATTGGGCTTCTATAGCTCCAGAAAATCAACTTTGAGTGCAGGGAGGTCAGAATCGAACAGCATCTGTAGTCTTTTTTCAGCCTCTGAATCAGATTTTTGCTCAGGTCCCTCAATTTCAGCCAGAAAATACTTGAAATCACAGAAAAACACACAAACTCCTAGTAAAGTCCAGAAATGTGATTTTTAAATAAAAAATAATAAAAATATAATAAAAAGTAGCTAAATCATACTAAAAACTATGTAAACACAATGCCAAAAAGGGTATAAATTATCCGCTCATCAGTGAGCTAAAAAGATCTATGGTCATGATTTTACAAAAAGGTGACTTTAAAGAGTCTACAATCACGGTTTTGAAGCAAGCATGATACATTGATGATGAAGCAGTTCAAACAGCTTTTAGAAAGGAGAGACATGGTAGAGTTCGTTTCTATGGTCGATCAGTCACAAAATCCTCTCTTAAAAAGAATAAGCAAATCTGACAAATACAACAACAACATACTGAAGTGGTTTCAACTATGGAGAAAATTCAAAATAACTTAACTTGCAAGCTGGATAGTTTAACAAACTTGATTAAAACGTTGTTGCAATAAGTCAATCTTGGTATGAGTGCAAAACAAGTACAAGTAATGATAGAAGCTGCCCAACAATCTCCGCATGACACCAGTAGTACACCAAATGATGCACGGTGAAGCATTTCTCTTTCATTTGGATCGAACCATATGACAAAAGATTTGGAAACAAGTACTGTTTAAATTAGTAGTTAAATTAATAGTGACTGATTATCGTTGATGTTAACTTTACTGTTGATTTATTGGTCTTAAGTGAATCTACTATAGAATCTAGTTTGTTAGAAGAAGGTTGCTTGTTCTTGTTGTACTTAATATGTACTAGACTACTGTAGTAGTTAATTATGGAAGTTTGATGTTGGTATGTCTTCTTCAAATATGAAACTCATTAAGGATGGTATGCTTAGAGCATAGGTGCCGGATTTCAAATAGAGTAAGACACAGTTGCTTTAGTTAACTTCTTAAACTTTTTTTCCCTTCATTGTCATTGGATTTTTTTTTTCACGGGTACCTTTCTATATGTATGACTTTCTTAGGAAAATCATCATTATCATCATCACTATCTCTATCTCTATTTATCTATATCTCCATATATCCTTCGCAAGATTATGTCATTTAATATAGTCCCAAATGTTTTAATTTTGTCTCTTTATTTAATTCATGTTATATATTCTTAATTAATTAATGTTGGTTAATTGCTGGTACTGCATTATAAAGTATCCTTATTAATTATAACATAAATAAATCATAGATTTTACATGTATCTATGTGCATGATAATTACAAGTCCATGTTATTTAAGAGGCTGAAACAAGGTATAGACATAGAAGAATAACCCTCTATATAGAATTTCTCAATAGAATCTCATTGCAAGCATGGTCTAGACCGATGAATAACCCTCGATCAAATTTTAATTTTTGTTTTTCACAACACAAACCAATAAACATTGAGAGTATTAGATCTCGGGTCATCTCTCAAAGGAGTCACATTAAGATATACATGTTATCGATTATGAGAATCAGGGGTGAAATAGCAATAAACAAGAAATTAAAAGACAAGAAAGTAAAACAAACAACTAAAAGAATATAAATGCTAAAATGGCACTCTTAGCAAGGGTCTCGTCAAGGTTTTCTATCCTAGTCATTGACCACAAACATGGCAATTTTGAAGATTTAATCCTACTTAGTCAACCCTAACATCGAGATAATTTAAATAAGCATAATTGATTTCAATATACAAGTCCTAGCCAACTCACTAATTAGCTTAGTGAAAGACTAGTATTAGAGGAAACTAAATCATCTAACAACCCTAAATTACCAATCAATATTGGACATCCATGACTCAAGGTCACTTAAGTCCTCAATTCCAAGCCAAGAGTGTGAAAAACTACTCAAAAACTAAAAGAGGCATTTTCACAAACACTTGGATGGCATAAAATGAAAGTATGGTAAAATAGCAAGAATTAATAAAGTCTACAACTATCGATTGCAAGAAAACAATAACAATAACTCAAACAAGCATCAGTTAACATGAAAAATACTAAATTGCATTAAAGAAAATCAAAATTAACAAGAGTATTCATAAACTAAAAAGTGGCACTAATGAGAAATTAACAAAAAAACTAAGAGGATTAAGTCAATTGAACAAGAAAAAGTAAAGGAAACTAAATCAAAACAAGTATCAAAACTTAAATCTAAGAGAAATTTAAACTAAAAACTCTGAATTCTAGAGAAAAGAGGGAGCTTCTCTCTCTAGAAACTACCCTAAAACATGTTCCTAAGCTACCCTAATTGCTCCCCCCTTGTTCCTTCTTGAATTTGGCTTCAAATACTTCAGAAATGAGTTAGATTGGACTTTGGAAAGGATGAAATCGTGACCCATGTGTTGTATTAAATGAACTCATGTGATCGCAGTCATACGTATGCATGGATGACTGTGTGTACGCATGATCCTAAAGGGATGCAATTTCCTCCTCAAGACTATTGGGACCAATTGCATAATTCTCTTGGAGAATTAAAACACTAATATGGAGCAATTGAGGTTGAAGCATCAAGAGCATTCCACCATCCTCAATGAAGTAAGAGAAGATCAAAGGGCTATGAGGGAAGAACAATAGAGACAAGGGCGTGACATTGAAGAGATCAAGCACTACATTGGATCCTCAAGGAGGAGTAGTAGCCACCATTACTAAGGTGGATTCGTTCTCTTAACCCCCTTTTCTTATGTTATTTTTCTGTTTTCTGTTCTCTTGTTCTTATTGCATGATCATTTCTATCTATGTCTTAAAGCTGTAAAATGTTCCATATATCTCTCACCTCATTTAAAAGAAAATTTTATTTTGAAAAGAATTGAGAGATACATGAATTTTGAGTTTATCTTAAGAATAGTTCAATTATCCTGATGTGGAGGCATTGCCTTTATTTTCTGAACGTATGAATAAACAATGCATATTTAAAATTGAAATTAAGAATGTTGGCTCTTGAAATAATGATGATAAAAGTGAAGTATTATTGGTAATCTGAAAAATCCAAAAATTGATTCTTGAAGCAAGAAAAAGTAGCAAAAAAGTAAGATGCAATAAAAAGAAAAAAATATATAGATGGTGCACAAATCCCCACACGTTCGTACAATTGTACCAGCAAGTGCACTGGGTCGTCTAAGTAATACCTGAGTGAGTTAGGGTCGATCCCACGAGGATTGTGGTTTGAAGCAAGCTATGGTTATCTTGCAGGTCTTAGTCAGGCGAATCAAAAGTTGTTGGATTTGTGAGATATAAACTATGTTGACATGTAACTAATAAAATACTCTGTAAATTAAATGGAATCAGTAATAGGAATATGGATAAGGATTGTAGTTGCTTTGTCTTTCTGAATTAACTCTAGTATTACTGTCTTCTTTGCTTGTGAATGATTTCTTCTATGGTAGGCTGTATGTGATCAATGCCATGGGCCGTGGTCATCAATCTCCTCTGCTCCAGATCAAATGCCATTGGCTGTGGTCATCCAATCTGACGGAGGGTGAAGCTCTAGCAGGTCATTCTCCTGGCGATCCTACTCAAAACGCCACAGACAAGGTCGAATCTTCCGAATCAGAGAATGCTACTTCTTTGGGTTCTAGCCTCTACCACAGAGACCCTAATCTCCTCAGAAATTGGCTGAACTGGTGTTTCGAGAAGTCCCCAACGAAGTCGTGGATTAGCCGTCTGAGAGATGCATAATCAACCTGGCGGTTCGTGCTTTCCAGCCACGTATTCACACGAACCCAAGTAGACACGGGTGGTTGTCAAGCACGAGGTCTTAGTATGATGAACAGAGCTGATTGTCACTGGTCATCCTATTCACCATGTTGAAGAACGAGTATGCATCTTAGAAATATATCAAATACGGATCGAAGAAGAAACAATAATACTTTTATTAAATCATAGGACTCAGCAGGGCTCCTCCCCTCAACCTAGGAGGTTTAGAAACTCATACTGAAAGGAAATACAAAGTGTAAAATGAAAAGATGCTGAATGATGGGTGAAAAATCCTTAACAAAGAGTGATCTTCTACTTTAAGTACTAAACTAATGACTAGTAAGGGTAAAATAGTCTTTCTAGTGCTAAAATCTACTTCTGGAGCCCACTTGGTTAGTGTTTGGGCTGAGCTTTGATGAGATCCACGTGCTATGAGGCTTCTAGGGCATTGAACGGTGGCTAGGGGATCATCTCTGGGCGTTTGGATGCTTGTCTCTGCTTTGTGGGTGCTGGACGCCTGGAAGGGGGGCAGGAAGCTAGCGTTGGATGCCAGTTTTGGGCCTTCTAATCTGAAGCAAAGTATAGACTATTATACATTGCTGGAAAGCTCTAGTAGTCCACTTTCCATAGCCATTAAGAATGCTCCATTTGGATTTCTATAGCTCCAGAAAAGCTCTTCCGAATGCAGGCAGGTCAGATCCGGACAGCATCTTCCGAGTGCAAGGAGGTCAGATCTGGACAGCATCTGTAGTGCTTTCTCTATCTCTGAATAAGACTTTTGCTCCAGCTCCTCAATTTCAGCCAGAAATTACCTGAAATTGCACAAAAACACAAAAATTCAAAGTAGAATCTAAAAATATGAATTTAATACTAAAATCTATAAAATTTAATAAAACTAATCAAAACATACTGAAAACTATATGAAAACAATGCTAAAAAGCGTATAAAATATCTGCTCATCAATAGATCTATATGCTTGCGAAAAAAAAGGGAAATAAAAAGCAGAAAAAGCCAATAGCTCTTTAAACCAAAAGGCAAGAGTAAAAAGCCAATAACCCTTTAAACCAAAAGGCAAGGGTAAAAGGATCCAAGGCTTTGAGCATCAACGGTTAGGAGGGCCTAAAAGGAGTAAAATCTTGGCCTAAGCACTCCAAATGGACAGTGTCCCTAACAGTATGCTTGTGGTGTGAAGGTGTCAAGTAAAACGCTTAAGAATGAGTAGTTAAAGTCGTGATCCAAAGCAAAAAGAGTGTCCTTAAGAACTCCAGACCCCTCTATCTGGGGATTCTAGCAAAGCTGAATCACAATCCGAAAGGATTCACCCAGTTAAGTGTCTATGGCATTTATGTATCCAGTGGTAATACTGGAAAACAAAGTGCTTAGGGCCACGGCCAAGACTCTAAAAAGCTGTGTTCAAGAATCATAAAGAGGTGAACTAGGAGAGTCAATAATATCATCTGGATTCTAAGTTCCTAAGGATGCCAACACTTTCGAGTTTCAATGGATAGCGAGATGCCAAAACTATTCAGAAGCAAAAAGCTACGAAGTCCCGCTCATCTAATTAAAATTGAGCTTCATTGAAAACTCTGAGATTTATTGTGTCTTACTCTTCTTTTTATACTACTTTGTTTTTGGTTGCTTGGGGACAACCAACAGTTTAAGTTTGGTGTTCTGATGAGCGGATATTTTATACGCTTTTTGCCATCATTTTCATATAGTTTTTAGTATGTTTGTTTAAGTTTTATTAAGTTTTCATAGGTTTTAGTGAAAAATTCACATTTTTGGATTCTACTTTGAGTTTGTGTGTTTTTATGCAATTTTAGCTATTTTTTGGCTGAAATTGAGGAGCTAAGTCTGATTCAGAGGCAGAGAAAGCATTACAGATGCTGTCAGGATCAGACCTCCTTACACTTGAAAGAGCTTTTCTGGAGCTACAGAAGTCCAAATGGAGCGTTCGCAATGACTACGGAAAGCTAACATCCAGAGCTTTTCAGCAATGTATAATAGTCCATACTTTGCTTCAGAATTGAAGCCCCAAAACTGGTGTTCAACGCCAGCTTCCAGCCTTATTCTGGCGTCCAACGCCCAAAAAGGACCCCCTAACCAGCGTTCAACACCCTAGAGGCCTCCTAGCACGTGGATCTCAATCAAGCTCAGCCCAAACACTCACCAAGTGGGCCCCAGAAGTGGATTTTAGCACTAAAAGACTATTTTACCCTTCTTATGTAATCCTTAGTCATTAGTATAGTATTTATTCGAGAAATTTTATTCATTCAGGGGATTCGAAAGGAGACTTCTAGTATATTTTCGAATTACACATTGTATTTTCTATCAGTATGAGTTTCTAAACCTCCTAGGTTGAGGGGAGGAGCTCGGCTGAGTTTTATGGATTAATAAAGTATTACTGTTTTTTCTTCAATCCGTGTTTGATTCTCTATTCTAAGATGTATCTTCGTTCTTCATCCTTATGAATGCATTGAACTGGCATAAGGTTATCTCATTCTACATGGGCTCAGAGTGAGTCTTTCATCGGACAATGATGAACCACTAGCTTGATTATACATATCTTAGACGGCTAATCCACGACTTCATTGGGGACTTCTCGAGACACCAGTTCAGCCGAGGTATGGGGAGATTAGGGTCTTTGTGGTAGAGGTTAGAACCAAAGGCGCAGCATTTTCTGATTCGGAGGATTCGACCTTGTCTGTGGCGTTTTGAGTAGGATCACTAAGGGGAATGAACTGCAGGAGCTTCACCCTCAATCAGACTGGATCCGCACTAACCATGGGGTTCAGATCTTGAGGAGCATTGGCGACCTCTCAAGAAAGGCATTGATTACATACAGCCTGCCATAGAAGAAATCATTCACAGTTGGAGGAGACAGTAAAACCAAATTGGTCCAGAAGAACCAAGCATCTCCAAGGCTTAACCATCTTCTATCATTGCTTTCACCATCAATTGAGTAACGTTTTCCTTGTTTTACTTTTATGCGCTTTAAACAACCAACCAACTTTTCTATCCGCTTGACTAAGATCTACAAGATAACCATAGCTTGCTTCAAATCACAATCCTCGTGGGATCGACCATGACTCACTTAGGTATTACTTGGACGACCCAGTGTACTTGCTGGTTTAGTTGTGTGAAGTTTAATTTCGTGCACCAAGTGTCCACTGAAATAGACCCTCCAATGCAAAGTGAGTCACTAACCCAGCAACTACACTCCCTTACACAACAATTGCTAAGTTTGCAAGAAATGTTGCAAGAAACCTATGCCTCCAAAAAGAATATAGAGGCATGGCTAAACTAAGTTGAACAACACTTATCTAAATAGAGATATTAAACCACAAGAAGGATTGGAGGGAAGTAGAGACAGTCTTCCTCACTGGAGAGTACAGTGCAGTCATCCAGTGGAGCATACCAGAAAAGCTTCAGGACCTTGGAAGCTTCATGATACCTTGCAACCTTGGAGACGCCTGCATAAGGAAGGCTCTATGTGATCTAGGGGCGAGCATCAACTTAATACCTTCCTCACTAATAAAGAAACTTGGTCTAATCCGAGAAGTCAAGCCCACCCGCATATGCCTGCAGCTGGCTGATGGTTCAGCCAATATTCCATCAGGAGTAATTGAAGACATGATTGTGAAGGTTAGACCCTTTGCATTCCCCACAGATTTTGTAGTCCTGGATATGGAAGAAGACAAGGATGTGTCCATTATTCTAGGGAGGCATTTTCTGGCCACAAGAAGAACCCCCATTGATGTGAAAAGAGCGAACGTGACCCTGAGAGTCAATGAGGACGAGTTTGTATTGAATGCCACAAAGGCCATGCAATACCCTGACACCCCAGAGGAGTGCATGAGGATTGAGACACTTACCCTGTGATCATAAGCTCTTCCCTGAAGCCACAAGAGGAAGAAGCACTGATTCAGGTACTAAAAACACACAAAATAGCTTTCAGCTGGACCATAGGTGACTTAAAAGGAATTAGTCCAACCCGATGCATGCATAAGATCAGGCTCGAGAAGGATGCCAAACCAGTGGTGCATCCACAACGGCGACTGAATCCAGCCATGAAGGAAATAGTGTAGAAAGAAGTCACTAAACTGTGGGAGGCTGAGATTATCTATCCCATCTCAGATAGCCCCTTGGTGAGTCCTGTCCAAGTTGTACCCAAGAAAGGAGGGATGGCAGTGATCCACAATGAGAAAAATGAACTGATTCCCACGAGAACAATTACAGGGTGGTGTATGTGCATTGATTATAGGAAACTCAACAACGCCACAAGAAATGATTATTTCCCTTAGCATTCAAAGACCAGATGTTGGAGAGACCACTACAAGAAAATAAGCTTTCTGCCATGCTTTAAAAGCGTGCCGAAAAGTGCAAAAAAGCGTACCAATAGCTTTTTGCCACGCTTTTTGAGCTATAGGCACGCTTTTCAAAGGGTCACATCCGACAGCGTGCCGGTTGCCCTATCGCCACGCTTTTGTTGATCTATCGGCACGCTTTTTTGTTGGCACGCTTTCATCTCTTGCCACACTTAAAAAGCGTGGCCATAGGTCTTAACCTATAGATACGCTTAAAAAGCGTACCGAAAAGTGCGCATATTGCCACACTTTTAAAACGTCCCAGAATGTTAGTTTTGGGTACTCTTTAAAAGCGTGCCAATAGGGGAAGATATGGCTACACTTTTTAAAGCGTGGCGATAGCCAGTGATACGGCCACGCTTTAAAAACGTGGCAATAGCCTTATAAAATTAAAAAAAAATTATTTTTCTTATTTTTATCTTCATCGCTTCAAAATATAAATTTTCAATCCATTATTATTACCAAACCTACAAATATAGTATGCAATTTTTAGTACAAGATAAATCAAACAATAATTAGTGACATAATTTTTGCAATTTACCCTCCTCTTACTGCTAAGTCAAATTTTGTTAGCTACTTTGGCTCTCTCAGTTTATTTACAAGCAACAATAAGTTACTTTGCCTTCTGTTGGCTTTCCCATGCAATGATTTTGGCTTCCTCTTTCTGAATTCTGCAATGAAATAGAAGTTCATCGGAAAACACACAATCAGAACAACTAAATTATATGTCTCTAGTTCATTGAATGATATGAACATAACAATGATGACATACTTGGTTATGTCCATGGTGGACTTTGCAATATCTGAACATGGTTTGGATTTCACTATTACTCTCTTGAAAGGAGGTGAGCTTTGTTGCATGACCTTTAGGCCACCTAATAACAGTGGCCTCACTATCAACCTCAACATCTCTAATCTCTAATTTGCTATTTTTCTATTTTCTAATAAAATACAGATGCTTTAGCACATTAGTTAAAACAGCAGAAAACAGCAGAAATCATCCAATAAAAAGCAAGAGCTAACCACTAATCAATTCAACAAAATAGTAGAAAATATTCAATAATCATTTAATTTTCTTGTTTACAAATTAAAATAGCAGCACAGCAAGAGCTCATCACTGATCAATAGAACATTCACTTACCCTAATGCTAAAGCACCAGACCACTAAAGCAAGAATCCAAGAATTGCTGAGCCAAAAATCACGGGTGTGTTTCCGAAGTTCCAACCAAAGGAGAGGAAACCCGAAGGGTCTAAGCAAGGCATTATAGCAGCCAGGAAAATCAACGTAATAGGTGTTGTTTTCCACATCAGACTGTTAATGAATGCATAAATTAGACAAAACAAAGAAATAAATCATTTAATGCAAAGAAATAGATAGGAAGCACAGATAAGAAATATAGAAATAAGAAAATACAAAACAAACTTAATATACACTTAGGCCATTTCTTCTAATATGCAATTGATTCATTTAAAAAATTGAACCAAAAGAAAGGTAACAAATAGTTCAAAAAAATTAAAATACCCATGTAGTTAACGTTGTGCTTGAGATGCCAACATTTCATTTTTGAAATCTACGGAAGCACAATTCCTCAACCTGAATTATACAAAACAATTATGATTGACATTCATGAACAAAAATAAATTAGAACAAATATTTTAAAAATTGGCTACTGATTTAGTACACTTCAGAAAAATAGCAAGCAGTAACCAATTTAGAAAAATCATATAAAATCCATCTTTGGTTGGATTCTCCCAAATTTTGGTGTGGTTGAACTAGACGTATCCATCTTTCATCTAGTTTAAGTCCCAGAGCATTTTCACTTCTCTAAAAAAAGTTATGTCTCTCGAAATATGGTTTTGTTTTAAGAAAAGGGAGTTGTCACAGCAGTGAACAGCCCTGCTTCCAGAAGGCACAACTTTCTCTACAAAACTCGAATTGTCCTAAAATTTGGAAATAAAATACTAGACATCCTAATATTTCACCTCTCTTTGATTTAATCTCCAAAGAGTTTCAGAGTATTGAGATATGTGATTTTGAAGTTGTTGTTCCAGAATTCAGACAGCATTCTTTCTGCAGAAAATGACCATTTTCTAAAAATTATATCTCCCAAACTACACATCGGAAAATTCTGAAATTTTAGGAGAACAATTTAGATATATCAAGGTTTCATAAAAAATAATTTTACTCATTTTGAGTGGCTAGATTTCTCTCAATTTTGTTCACAACGTGCTGCCCGAAACTGCATAATTCTGCAACATGTAACCTTGGATTTTGAGAGGTCAAAAATTGATTCCTAGCTTTTCACTCACTCTAACTTTGCATTCTAACTTTATTTTACCTATTGTGACTTGTTAGAAAGATTAAATCAGCCTCATGTGCTCAATAAGATCATCAACCAGCTCAAGGTTTTCAAAACTAAAATAACTTGTACTATATATATATATATATATATACACACACACACACACACAATAGATCCTCATTTATTTTTCAGCAAATAAAATTTCAGCAATCAATTTAACTCTCACCAAGTAAGGAGGATCTGCCACTACTATTTTGAAGGAATGCTTCAACTCCAGTGGCAACTCCTTAGGGTGATTGTGGTCATAAAATGTGTAATCACATCCGTACTACTCAAAACATTTTTCATACTCAAAAAGTTGTGCAGGAACATTAGGATCCATGTTCTGAAGATTCAAGAAAGGAAAATTTTTTAAATATCTGACAAAGCAAAAACAAGAACTCAGAAATGGCATCAAACAAATTAAAACAACTCAACAAACCAATGATAATATATAGCTTTCAATGCAAGAATACTGTAGGAACAAGGGTCTAATAATGCCTTCTAATAATTAGTTAAGCTTAAGCTTAAATACTTTTGCTTTATACCATGTGATGAGCGGATAATTTATACGCTTTTTGGCATTGTTTTTAGTATGTTTTTAGTAGGATCTAGTTACTTTTAGGGATGTTTTCCTTAGTTTTTATGTTAAATTCACATTTCTGGACTTTACTATGAGTTTGTGTGTTTTTCTGTGATTTCAGGTATTTTCTGGCTGAAATTGAGGGACTTGAGCAGAAATCAGATTCAGAGGTTGAAAAAGGACTGCTGATGCTGTTGGATTCTGACCTCCCTGCACTCAAAGTAGATTTTCTGGAGCTACAAAACTCGAAATGGCGCGCTTCCAATTGCGTTGGAAAGTTGATATCCAGGGCTTTCCAGCAATATATAATAGTCCATACTTTGGCTAAGAATTGACGACGTAAACTGGCGTTCAACGCCAGCCTTCTGCCCAAATCTGGCGTCCAGCGCCAGAAAAGGATCCAGAACATTATTTGAAAACTCCATGATTACTTTATATCTGCCTGACTGAGATTTACAAGGTGACCATAGCTTGCTTCATACCAACAATCTCCGTGGGATTCGACCCTTACTCACGTAAGGTATTACTTGGACGACCCAGTGCACTTGCTGGTTAGTTGTATCGAAGTTGTGACAAATTATGAATTAAGATCAGAGCATCAAGCTTTGGATCCATTACCAGGATTTGTTCGAGCCTAGAGATCACAATTTCGTGCACCAAGTTTTTGGCGCCGTTGCCGGGGATTGTTTGAGTTTGGACAACTGACGGTTCATCTTGTTGCTCAGATTAGGTAATTTTCTTTTATTTTATTTTTCAAAAAATTTTTCAAAAATATTTCTAAAATTTTCTCATCTGTTTTCGAAAAAAAAAAAATTAAAAATATTTTCAAAAATTTTTTAATTCAAAATTTTTAAGAATGAATTATAGTGTTTCATGGAGCATGTTGAAGCCTGGCTGGCTGTAAAGCCATGTCTATTCCTTTGGTAATGAGTATGTCAGGCATGTCATATCTGAATTACTAGGAATCCCTATACTGTGGTATAAAGGATCTCCATTATTATTATTATTTTTCTGTGCCTTCTTCTTTGTCATATGAGCAGGAGCAAGGATAAGAACATTCTTGTGGAAGTAGATCCAGAACCTGAAAGGACTCCGAAGAGAAAATTAAGAGAAGCTAAAATACAACAATCCAGAGATAACCTTTCAGAAATTTTCGAACAAGAAAAGGAGATGGCAGCCAAAAATAATAATAATGCAAGGAGGATGCTTGGTGACTTTACTGCACCTAATTCTAATTTACTTATATTGATGTAGTGACAATGCTTCTTGTTTTCTGAATGTATGCTTGAACAGTGCATATGTCTTTTGAAGTTGTTGTTTAAGAATGTTAAATATGTTGGCTCTTGAAAGAATGATGACTAGGAGACATGTTATTCGATAATCTAAAAAATCATAAAAATGATTCTTGAAGCAAGAAAAAGCAGCAAAGAACAAAGCTTGCAGAAAAAAAAAAGAAGAAAAAAGGGGGCGAAAAAAAATAGAAAAAAAAAATAATAAAGAAAAAGAAAAAGCAAGCAGAAAAAGCCAATAACCCTTAAAACTAAAAGGCAAGGGCAAATAAAAAAAGGGATCCCAAGGCTTTGAGCATCAGTGGATAGGAGGGCCTAAAGGAATAAAATCCTGGTCTAAGCGGCTAAACCAAGCTGTCCCTAACCATGTGCTTGTGGCGTGTAGGTGTCAAGTGAAAACTTGAGACTGAGCGGTTAAAGTCAAGGTCCAAAGCAAAAGAAGAGTGTGCTTAAGAACCCTGGACACCTCTAATTGAGGACTTTAGCAAAGCTGAGTCACAATCTGAAAAGGTTCACCCAATTATGTGTCTGTGGCATTTATGTATCCGGTGGTAATACTGGAAAACAAAGTGCTTAGGGCCACGACCAAGACTCATAAGGAAGCTGTGTTCAAGAATCATCATACTGAACTAGGAGAATCAATAACACTATCTGAACTCTGAGTTCCTATAGATGCCAATCATTCTGAACCTCAATGGATAAAGTGAGATGCCAAAACTATTTAAGAGGCAAAAAGCTATAATTCCCGCTCATATGATTAAAGCTCTATTTCATTGATAGTTTGGAATTTATAGTATATTCTCTTCTTTTTATCCTGTTTGATTTTCAGTTGCTTGGGGACAAGCAACAATTTAAGTTTGGTGTTGTGATGAGCTGATAATATACGCTTTTTGACATTATTTTTAGTATATTTTTAGTAGGATCTAGTTACTTTTAGGGATGTTTTCCTTAGTTTTTATGTTAAATTCACATTTATGGACTTTACTATGAGTTTGTGTGTTTTCCTGTGATTTCAGGAATTTTTTGGCTGCCTGACTGAGATTTACAAGGTGACCATAGCTTGCTTCATACCAACAATCTCCGTGGGATTCGACCCTTACTCACGTAAGGTATTACTTGGACGACCCAGTGCACTTGCTGGTTAGTTGTATCGAAGTTGTGACAATTATGAATTAAGATCAGAGCACCAAGCTTTGGAGCCATTACCAGGATTTGTTCGAGCCTGGAGATCACAATTTCGTGCACCACCATGCTCAACACATTACCAGGTCCTGGTTGGTGTTAGTTAAAACATTACAAGTTTTACTGTCTCTTTGTTGTGTAGATCAATGTCTTGTCCTAATCATAATTTGAGGATAATTCTTTAAAAAACAAATGTCTCACATAGAAAACAAACAAAGAAACCATGTATGACTGTGTACAAAACTATCTACAAGATCAAATAATGACTTGAATGCCAAAATTTTATTACACTTACAGTAGCAAGACTATAGTTATCCCGAAGATGTTCACTGAATGCCAACATTAATGCTGTTGTCCTGCATTACCAAATTAGAACCAAAATTCAGAATAAGAAATCGGTTCGAAAACAACATTCAAAACAAGCAAAACCCAAAACAAAAAATTAGAACTGGCAACAAATAATCATAACAAAGAAATCAGAATAAAAAAATAATAACAACCAAGAACAAATAATTAGATCCAAAAAAATTAGAACAAATAATTAAAAAAAAAAAAGGTAGAAATTCAACAACTAACTGCAAATAAGAAAAATAGATGCAGAGTTTCAGAGAGCTGGGTGAAGGATGTAGAGGAATGCAACTGTTTATTGCATTGTATCGTGGAGGACGATAGCGGCTGCAAGATCCACGGAGGACAACGCGCAACGGGTGAGTTCCGAGGAGAACAACAGGCGACGGCTTCGGAGTGCGACTTCGAGTGATGGGCGAGTTCCACGGAGGACTACGGGCGACGGCCGGTGTGACTGCGAGGGAAGGAATGGGTGAGCCAGGGACTACAACGGTGGAGGGGATGAGTGGCACTGAGGAGGAGAGTGGAGAGGGGTCGAATCTGTGAGGGTTGAGGGAAAGACTGAAATAATGGCACTGGAGAAAGATGGAGGACAAGGAGAAGTGCTCGAATGCTGAAAATGAGGGAAAGGGAGGCACTACTGCTGTGTGAATTAGGGTTAAGGAAATGAGATAGAAATTTGAGATTCAAAAGTGATGAACATGAAGGCGAGCTACTACTGGGTGCGACGGCTTCTCTAAGTTTGAGGTGAATTTGGAAACAAAGTGTATAATGTTATCACTTATAGGTTTAAAAGTGAAAAGTTAAAAAAAACAAAAGAAAAGTGTTTGAAAAAAATTGGTGTAAAATTAAATTTTGGGGGAGGGAACTCTATCGGTATGCTTTTGTAGGTTGCCCAAATGAACACGGGATATGGACACGCTTTAAAAAGGTGATCATTAGAAGACAAATTAGCAACGTTTTTTAAACGTACCAATTTCTCTCTATGGCCATGCTTTTCAAGCGTGGTAGTAAGAAAGCGTGGCCAAATTTCAACTAAGTGGCCACCCTCGTAAAAGCGTGCTGATTTTTCTCTATGGCCACACTTTTCAAGCGTGGCAAAAAGAGCGTGGTCAAATCACAAATCAGTGGCCACCCTCGCAAAAGCTTGCCCGTAGACCACTTTTGGGCACACTTTAAAAGCGTGGAAAGAAGAAAGGGTGCCGACAGGCCTTTTTTCTTGTAGTGGATTGGCCGGGCATGCATTGTACTGCTTTCTGGATGGCTATTCAGGCTACAATCAGATTGTAGTAGATCCTCAGAATCAGGAGAAGACAACATTCACATGCCCATACGGCATATTTGCTTAGAGAAGAATGCCATTCGGCTTCTGTAATGCACCTGCCACCTTTCAAAGGTGAATGCTCTCCATTTTCTCTGACATGGTTGAGAAATTCCTTGAGGTATTCGTGGATGACTTCTAGGTCTTTAGCGATCCATTTGATTCATGCCTTAACCATCTCGCTTTAGTTTTGAAACGATGCTAAGAAACGAACCTAGTTTTAAGCTGGGAAAAATGCCACTTCATGGTTACTAAAGGAATTGTTCTTGGACATCGGATTTCGAACGAGGGCATAGAGGTCGATTAGGCCAAGGTGGAAGTAATTGAACGATTACCAACACCTACTAATGTTAGAGTAGTTAGAAGTTTCTTAGGACATGCAGGTTTCTACAGGAGGTTTATAAAAGACTTCTCCAAAATTGCAAAACCCATGTGCAATCTCTTAGCCGCTGACACTCTTTTTGTTTTTAACAAAGAGTGTAGGCATGCCTTCGAAACCCTGAAAGCAAAGCTTATCTCTGCACCTATCATTTCTGCACCCAACTGGGACCTCCCGTTCGAACTAATGTGTGATGCCAGTGATCATGCAATTGGTGCAGTCCTGGGACAGAGACATGATAAGCTCTTACACATCATTTATTATTCCAGTCGTGTTTTAAATAACGCGCAAAGAAATTACACCACCACAGAGAAGGAGTTACTTGCAGTGGTTTATGCCATTGATAAGTTCAGGTCCTATTTAATAGGATCTAAAGTCATTATCTATACTGACCATACTGCTCTCAAGTACCTTCTCTCCAAGCAGTATTCTAAACCAAGACTAATAAGATGGGTATTACTCCTGCAAGAATTTGACATAGAGATCAGGGACAAGAAAGGATCAGAAAACGAGGTGGCTGACCATTTATCCCAAATTAAACCTGCAGCAGGGACGTCTCTTCCCACTACTGAGATATCCGATACCTTTTTGGACGAACAACTCTTTGCAATACGCAAAGCGCCTTGGTTTGCTGACATTGCAAATTACAAAGCTATAAGGTTCATCCCCAAGGAATACAGTAGACAGCAAGTTCGAAAACTCATCCATGATGCTAAGTACTACTTGTGGGACAAACCATACCTTTGCAAAAGATGCTCGGATAGTATAATCCACCGTTGTATGTCTAACGAAGAAACACAGTAAATCCTATGGCACTGCCATGGCTCAAATTATGGAGGTCATTTTGAGGTGAGCGAACAGCCACCAAGGTCCTTTAGTGCGGCTTCTATTGGCCAATGCTCTTCAAGGATTCCCAGGAGTTTATCCGCAACTGTGATAGTTGTCAACGTGCTGGAAATCTACCTCATAATCATGAGATGCCACAACAATGGATCTTGGAAATCGAGCTACTTGACGTATGGGGAATAGACTTCATAGGGCATTTTCCACCCTCATATTCGAACACATACATCCTGGTGGCAGTAGATTATGTATCTAAATGGGTCAAAGCAATCCTATCACCCACTAATGATACCCGAGTGGTGATGAGATTCCTCCAGAAACACATTTTCAGCATATTCAATGTTCGAAGGACACTAATTAGTGATGGAGGGAGTCACTTTTGTAATAAACAGCTCGACTCAATTCTGCAACGTTATGGTGTTTGCCACAGAGTAGCAACTCCCTACCATCTGCAGACAAATGGACAAGCTGAGATCTCCAACAGGGAGCTCAAAAGAATCTTGGAAAGAACAGTGAGCTCCTCTAGAAAGGACTGGGCAAGGATGCTTGATGACGCTCTCTGGGCATATAGAACAGCTTTCAAGACCTGTATTGGAATGTCACCTTACCAGCTGGTCTATGGTAAGGCATGTTATTTGCCAGTGGAACTGGAGCACAGGGACTACTAGGCAACCAGATTCCTCAACTTTGATGCTAAGGCTGCAGGAGAAAAATGGTTGCTCCAGTTAAATGAGTTGGATGAATTCTGACATGCTACATTTGAAAATGCAAAAATCTACAAGGAAAGGGCCAAGAAATAGCATGATAAAAAGATATCTTCCAAAGTATTCAAGCCTGGCCAGAAGGTCTTAGTCTTCAATTCCAAACTCAAGCTCTTCCCTGGGAAGCTCAATTCAAGATGGACAGGACCTTTTATGGTCACTAATGTTCACCTTATGGTCATATAGAGCTCCAAAACAGACACTCGGACAAAAGATTCACCGTCAATGGCCAGAGAGTCAAACACTACCTAAGGGATCACATTGAGCAAGAAAGTTCTACACTGCTGCTAACGTAACAGCAGTGATGTCAAGCTAGTGACGGTAAAGAAGTGCTTGTTGGGAGGCAACCCAACCATAAGTAGTATATTACTGTTTGAGTTCTTCTATTTATTCTCATTTAAATTCAGTTTTAGTTCATTTCCTATTAATTTTCATAGTTTTCCTCTGCTTTTTGATGTTTGTGATCATGCGCAGCACTTAGAATAAAGACAGAGATATTCAGAATTGAAATCAGAACACCCTGGAGAGAACTCCTTGCTGGCATTGAACGCCAGATAAGGAAGAAGCTGGGCATTCAACGGCCAAGAAGGGGAGGAAGGCTGGCGTTGAATGCCAGAAAGGAGGCAGTATGGGCGTCCAACCCTATTAAGGAGTTAAGGGCTGGCGTTGAACGCCAGAAAAGGAGCTCCCTGGGCGTTCAACGCCCACATAGGGGCAGGCTCAGGACCATTTTATGGTCCCCTATGAGCGTTCAATGCCCATTCTTGGCGTTGAAAAAAAAAAATAGACACCCCCTGGTGTTCAACGCCATGAGGATGAGCCAAATTTCGTATTTGCAAAGAAGGGAAGGAGGGGTTAATTTTGGCAAACCATATCTTTTTAAATCCTTATCTTTTCATCAATCTTTTCTTCACATCACACTCTCATTTAATTTAAATTGCATTCCACAAAATTTAGACCATTTATCCCATATCTCTTTCAACAACTTAATTCCCATTCTTATCTTTTTAAATCAAATCTTTTTCAAATCTTTTTAATCTATAACTTCTCTTTTATATCTTTTTATGATTATACTCTCTTTCCACATAATCTTTTTCAAATTGTTTTCAAACTTTTTTCAAAATCTTTCTCAAATCTTTCTTCATTCAAAAAGATTTTTGATCATATCTTGTTCTTTCTTTGATCCTATCTTTAAAAATTTAAAATTGATAATCTTTTCCCCTTTTATAATGACCCACCTTCCTTCTCTCTTCCTCCACATTTGAACCCTTCTCTCTCCTTCACGCCTCCTCTTCCTCCTTCCTACGTCCCCTCTACTTCTTCTTTTTGCTCGGAACGAGCAAACCTTTTAAGTTTGGTGTGGCAAAAGCATTGCTCTTTCACTTATTTACAATCCATGGCTCCAAGAAGTGGAAGATCTACATCAGGAAACAAAAAAGAAAGCGATCCACCAACAACTTCCTATAAACCTTATAGATTCTACTCCAAGCTTCATGAAGAACACTACTATAATGTAGTGTGCAAGAAGACAGTGATTTCAGAAGTCAAGTTCGACTTAAAAGAAGACGATTACCCAGAAATCCAAGAGCAAATTCGAATGAGGGGTTGGAAAGTTCTAGCCAACCCTAGAACTACTGTTGGAATAGTAAGAGTCCATGAATTTTATTCAAATCTATGGATGATAGATAAACAAAAGAAAGAAGGACATGGATTCCATACATGGCACACCATGGTCCAAGGAAGGACTCTACATTTCAATCTAGATAGGGTGAGGGAAATTTTCAAATTTCCCTCGCTAAAGGATGACCTGGACTCCTTTAATAGGAGGGTACAAGCTAATCCGAGGCTAGATCAAGTCCTTAAAGACATATGTCTGCCCGGAACTCAGTGGATCAACAACAAGAAAGGTAAACCAAACTAACTAAGGAGAATGGATCTCAAGCCAGTTGCCAGGGGTTGGCTGGACTTCATCGGGCGGTTCATACTTTTCACTAGCAACCGTTCGGAAGTTATTATTAGGCGAGCTGTGATGATCCACTGCATCATGATGGGCAATGAAGTGGAAGTTCACTAACTGATCCCCTGCGAGTTATATAAATTCGCAAATAAGACCTCAACTCAAGCCAAGCTGGCTTTCCCATATCTTATCTCTCGCTTGTGTATTGAGGCAAGAGTCCTGATTGATAGAGACATGTGCATCCCAATAGACACCCCAATCACCAAAGAAAGTATGGAAAGCACCAGGGGACCAGCTCTGGACAAGATTCAACAGCCAGATGATCATGTTAAGAGAAAGACACCCGAGCCACCTCAAGAGCAAAGTACCCCTCCAATTGAATATTAGACTCAACTAGCAGCATCCGTTGAACAGTTGCAATCCACCATGGACCAATTGAGAGAGGAGCAAAAAAATCAGTCTTGCATGCTACAGAAGCTGGTTGAAGAACATGAGAAGTAGAAGCGCCAGAAAGTAGCTTCTGGAGAAAGCAGTGACCACCAGGATTAAGGTGGTTGAGTTTCACCTCCTATCCTGTTCTTATTCTAATTTCCGTTTTTCATATCTAAGAGTACATGATCACTAGTAGTATTTTCTTTATTTTTTCAGTAATTAATTTTCATTCTTGTCAATTAAGTATAAGATATTCCACTCGTCATTCCATTAAATTTAAATAAAATTTCATTTTCTTTGAAGAAGAAGTAAAATACAAGAATTCTTAAGTTGATTGTAATGCATTCTTTCTAAAAAATGGTGGCCTTGCATTTATTTTCTGAATGCATGAATTAACTATGTATAATTGTCTTGAAGTTGAGGGTCTTGGCTCTTGGAAGAACAGTGAATTTAGAGAGGTATTGTTGGTTCTCAGAAAAATCCAAATTATATATATATATATATATATATCCTTTCAAGAAGAAAACCAATAAAAGGACCCAAGGTTTTGAGCATCAGTGATTAAGAGGGTTAAAAATTAACCTAAAAATCTCAATTGAGTTGCTATCCCTAACTAAATGCTTGTGGTGTGAAGGTGTCAAGAGAAAAACTTGAGACTGAGCAGTTAAAGTCGTGATCCAAAGCAAAAGAGTACGCTTAAGAACTCTGGGCACCACTGACTGGGAATTTAAGTAAAGCTAAATTCGAATTGAAAGGATTCCCCCAGTTAAGTGCCTGTGGCGTTTATGTATCCAGTGGTAATACAGAAAAACATAACGCTTAGAGTCACGCCAGGCTCAAAAGGTGTAAAGCACCAAAGGGAGTTGTGTTCAAGAATCAAGAAGAACTTAAATAAGAGAACCAATAATTTCATCCAGATTCTAGTTGTGAGAGATGCCAATGATCTGAACTTCAAAGGAAAGTGAGATGCCAAAACTCTTCAGAAGTAAAGAGCTATTAGCCCCACTCAGTAATTGGAAGTGAGCTTCTTTGAAAACTCTAAGACTTATTGTATCTTTCTCTTCTTTTTAGTCCTACTTGTTTTTGGTTGCTTGAGAACAAGCAACAGTTTAAGTTTGGTGTTCTGATGAGCGGATATTTTATACGCTCTTTGATGTTATTTTCCTAGTGTTTTTAGTATATTTTGTTAAGTTTTATTATGTTTTAGTAGGTTTTCTTAAAGAATTTACTTTTTGGATACTACTTTGAGCTTTTGTTTTTTTCCTATGATTTTAGGTGAATTTGGCAAGTTTTGGCAAAGTCTGATTCAGAGGCAAGAAAAGCATAGCAGATGTTGTCAGATTCTGAACTTCGTGCATTGAAACGAGTATTTCTGGAGCTACAAAAGTCCAATTGACGCGCTCTCAACTGCGTTGGAAAGCTAACTTTTAGGGCTTTCCAGTATATTTCTTCGGATTGGACTACCCAAAACATGCGTTAAACGCCCAAACTACCCCCTTTTTGGCGTTCAATGTCCAAGGAGGACTCAAGCCAGTGTTGAACGCCCAAACCCAGCGTTCAACGCTACAAAGGGAGCAAAGAAGTAGCATATTTACCCCTTAGTGGCCGTTCAATGCCCACTCCTTCAAGTTAGATGCCAAGCTCGACCCAAACACTCACCAAGTGGGTCCAAAAGTGGATTTTCGCACCTTTCTACTTAGTTTATTTCACTCTTGTAATTTTTAAATATTAGATTAATATATATAGGCAAAGATCACCAGAACATATTATACATTTTTTTCTGTACAGTGTGAGCAACTAAACCTCCTAGGTTAAGGTTAGGAGCTTTGCTGATTCCTATGGATTAATACAATTACCTTTCTACTTTAATTTATGTTTGATTGTATTCTATGATGTCTTTTCATTCTTCATCCTTATGGATCTGGGGTGGAACTGACGTATGACCCCTGATTCTACATGAGTTCTTGCGAGTCCCTGACAGGATAGTATTGAGCTACAGCTTGAGAGTGCATCACAGATTCCAACACGTATCTAGGCTAATTGGGATATGTGACATAAAATCTTGTAAGTCATGGGTGACTGAGGTTTGTATGGTGCCAAGGCTAGAACCATAGAGCTTCATTCTCCGATTTGGAAGATCCGACCTTGTCTGTGGTATTTTGAGTAGGATCACCAGAGATTGAATGCATGAGCTTCACCCTCATCCAGATTGAATGTTCCACTGACCCTGGCATTTGGTTTGGATCTGAGGAGATTAATTACCACTGACCCTGGTTTTAGTCACTTACAACTTTGCCATTGAATGAATCATTCGTTGTTGAAGTAGACAGTAAGAAGTGTTAATCCGGAAGAATAAGCATCTCCGAAGCCTTAACTACTCATCCATCATCGTTTCTAAGTCAATTTAGTATTGCTTTCTCTATTATTTTGTTTTATGCATTTACAACACCAACCATCTTTTCTGTTCACCTGACTAAGATCTGTAAGATAACCACAGCTTTCTCAATCTGACAATCCTTGTGGGATCGACCCTTACTCACCTAAGGTATTACTTGGACGACCTGGTGCACTTGTCGGTTCAGTTGTGCGAGTTCTAATTTCGCGCACCGCTCTCCCTCGACTGCGTCTACATCCACGAGCGCCATTTAATACCTGTTCACACCAAACAAGTGATATCAAGGTGATCAGTCTCAATATCCCAAGTCTAGTGCTTCAAAGTCCAAAATGCATGCTCATGAACCAATATGCCAAATATATCAGTTAGATATCCTAATTCAGCATATACAAACACTCAGAGTATGCCCAGAAGCATAGTCAGTCATTTTCTCAGGCTCTATAGGAACGAACTGCTCTGATACCATATTGTAACACCCTACTGATGGGTGGGAATTGTTGTGATGGTATAGATTTTCTTCTTATAGAAAAGAATTACTTCGTTATAAGCATAGCTCCAAACCAACAAACAATTCTCACATCAAAAATTTTGGTTGTCACAAGTACAAACCCCAATGAATTTATAACCGAAGTATTTAGACTCCGGGTCATCTCACAAGGAATTGCAATGAAGTGTTTAATTATTGGCTATGAAGATGTGGGGGGTTTGATTTGGTAATTAGCAAGAAAATAGACGGCAAGGAAACTAAATGAACAATTAACTAATAAAAGAAATAAAAAGTACTCTTGGCTAGACATAGGTAATTGAGATCACCATCCTTGTCTACAAACCATATATTGACAATTATGAGAGGCCAACCTATTAAGTCTACTTCCAAAAGCCTTAAGTATGTAATATCTACTCCTAGGCTTGAAGTACGTCAAATAGGCTTGATCACATCAACCCATAAGTCCCAACCTATCTACTAATTAGATTAGTAGTGGGCTAGTGTCAATGGATATCAAATTGATCACTAAGGGTCCTCAAATCATCAAATCATTGAGACCCAATGAATCAAGGTCACTCAATTCCCTTAGCCCAAGCCAAGAGTAAAGAGAACTACTAAAAAACTAGAGGAAATATTTCATCAAATACCTAGTGTGCAAGGAAAGTAAAAATAATAAAATGCAAGAATTAAAGAAAACCCATGACTACCACAAGCAAGAAATCAACAATAGGAATTAAGATGAACATAAAAAGGACATGGAAACATAAAATTGCAATAAAAGAAATCAAGATCCAACAATGGTTCATCAACATAAGAGAGAGCAAAACAAGAAATTAACAAGAGAAACTAAGAAGATTAAGATAATAGAATACTAAAACATAAAGAAAATTGCAATCAAAACAAGAATTGAAAGAGAGATTTGAGAGTGATTAACCTAACTTTACCCTAATTTCTATCCTAAATCTAGAGAGAGGAGAGAGCCACTCTCTCTAGAATTCTACCCTAAAACATGATGAAAACTAAACTATGACTACTTGGTTCATTCCCCCCTCAATCCTTGGGTTCAATAGCATCAGAAATGAGTTGGATTAGGCCCAAAATGAGCTAGAAATCGCCCCCAACGAGTTGCCCAAAGTGGACCCACGCTGCTCCATCGGCGTGCACGCGTACAGTGCATGTGCGCGTCCCTATACGTTAGGCAACAATACAAATTTCTTATCATTTTGAAGCCCCAGATGTTAGCTTTCCAACGCAACTGGAACCGCCTCATTTGGACCTCTGTAGCTCAAGTTATGGTCAATTGAGTGCGAAGAGGTTAGGCTTGACAGCTTTGCGGTTCCTTCATTTCTTCATGAGTTCTCCCACTTTGCATGCTTTTCTCCTCACTTCTTCCATCTAATACTTGCCTTATGAACCTGAAATCACTCAACAAACATATCAAGGCATCGAATGGAATTAAAGTGAGTTAAATTTAGCTATTTTAAGGCCTAAAAAGTATGTTTTCACACTTAAGCACAAATCTAGGGAGAATTACAAAACCATACTATTTCATTGAATAAATGTGGGAAAAGGTGATAAAATCTCCCAAATTAAGCACAAGATAAACCACAAAATTGGTGTTTATCAAATCTCCCCACACTTAAACCAAGCATGTCCTCATGCTAAGAATAAAGAAGGACAAGAAAAGGGGTATGAACATTTATTCAATGCAAAGAACTATATAAACCTATCTACATGCATGCAACTAAATGCAAAATGATTCTACCTACTTGGTTAAGAGTAAATCAATCTCCAAGAACACATATGCACATGTAGGGCTAAGTAGTATGATGATTCATGAATCCTACCAATTTGAATATCAAAATGAAGTTCAAATAAACTTGCAAGAAGAAAGCTCATGAAAGCTGGGAACAAGGACTTGAGCATCGAACCCTCACCGGAAGTGTATCCGCTCTAGTCGCTCTAGTGTATAGGGTCGATTCACTCAATTCTCTTCTACTCATGCTTTCCAAGATTTGTTTTTCTTCTAACAATCAACAATTATTCAATGCATGCATACATTCATCATGAGGACTTGTTCATAGGTTGTAATGGGGCTAGGGTAAAGGTAGGGATGCATATGGTCAAGTGAGCTTGAAATTTGTATCTTTGATTTGCCTAAGCTCTCACCTAACACATGTAACAACCTATACAATTCTAATACACAACCTAGCTACCCATGATTCTCACTTTTTCACACACTCATGCATTCTCTTTAATTAACATTCCATATGCATTGTTATTGTTACTTTACTTTGGGGTATTTTTGTCCCCTTTTTTCTTTTTCTCTTTTTTTTTTCTTTTATATATATATATGTTCTTTTTCTTTTTCTTTATCATTTTTTTCTAAAGTATATACAAATGTATCAATGCATATGGTTTTACATATAGTGCATGAATATGTACCCAATTCCCAATATTTTCAACAAAAATACAAAAGCACACTTTTTTCTCAACCAATGTCCCAAGTTTCCCATACCCAAATAGTATACACCCTCACTAGTCGAAGCTAATCAAAGATCCAAATTAAGGAAATTTATTGTTTTTCGCTTATGGGTAGTGATGTGCTACAATTAAGAACAAAAGGGACTAAATAGGCTCAAAAGTGGCTAACAATGGTTGATGAAAGGTAGGCTATTTGGGTAAGTGAGCTAAATTAAATGATGGCCTTAATCATACAAATGTATATATACATGGAATAATAGACATAAATAATCAAACAAATCAAAGATCACAATCATAGAAAGAGAACAATGCACACAAGAATGGAAAATAAGTGGTTATATGATGCAACCACACATTTGGGCTCAAAACTCACATGCTTGTGTTCTTAGCTCAAAAACCATGTTCCAAAATAAATTCTTCAAGCAAGTTCAACAAAAATTTTTTTTTTCGAATTGGTAGGGTGCCCTAAAAACAGTTTCTTGGAAAAGAAATCGTCACCCTAACCAAGTAGTCCTAACATAAAAAGGAAGTGGTAAAATATATACAAATTCTAACTAACATGCAACCTATCATGCAATGCAACAACTAACTGCAAAAAAAAATTAAGAATTGGTGTTAAGAAGGAAATTGTTACCCATGGAGGTCGGTCGGACGACCTCCCCACACTTAGAAATTTGCACCGTCCTCGATGCATGCAAAGAAGAGCAAGGTGGATGGGTTGCTACAATTGATGAGTTCCTTCAAAAGGTTGTGCGGATGAGCTTGTTTGTTGCCCCATTAGAAGCTTTTCCTTTCCTTCTTTTGGTGGCCAACCTAAAAGGAAAGAAAAAGAAAGAAAATTAAGCCTACAACAAAGATATCAAAGCAATTAGAACATAGGCGAGGGCTAATGCCAAATAAGAGTAAGGTTCTCACTACATGGTAGCTACAACATGTGAGTGAGAAAACAATATAAGCTAAGGCATATTAACTAACACTTGATGCAAGAGTAAAGTCAAAGCATGAAGAGCACTCAAAAGCATCAAGTTCGACTAGAAAGAGTGGGCCATGAAAGACTTGCAAGTTCATATCAATGCACAAAGAATATAAGAGTCATACAAGATTAAGCATTGATTTAAAAGTTTCATCACCCAACAATATCAAACAAGTCAAGAAGTACCAAGATTAACCAAGAAATTCTCAACAATTGAGTAAGAAAATTCAACACCATTATTCAAATAAGAAGCTCAAAAAAAAAAAGAAAGTAAAAACAGGCTATAAAAATAAAATGAAAATGCAAAGAATAAAAGTATGCGAATGCAATGGACAAAAGAAAATGGAAGATGAGAAAAAAAACTCTTTTTTTTTACCGGCGCGGACGCGTCATGCACACTTATGCGCCGATGTGCATTTTGGCCGAAGGGCGCGTACGCGCCAGGTGCGCGCACGCGCGGATTAGGTTATGCGCGGGGCACAGTGTCAGCCCAAGGTTGGTCCAACTCTCTGGAACATGTACCAGGAGGGCAGGTGGCACTATCGCCACGCGCGCGCGCAGCGTGCGTGCGTGTGCATTGCGCAATTAGAGTCAACGGTGCGTGCGCGCCAGGTGCATGTACGCGCGAGTTGGTTTGTACCAAAACACCATAAAACCTTATTTAACCTACTAAACTACAAATTATACTCAACAAACTCAACAAAACACGAAATTAAACTAATTACCAATATGTAAAAAATGGAAAAATGAAAAGAATTTACCATGGTGGGGTGTCTCCCACCTAGCACTTTTGTTTATTGTCCTTAAGTTGGACTTATGGGGAGCTCCTCTTAAGGTGGTTTGTGCTTGAAGCTATCCCTGAATATCCACCAATGCTTGAATCTCAAATATGCTTTAGTCTTCAAATATGATAACTCCAAGCCTTTATGGAGTTCCACACAAGCCATGGGCTCCCAAATTTGATTCACTTTGTGCGATCCGGGATCCCACACTTTGTTTTGACACCCATCTTCAAATTGATCATCATGATTCCAATTGGGTGGCATGACCTTAGAATTCTCAATTAAGCATCCAAACATTCCCCTACACCCATGCAAATTGGTTTTACACCAACCATTGCTATTCAACTTTGAGCATGCAACCATCATGAACTTAGAGTGATGTGTCCAACCACTACACAACTCTCTCCTACTCTTAACTCCACAAAGAGCTCTAAGTTGACCATCATTTTCAATCAAACCATATTCAAGTGAGAAACCAATGCTTAGGGATAATAATTTTACCCACTTGAATGTTGTGTTGGATGATGACTTAGGAAGAGGTGGTCCCAATGATCTTGCAAGCTCCACTCCCTTGTGCTCTTCCTTGACTATCTCCACCTCTTTACAACTTTCCTCAACTTCAACCTCTTCCTCTTGGTGGCTCGCTTCCAATTTAATTTCTTCTTCATTACTCACCAAGGGTATGGAAGGTGAGGTATCTTCTTCTTTGACCTCAATTTCAAGCCCAATAGGAGAGGATTCAATTGTAGATAGGAACTCCTCAATGATTGAATCCATCTCTTGATCAAACTCTTCAAAGTCTTCAATCATGATATGCTTTAGAGGTTGTACACCCTCCTCAACATCAATATCAAGCTTCTTGAAAGAGGGCTCTATAATGATACATTCCCATGGACTTCCAACATCTCCTTGGTCTTCAACCACTCCTTCCGTGTTAATTGTCTCATCTTCCTCCCCTTGTGACAATTCTTTCTTCAACTTCCCTTCTTCACCTTGAAGATCTAAACTCAATCCCTCACTATGCTCCTTATTTGCTTCTCCACATTTGTCAATAGGAGTGCCTTGGTTGCTTAGGCTTAGTCGGGAGGAGGCCATATTGCTAACGTCTTCCCCTAGGATAGCCATCTTGGCTTCTAGCTCATCAAACTCCTTTTCCATCCCCTCTTGTTGCCTTTGGAATTGAGAGTTAAGATCTCCTAGTTCTAGCATGAGGGCTTCATCAGGGGGCGGTGGTGAAAAAGAGGGTTCATTGTTTGAGGGAAAGGCGTTGTAGTTAGAAGGTGGCTCATATTGGTAAGGGTATGGAAATGGTGTATATGGAGGTGGTTCTTGGGAGTAGTTGTGTTGGAATTGTGGTGGTTCTGTGTATGGTTCATATGGCTCATAAGGTGGTTGGTATAGTGGATAAGAATTAGGGTCATATGGGGGTGTTTAGTGGTATGGGGCTTGTGAGTAAGGTGGTTCAAAACCATGTTGAGGGGGTGGTTCATAGGCATGTGGTGGTAGTTGTTGACAATCACAATAAGGGTCACCACATCCATTAGATTGATATGCATTCGGAGGGGAATTATACCTATAAGAGACTAGAGGAGGTTGTTGCCAAGGAGGGTGATCTCAATCCCTTGAGGTTCCTTCCATCCTTGATTGCTCCATCCTTGATGCATATTATCATTATAGTTCCCATTTCCTACAACATAATTTGAGCCAAACTCATAGCCAAAGGGGGAAGAATTCATAGTAACAAATAAAAGCAAAAGCTAACAAAAATAAGCAACAAACTCCTAAAGCTAACAAAAACTAACAAATAAGCAAAAGGCAAACATATTCATAATATTCACAATAGCCAATAACATAACACCATTGTAACTCCTCGGCAACGGCACCATTTTGATGGGCGGGAATTGTTGTGATGGTATAGATTTTCTTCTTATAGAAAAGAATTACTTCGTTGTAAGCATAGCTCCAAACCAACAAACAATTCTCACATAAAAAATTTTGGTTGTCACAAGTACAAACCCTAATAAATTTATAACCGAAGTATTTAGACTCCGGGTCGTCTCACAAGGAATCGCAATGAAGTGTTTAATTATTGGCTATGAAGATGTGGGGGGTTTGATTTGGTAATTAGCAAGAAAATAGATGGCAAGGAAACTAAATGAACAATTAACTAATAAAAGAAATGAAAAGTAATCTTGGCTAGACATAGGTAATTGAGGTCACCATCCTTGTCTACAAACCATATATTGACAATTATGAGAGGCCAACCTATTAAGTCTACTTCCAAAAGCCTTAAGTACGTAATATCTACTCCTAGGCTTGAAGTACGTCAAATAGGCTTGATCACATCAACCCATAAGTCCCCACCTATCTACTAATTAGATTAGTAGTGGGCTAGTGTCAATGGATATTAAATTGATCACCAAGGGTCCTCAAATCACCAAATCATTGAGACCCAATGACTCAAGGTCACTCAATTCCCTTAGCCTAGGCCAAGAGTAAAGAGAACTACTCAAAAACTAGAGGAAACATTTCATCAAACACCTAGTGTGCAAGAAAAGTAAACATCATAAAATACAAGAATTAAAGGAAACCCATGACTACCACAAGCAAGAAATCTACAATATCAATTAAGATGAATATAAAAAGGACATGGAAACATAAAATTGCTATAAAAGAAATCAAGATCCAACAATGGTTCATCAACATAAGAGAGAGCAAAACAAGAAATTAACAAGTGAAACTAAGAAGATTAAGACAATAGAACACTAAAACATAAAGAGAATTGAAATCAAAACAAGAATTGAAAGAGAAATTTGAGAGTGATTAACCTAACTTTACCCTAATTTCTATCCTAAATCTAGAGAGAGGAGAGAGCATATCTCTCTAGAATTCTACCCTAAATCATGATGAAAACTAAACTATGACTACTTAGTTTATTCCCTCCTCAATCCTTGGGTTCAATAGCATCAGAAATGAGTTGGATTGGTCCCAAAATGAACTAGAAATCGCCCCCAACGAGTTGCCCAAAGTGGACCCACGCTGCTCCATTAGTGCGCATGTGTACAATGCACGTTCACATACCTAGACGTCAGGAAACTATAGCAAATTTTATATCATTTTGAAGCCCCGGATGTTAGCTTTCCAACGCAACTAGAATAGCCTCATTTGGACCTCTGTAGATTAAGTTATGGTCAATAGAGTGCGAAGAGGTTAGGCTTGACAGCTTTGCGGTTCCTTCATTTCTTCATGAGTTCTCCCACTTTGCATGCTTTTCTCCTCACTTCTTCCATCCAATACTTGCCTTATGAACCTGAAATCACTCAACAAACATATCAAGGCATTGAATGGAATTAAATTGAGTTAAATTTAGCTATTTTAAGGCCTAAAAAGCATGTTTTCACACTTAAGCACAAATCTAGGGAGAATTACAAAACCATACTATTTCATTGAATAAATGTGGAAAAAGATGATAAAATCCTCCAAATTAAGCACAAGATAAATCACAAAATTCGGGTTTATCACCTACCACACAGAGCTTTACTTCTAGAACATAAATCAGAGGTGGCAAGACGCTCTGACCTTTAAAACTACAAATACGTATATAATATAATTGAAAGAAATTGTAACTAGGAGCCTCGAAAGAGAAGCTAATAAAAAACAAAACAGGAATCACATCACTCATGAAAGATAAGCAAAGATGGATAAGCAAGATCGAAAAGATTTTAAACGATGAATGAAATTACAGGTAAGCAAGGATACTGGTGCGCGAAATTAAACTTGAACAACTTTACCGGCAAGTGCACCGGGTCATCCAAGTAATACCTCAGGTGAGTGAGGGTCGATCCCACTAAGATTGTTAGATTGAGCAAGTAATCGTTATCCTACAGATCTTAGTCATGTGAACAGAAAGATAGTGGTTGTTGTTGTAAGCGCACAAAACAAAACATTAAAGGAAACAGTAAACAATTCACATAGAAATAATAACGAGAAATCTGTGAAGGCTTTGGAGATGCTTTATCTTTCCGGATTAATACTTCATACCAACCACTTTAACAATGAATGATTCATTCAATGAAAAAGCTGTAAGTGATTAACGCGATTAGTCGTGGTCAATTAATCTCCTCTAATCCATATCAAACGCCGTTGTCAATTGTGTTTTAATATGAACGAGGGTGAAACTCACGCAATCCACTCTCCCTTGATCCTACTTAAAGTGCTATAGACAAGGTCAGGTCTTTCGGATCGGAGAATGAAGCTCAATATTCTAGCCTTACCACCACAGAACCCACATTATCCATAACTAACGAGATTTTATGTCACTTATCCTAATTAGCCCAGATAAGTTATTGGTTCAGGTGATGTATTCTCAAGTTGCAGCTCAATACTATCCGGGTCAGGACTCGCAAGAGCTCATGTAGAATAAAGGGTCATAATCTCGTTCTATCCCAGATTCGTTTAGATGAAGAACGACAATACATCATAGAATGAAATCAAACATATATTAAAGGAGAAAAGTAATAATATTAATCTATAGGACAAGCCGAGCTCCTAACTTTAACCTAGGAGGTTTAGTTGCTCATAATTTACAGAGAAAACTTACATGTCTGATAGTAGATGATGATCCTCAAAACCTAAGTGATCTCTTCTTTAAATAGGAGATGCTAACCCTAAGAAATGTCAAGTTAAAATTAAAAAGTAAAAAGATAAGGCTGCATAACCTAAAGAGTGCTAAAATCCACTTTGGGCCCACTTTGGTTGAGTGCTTCGTCCAAGCCTGGTGGTGTTGTGCCGAACGTCGATTAGGAAACTTTCGCATAAAATTACGATTTCGTCGATTGTATAGTCCCAACCGACGAACAACTTCCGACCAAAGTTTGGAATCAAAATATGTCACAATTCAAAACCAATATAAACTGGGAGTTTTAATTCCCAGGTTGTCTCCCAAGGACCAGTGATCAATGAGTGTGCAATTTCGGTTGTGAGGGCAACAAGATTTTCAATGAAGATATAAACAATTAAAGGAATAAAAGAACACTCAAAATTGCAAGTCATGAACTAATAAAGGAATTAAAGAACTAGCTATGTAATATGAACAAGTAAAATGTAAAAATGATTGATGTATGTATGTGTATGTGTGATTCAAAACATAAATGAAATCTTGGCTTGGGATGAGCTAGGGACCTTTCCTTGTTAGAACCACAATATGAAAATTGTGATGGATTAATCTCACTTAGTTAACCCTCACATCGGAGAGTAGGTTAAGGAGCATAGTTGTTCTTAATCCACAAATCCTAACTCACTTGCTAATTACCTTAGCAACAAATTAGCGTTAGTGGAAACAAGAACAATTAACAACCCAAGAATTATCACTAAATGTTGAACATTCCAACTCTAGGAATCCAATTGCTCGTTTTTCCCAAGCCAAGAGGTGAAAATTTAGCCTATAATCAAAATTGATATTTCCACAAACACTTGGTGGGCAAAAACACAAAACATGATAAAATTGAGAAAATGCTTGAGACTATGAGCAACAAATGATCAAAATCAACAATACCAACTCCAACAAGCATATAACAATCATCAATCATCAAAATCATCAACAAGAAATCAAAATTGCAAAGAGTATATATATTAACACTATAACTTTAATTACAAGAAAGAGTATCAAAATTGTAACTATAAAGAGTAGTAATTAAGAGATACTTACAATGGAGGTTAGCACAAACCAAGATCAAAAATGGAAATAGCACTTGAAAGGTAAAACCCTAATATAAACCCTAATGGTGTTGAGAGAAAACTTAGAGAAAAACTAAACTAAAGCCTCCTACTACTATTCTAAAACTACCCTAATGATATGCTCCCCTTCTTCAAGGTTCCCCCCTTCCAATATGAGCTTCCAGCATCAGAAATGGGCCTCCAATCCATCAAAAATGCGAGTCATGTGCATTTTTAATGAAGCCATGTGCGGGTACCTGTGCGTACGCATAGACGTGTGTGCATGCACACTCGGCCGAAATCTCAGTTTGTGCGTACGCACAAGAGGTTGTGTGATGACTGTACATCATGTTATATTTTTCTATGCTTTTTCATATCAAAATTTAATTCATTATGCTTAATTATTGAGTATTTTTATGCTTAAGTTGTATATTGCTTTGATTTCTTTGAATTGTTTAACTTTGTAGAAAATTGTGGAAAAAGAAGCAAAAAGCACAAAAGAAGCAAAGGAAGCTGGCGTGCCACTTGGTGCTCTGGGTGTGGCACGCCAAGCTTGTGGATCCAACTCTCATCAATGGGCATGCCACGTGGTGCTATGGGCGTGGCACGCCAAGCTTGTAAAGCCAACTCTCATCAATGGGCGTGCCACTTGGTGCTATGGGCGTGGCACGCCAAGCTTGTGAAGTCAAGATCTCAAAGAGGGCGTGCCACTTGGTTCTCTGGGTATGGCACGCTAGGCCAACATTCCAGCAACAAAGGTTGAAGAGTTCTACATGGGCGTGGCACGCCGGGGCATATGCCAGCCTGACCTCCTCCCATTCAAATGAAGATAACTTGAGCTACACAACTCCAAATGAGATGCTTCCAATGCCATTAGAAAGTAGACATCTAGAGCATTCCAACTATATATAACACTTTATGATAAACACTGGAATTGAGGAATATATTGACCTCAAAAACACAAGGAACATAACACGTCCCTGCAGAGATACCAGCCTGACCTCTTCATCTTTAAAGGAACATAACTTACGTTGTAGAGGTTCAAATGATGTGATTTTGGTGGCGTTGGAAAGCTTACATCTAGAGCTTTCCAATGATATCTAATAATTTATAGGGGACTGAAGAACAAAACTCTCGCGCGATCCAGAATTTTCACAAATAAATTCCCGTTGTAAGTATAGCTTCTAGACCGACAAGAATTCCTTTCTTACAAAAGTTTTGGTTGTCACAAGTAACAAACCTCTTTAAAATTAATAACTGAAGTATTTAAACCTCGGGTTGTCTTTTCAAGGAATTGCAGGGAAGTATGATTTATTATTGGTTATGCAAAGGTATACTTTTGGGGTTTTTAAAAAGTTTGAACAAGTAATTTAATTGACAAGAAAAGTAAATTAATAATTAATAAAACTCTTGGTAAGGTATGAGAATTAGAAGTCCTATCCTAGTTATCCTTATCAACGGTGATGAGAATTGGGTTTTAATCCCACTGAGTTAACCTTTGCTGAATAAAGGAAGGTCAAGTGGACTAATCAAGTTGATCCTCAGGTCCTAGTCAATTCCTAAGGAAAGACTAGAGTTATTAGAATTCAAGTCAATTAGCAAAAATAACAATTATCAATCACGATGAGTTTGACAACTCAAGAGTCTCCAATTAATCAATTAAAGCCAAGAATATAAAAGGCTAAATAAAAATCATAAATTTGAAATATATCAATTACATTAATAATAGAAAATCAATCGAAACATAAAGAGTTCATAAACTTAATTGATAAAATAAATAAAAGGAACACTGAACCTGTAATGAAGATAAGTAGTCCTAAAATTGAGAGGAATCCTAATCCTAATCCTAAGAGAGAGGAGAGAACCTCTCTCTCTAAAAACTACATCTAATCCTAAAATTATGTATATGAATGTATGATAAGTTGTTCTATGTCTCCTCTTTTGATTCCTCCATTCTCTGACTTATGTTCTGTGTTTCTGGTTTGGATTTGGGCCGAAAAAAGGGTCCAAAAATTGCTGGGGACATTTTTTGCAGATTCCTGTACGTGGCATCTATCACGCGTTCGCGTGGGTCACGCGTACGCGTCAACTGCGTTCTGCTCAAGGCGCCCGTCCACGTCATCCACGCGTTTGTATCGCTGCATTTTCGCGCTAGGCATGCGCTCACGTCGTCCATGCGTTCGCGTCGCTCCCTTTTCTTCAAAACTCCATTTTTGTGCTTTCCTTTCAATTTTGTATGTTTCCTTTTTGTCCCTTAAGCCATTCCTGCCCTATGAGATCTGAAAATACTTAACACACAAATCACGGCATCGAATGGTAATAAAGGGTAATTAAAATTAATATTTTTAAAGCACAGGAAACATGTTTTTCTCATATATCATAAAATAAGGAAGGAAAAGTAAAACCATGCAATTTACATGAATAAGTGGGTGAAGGGTTGAACAAATCACTTAAGTAAAGCACAAAATACATCATAAATATGGGTTTATCAACCTTCCCACACTTAAACAATAGCATGTCCTCATGCTAAATCCAAGTGAAAGAGTAAAGTTAGAATGGTTGAATCTCATGCAATGCAATCTATTCTAGATGCAAACTACCTACATGAATCATGCAATTTTAATTATTATCCACCTATATATATAGAGCTTACATGTGGTTAATTTGATTCATGTTTTCAAGGAATCATATATGTATAGCCAAACCTAAATCATGTTAAAGCACTGTCACAATTGAGTTGGCTTAAGATATTTCATAAGCTTGCAAGACAATTAAATATTTAAACAGAGATATATGGTGATGAGCTATTGAACCCTCACTGGATTTGTGTTTACTCTCTAGTCGCTCAGTGTTTGGGGTTAATCACTCTATTCTTTTCTATTCTTGCTTTCGAAAACTTTGTTCTTCATCTAACCAATCAACAAATATTGAATATAGACATACAAAGATCATGAGGTCTTTTAAAGGTTGTAATGGGGCCAAGGTAAGGGTAGGGGTATATATAAGGCTAAGTGAGCTATAAGTTGAATCCTTAATTAGTCTAAGGTCTCACCTAACATATACATATTCTATATAATTTATAACTTCCCTGGGGTTCCCAATTTTTCTCTTTCTTAATACATACTCATGTACCAATTTTAATTTTGATTCTTATCTCATGTGCATTGATTTCTTTACTAAACTTATCATTGGGGTAATTTTGTCCCCTTATTTACTTAGGTAACAAAAAGGATTTTTTTCGAAACATAAACAGAACATATATCAATGCACATGATATTTTAAATTTGTTTTACATGAGCATGCTCCCAAAATCCTTATTACTTTATTGAGTTAATCCTTTCCTATCAACCCATATTCCCGTGTTTCCCCACACTTAGTGAATACACAATCTCTATCTTAAGCTAACCAAGGGTTCAACTTGGGATTTTTAATTTGTTTTTCTGCTTAAGGCTAGTAGTGTGGTTATAGAACAAGAGGGGATTAAAAAGCTCAAGGGGACTAACAAGGGTGATGTAAAAGGTAAGCTTATTTGGGATAAGTGAGGAAAACTTCAAATGATGGCCTCAATCATCTCTTGGTATGTATCTATATTCTATACTGGACATATAGATTAAAACAAAGTAAAGATCACCAGAATAAAAAGAAGGGCGAACACACAAGAATGAAATAATTATGGTTAAATAATGTAACCATATAAATAAGCTCAAAAATTCACAGGCTGTGTGTTCTCTAGCTCAAAAATCATATATCAGTCATGTATGTCATGCAAGTAGAAATCAAGGTTCCCATTATTCTCAATGTGAATCTTAGTGTAAGACCCTCACTATCAGAAGTCACACTTCCGGCTGTGCTACTCTGTTAGCAAGAAGTATTACGATTACTTTACATACTAAATAATAATATAGGAGCCTGTGACTCAACACTGTATTGCTGATTTCTTTGAAAACCGGAAATAAATACTTTATCTCAAGAAAAATACAAGCAGAAATAGATTCATATACAAGACCCCTTACATAATATCTCATAATATGATCATATAAAACATACAACTCCTGTCCCTCTTACAAACTTGTAATGACAAAGGCGAGGGAAGAAAATAATCTAATGAATACAACAACATATAAACCAACACAGTGTAACTCTTCATAACGCTTCTTCTGGTTCCTGGAAAGGTAAAGCTGTAGGGGGGTGAGAACCTAACTACACGGTCTTATCACGAAGTTTCAAAATTGTCATAAGAAGATATTTAATAAGAAAACTGTTTTCAAGCTCACTGATTATCATTGCCTTATGAATCTTTTAAAAAACCAATAAGTAATCGTTCAAAACCTTTTCAAAGAAACAATGTTTAATCTTTTAGAAATCCGAAACCTTTCCTTTCTTATAAGAAAAATCTCAATCAGAAACCAACCACGCAATCAAACAACACAATCATTAATTCAGCACCAAAGTTCAATCTCAAATGTAGCACGCCAGGACAAACACAGGCAAGGCAGACAAGGAAAGCACAAGTAGGCAGTAGTTACAGCAAATAGTTCAAGTAGCAGTTACGAACAGTTTAGCAATTAGGCAAACCAAAACAAGTTCAAACTCATGAAAAGCATACAAATGCATATGATGCATGCCTGTCCTATGGCTGATGAGGCTCATCTGTCGGTTATCCAGCCAACTCGACAAGTCTGAATTGTACTTAGATTATCCCCCGACGTGCATCCCCAAGAGTCTATGCATAGCTTTTTCTCAAATAATCAATATTACTCAATGGGGGTAACATTCCTGGGAATTTATATAGTGCCCGGTCACACACTTACGTCGTAGGATCAACAGAGTATCGAGTTTTCAACCTGGTACACATGGTGGCAAGCCACGACACTTAATCCAGGTAACCTCATATCTCAGATATTTCAAATTCATAAGCCATGTGAATAATTCAAAGTTCACATATCAACATTCTCAACATCATAATCATTCATCAATCCAGATCTCATTTCCAAGTTCATTTCAAAGCCATATTTCAAATAAAATCCTCAATCTCAATTCCAAAACAAAATTCTTTCTTTGATAGACAAATCAATCTTAAAATGTATAATGCTTAAAAACAAATCCTTTTAATTAATTACTTTAAATAAAACTTTCAATCTTGTAAAATTTCGGCAGCATCTCCTCTAAAACTCGGATACTGCCACCCTTTTCGGGTCCCATCCAAACATTTCTCAAACCTTTTCTCAACCATTTCCAAATCTCAAACATTTTCCAAAAATTGAACCAGTTCCAATGTCAAATTATTTTCAAATCAACCAATTCTAACAATAAAACTCTTTTTTAAAATCGAATCAGCTCAAATATTAAATCATTCATAAAATCAAACCAACTCACAATCAAACCGCTCCCAGAACCAATTTATTTTCATATCTCAAATTATTTCCAAAATCGTTTCATTTATATTACTAAGTAAACTCTACAACCAAGAAAATCCACCTTTCTTAATAATCAAGTAAATGACATTCCAAACCGGTTTTTATCCACAACCACACACCACTCACGCAATCAAGCACCCAATAATTCAGTCCGAGAAACCATCACATCCATAAAACAAATATAATCACAGAAGTAAATCTCTTTGCATTGATATCTATTTATCACAACTCTGTAATATAAAATAGATTTTAAGAAAACCCCTACCTCGTTCACAATTCAACTACGCGACAAACTGCATTTCCATTCTTATCCCACAGCAATAGCATTAATACCGACCGTCCCCGCAGCAGCCACAGCCTCTAAACACAGCCTTAGCTCAATCCTAAAACACTAATGTCACGTAAAACTCAATAATCTATAACAGAACAACAACTAAAAGAGTTTGGAGCAAGGAACGACTTATTGGGCTTACAAATAGTCGAGAAAATGGAGCAAAAGCAGCTCCGGTGACGACGTAGCACCTTGATGTTGTATGCAACAACCATAGAACTCAGCAATCAAGACCCGTAACTTGATCCTATGACACCAAGACCTTAGATCCTCAAATAACTTAAAACAAAAATACTAATTCATAGGTTTCGGAACGCATCGCTTACCCAAACAAGGACGAACAACTGAATTGAAATAATGGTAACTCCGATGGTGGTTCCGATGATCACTGCCACGTTCCCAGTGACCCGAACGGCGGTAATGATGGTGCAACAGTTTAGAACAACAAGCAGCAACGGCGGATAACTGAAATAAACATGCAGTAACGATAAAGGTTCCCGGAATCTAAAAGAATAGAAGCCAAACTTAAAACCCTTACCAGTAGTGCACACTCCGGTGGCGGCAGCGGGGTTACGAGCTGCAGAAACGACGGTGGCTGGTGCGGGTCTCTCCTTTTTTTGTTTTGCTCCCGTGCTTTCCCTCTCTCTCACTCTGTGCGACCCGACGGCTTCCCCCTCGACGACACGGCGGCGGCAAATCGACGGCGATTAAGGCACGACAGTGGCGGCTCAACCCTTCTCCGTGACGGTCCTGCCCTCCAATAACAGCAACGGATGCAAACTCCCTCTCTTCCCGATCTCCCCCTTCGTGGCAACCTAGCTACGACGACCATGGAGGCTGGAAGACGAAGCGACTCGGCGATGACGGTGCTGGCACGGACCAACTCAGCGACGACGGTGCTGGTGCGGACCCTCGACGGCAGCGGCTTGGCGGCGAGTTGACGCGGCCTTCCCCCTCTCTTCTGTTATTGCTCACGTCCTCCTCTCTCTTCGGTGCTGCTCTCTCTCGGCCTCCCTCCAGCGGCGACACGATGGCGTGGCCTAGTAGCTCCGGTGCCCTTCCACTGGCGCTCTCTCACCATCGGATCTCTCCTCCATGTACGTGAATGTATTTGCTTTGTGTGTGAATGGTTTCTTGGAAGGCAGAAAGAGTGAGGAGAGGAGGGTTGGGGGTTGCGCAGGGTGAAGAGGAAAGAGAGGCGGTGAGAATAGAATTAGGGTTAAGGGCAGTTTAGTCATTTTACTAAAATTAGGGGTAGTAGAGTAATTGAAAACCAATTTTAATTCAACAAAATCATCTTTAAAGAAAATATTATTTAATCATAAATTTACAAATTAATTTCGATGAAATATTCTAATTAAAGGATTAGATATAATATAATTAATTTTCTATATCTTTAACTTAAAGTATTAAATGATATAAATATAAATCATCTAAAATCAAATCATATAAAATTCTTATTATCTTTAATAAAAATAATTTCTGAAATTAAAACTATAAATAAATATATGATTTGAGATTGATTTAAAATAAAACTTTTAAAA